>NW_027491804.1:0-600000 GCF_021521415.1 Bidens hawaiensis | reverse complement strand
GAAATAAATAATACGGCGTCTTATAATAGAAGGTGAAAGGGTGGCTATATCTAATATAGATGTCTTTAATTGGTTTTTTGTTTATGGTGGTTGAATGTAATCAAAGTGTTTGATTGGGATGGGATCCTGTAAGGATAAAATTAAACACACAAATAACTTGACTAATTAACATATTAAACACACAAATAACTTGACTAATTAAAGTTTTGAACTATAATAATTGTGTTATAAAAATAATATAGTATAATAATAATTTGTGCAGTTCAAAACTAATACTCCATAATTATTCTAGTATTAACATAATTACTTTAGTTAATTTTAAGTCCCCATAATAAAATCATTTGTTTTGATCCAAACCCTTGTATAATAATGTGACTAGCTAAATACCCGCACGATACGGCGGGGTGCGTGTTCAACTTGACATTGAATGCATGGTCATTTTCGGCACGTAAGTCACCTGATAATAGTGAGCACGTAGACCGAAATTTGACGCGTAGCTTGTGCAAGGCCGGTTGCGTGTAATCGAAGCTTGAACACGTGTAATCGGATTGGAAAGCACATTACTGAAACTAAAACTTGCTTAACCAACACTAGGTGTGTAATTCATGACTATTACCGGCGTGGGGCGCTGGGTTAAGCTTTTACCAAGATTGAACTATGTGTGTTACGTGGTGCTGGGCACACGTTTATCGGCCCCGATGCATGTAAACAACATCATCCGCGTAACCAATGATGAAAATCTAGAAGAAAATCGGAAATATACAATAATTTCAAATAAATCTTTTTTTTAACCAGCTTGTTTTGGCCCCAAAACCGTTCCGACTTGACGACATTCTGACCATGCCCTTTTTTACTCGAATTTGTACTGACCCGAACCTTGTTAACCCTTTTTTGTATCGACTTGTTCAGACCTATATCCAGTTTTATAAATAACCCGGGCTTGCTGACTCAACATTTGCCAGTTCTAAATATCAATCACGTAACATGTTAATTTTTTAAACTAAAAACTATCGGAATATCAAAATCAAATTAAAGAGAATAAAATGCTCGTTTTTATAGTGTAATTTTTTTGAAAAAAAAAAGTAACATTTGAAAAAGTTATGGTTGTTAAAAAGTCATTGGGTAGTTGCTTTTGAATTAAGGGATATGTGTGTAACTATTTTTTAAATTAACAAAAAAGAGTGAAGTTAATGCACCAAAGTTGTAAGTGTATTTGGAAAGATGAGTTTATGTAATAATTGGGAAATACTAAAGACTTAATTGCCTATAATAACTATATTTTAGATGCAATTTATGTTGTATATAAAGCAATGAGCTTGATACCTTTTAAAATTTAAGAAGTCCTAACTCATGTTTTATATATAAGATTTAGATACATATATAGATAATTAGTGGTTAAAATTTTAGGTGTAGTTATGATCGTATGACGTATCATCATTTTATCCCGCAATGTAATAAATTAATGAGATGTATGAAGCAAGTTTTTAATTGTTTTGTTAACCTTTTTCAAAAGATTTCTATTTACCGTAGTTTCATTATTTTTTAACCTAATAAATATGCTGGTTTTGATAAAACGAATATGTTTAATTATTATAAAATTGATTGAATAGAATACACTGTTGATAGTTTAGCAAGATCGTGGTAGACGTTATGAACCTTAACTACTTATTGGTTAACTCGAAGTAGTGAATTGACAATGGGAAAAAACTTGCACCAAGTGTAAATTAGAGCTTTCACTAAGAGTGTTGCAATTAATGAGAAGATGCTTGCCCGATTCATCAAAGACGCCACAAACCGAGCTTAGTGATGAGTTGATGGCAATACTCCGTCTTGCCGCGTAGTCCTTAGTTGTGAATCTAAGTGTGGATGCTCGCCAAGCAAGAAAATTAACTTTGATTGGGACATTTATTCTAAGAAAATACTGGATGAGGAATGGCAACATTTTCAATTGCAAATCGTTAAGTGGACACAACAAATTGGACGGAGCTAGCTACGAGTTGGTCAATATCGATTGACAACCTCCCTAAACATCTAATAAACTTGTGTTCTTCCACTACCTAGGATGCTTCAAATTAGAGGGAGATACGTGGACATGCTTCAGTTTAATGAGCCGACTGATTCTACTTTACAATTTATTTTCCTTAACTGAGATATAACCCGTGTAATACACACGTGATTAGAAAAAATAGAACAATAACATTATATTTAATAGTATATGTAATAACATACCTTATGAATTAAGTAAGATATAAATAATGATAAATAAAACTTTATAACTCTAAATATCAAAAAACCTCATTTAATACAACATTCAAAGTTACATTTGTAACTTTGTTGCTAATTCTATAAATGATAATACAATTAGTTGGCTATTCTAGTTGAATGACATATGAAAGAATGATTTTGTTTTAATAATATAGGTAGATAGGTAAATTCATGTTTGATTATTAATATAGATTAATATGCCCGCCTCCTATTTATTTGATTTCACTTTGACCCCTTAATTTACAAAAAAAGGAGTTGTTTGCATTATAGATATAAAATGATGTTATCAATCAAAGAAAAAATACTGTATATAATCTTCTTTTTACTCAATATTCTTTTGACGTAATACTTTTATCATGGAATCAGAGCTTGTTTGAGATTCTACACACAAATCATATATTACCAAAACCATGCCCTGTGATAAAAAACGGCGACAGAAGAAATGAAAAGCAAGACCATCTACACACCGGGAATAAATAAAGAACACAACAAGCAATTCAAAAGGTTCTTTGGAAACAAGGAACAAGAAACCAAGGAAGGAAGTGAATTGGTTATTAATGTTGCCGAAAACGGCAACTAAGAGGGGAAGTGGGTAATTGATTCAGGTGCTACTGAACATTTTACTTATGATAACTGTATTCTTTAAAACTTAACCAAAAGAAGTTATGAATTTCCTATCACATTTTACTTATGATAACTCATGCCTAAAAAATTAATACTTTGTAAGACGAGCCCATAATTAACAATGAAGTCACAAGCCAACAAACCAGTTATGAAGGCCCACCCACGGAAATTGAAACTAGTGAAGAATCATATCCTAGTGGCCCAATAGCCACCACCTCTGAAGATGGACTAATTGTTTCTGAACAGCCTCCCTTTCTTGGCCCAACCACCGCAAACTTTGGAGATGGTCCAAACGTTTCTGAACAACCCAAGCATAATTGAACAAAACCGGCTTATCCGAAAGATTATGGTGTGAAGCTCCCTCCATCTTTAGACCACGGACATTCACCTTCCAACTTTGATCAACAACCCTCAAAGGTACACCCTTTAGCACATTTTGTTTCTCATGATAATATTTCTAACTCACACAAAGCTTTTTGGTCGGCCATTACCTCAAAAAATGAGTTCAACATCTTAGGATGTTGCGTTCAACATCTTGAAGGAAACCACAACGTGTGGAATTATGAATGCATTGTCTAATATGTATGAGAAGCCTTCGGCAGCTAATAAGGTTTTCTTGATATGTGTACTTGTAAATACGAAGATGAAAGAAGGCAGTTCAGTTACACTTCACATCAAAAACTTAAACTCAATTTTGTTAAGACTTGCGTCTGTTAGTATCAAATTTGAGGATGAGGTTCAGGCTCTACTGTATTATCATCATTTCCAGATAGTTGGCTAGGAACTGTTACAGTGATTACGAGTTCTACCAGCAAGTTCACTTTTGATGGCATTCGGGATCTTGTTCTAGGCAAAGACGTTAGGCAAAGAAATTTAGGTGAATCATAAGGTGATTTAATGCATGTTGGTAGAGAAAGAAAAAATAATAAAGGTAGTGGGAGCGGGAAAATGAAAAGGAGTCAGTCTAGGGCTCAAAAAAATGTAATATGTTAGAACTGTAAGGAGACAGAAGATTTTAGAAATAAGTGCTGAATGATATGAATGAAAAGAAAGAAGTCAACACTGCGGAAGAATACTTAAATGATTATGCTTTAGTTCTTAGTGTTTGCTTTAGTTCTTAGTATTGTGGATAATGTTGATTCCTTGGTCATGGATTATGGTGCTTCATTTCATGCTACATTGCTACCCACAGTAATGAAGCATTGCAAAATTTTAAGGAATGTGATTTTGGTAAGGTTAAACTGGCGAAAATTTAATTTAGTTACTTCAAATGGTTCATGGACCTTGGCGGATATCAGAGTGATTCCATTCTTAAAGAAAAAGTTGATTTTCGTGATCAAGCAGTGGAAAGTTGTTAAGGGAAATCTTGTTATGGCTCGAGGAAGAAAGAGGGTTCATTGTATATGGTCAGTTTATCGCTTGAGGGAGTGACTGTCCCAGTTAAGAAGAAGACCAATTTTCTGGTTTATAGAGTCTAGTGGGTTGAAGAAAGTTTGTTTTGCAGGAGATATATCAAGAGCCATAGGTCAGATTCAGGTTTAACGCTAGAAGAGGTTCTGAAAAATTAGTCATGGGTTTTCGTGGCAATGGGAGCACTGGCAGTCGGGGAGTCAAAGCTTTAGCTAGAGTTACCAGACAGTGGGTTAAGAGAACCAGTATTCCAGCGGTTAAAGGGGCTGTTTGGTATGGAATGAATATGTCTCATTAAGAGGTAAACGTTTGAATCGATAAGATTTGGAGTGTTTGGTTCAACTCTTGGGTCTGATTCGGTCAAATAATTACCCTCTGAATGGCTCAGCATGAAATGGATGCTACATGGAACCAAGGACAAATTACCCCTCCATAGTTCATCCTCAAGCAGTCGCACACCCTTCTCTTCTGCTCTGCTAGTGTCCGGCACACACCACCACCATGGAGAAGAGCATCGGAAAACTCGTCGGATGTAGCGGTTGTGCCAAGGTCAACCACGCCAAAGGCATCTTCATCGGCCAAATTGCAACGGATCTTGAATGAACTCCCGTCACGATTCGAACAGTGGTTGTTAACGGAGATGATGATGAAAAATTGAAGATGGAGAAAGTTACGTTGACTTGGGAAATGAGAGGCACAAGAGTAGAAGACGACTACTCATACATATTGCTAATTTAAAATTTTTAACTTTTAATTTAGACAGAATTACAAATTTTGTCCTTTAAAATAAGTCGAATTACGGTTCGTGTCCTTTGTTAAGTTTCCTTGCAGGCGGTGTACTTTAAACTTTTTTTTCCTACGAGTTTTGTCCTTTACGCTAACTGGGTTAGAAAAAGTCAGTTAAATGCCCTCACGTGAGACGCATGTGAGGGCATTTTTGTCTTTTCGTCTACCCTGCAACTTCATCATCATCATCTTCTTCTTCTTCTTCATTTTGCATATCTCTTTCTTCCATAACTCATCCACCACCACCAAACCCACCACCAACACCCACCTTCACCCCACCATTCAACCTCCAGCAACCACCACCAAACCCACCAACCTCCCCTCCCAAACCCAATTACATCTTCCAGACCAAACCAAAAACCCCAATTCCATCACCGGATCATAATAATAACTCAATCCGGAGCTTCCAATTCCGTTAACTCGCCGGAGCTTCCATCACAACTCGCCGGAGCTTCCATTTTCTCACAATCAGAGCATAATAATAACTCAATCCACCCACAAACCCACCAACACAATGGTCAACAACAAACGCAAAGCCCGACGAAAATGAATTCCACAAATCGGTTCCTTGTTCGTTGAAATTGACTTAGGGGTTTTGATTATTGGTTAATGACGATCAAAAATCATATACGAATTACCTGAAAATGTGTTGGGATGACGGCGAACGGACTCGCCGGAAAACGGTTCTTAGGTGAAGAATCACGATATCCAGAGGGAGTTTTAGAGTAATCAGAGGTTAGGAGTGGGTTTAGACGACAAGATATGGCCTACCGTTAATGAAGATAGGTGGAAGCTCCGGCGAGTTGATGGTGGGTTTGGTGGAAGCTCCGGCGAGTCCGTTCGCTTGTGAACCTTTTACTTCAAAAGTTTAAGAAAAGTTTTTGCTTTAGAAAGGAATAAAACGGTGACTTTGACATATCGCCGAATGTAATAAAGGTGTTGTAAATAGTCAAGATTGTTTGTTCAATGTATTATGGGTTTCAGTTACGTATAAGTGAATTTGTATAGACGGATTGAAGATTAGTTTGTCAAAAGGAGATCTTGGACCCCGTGAAGGAGATAGAGAAATTGTGATAAAATGGAGTGTTAAAATTGATATGGTGGACTCAAGGGGGAACTAAGAGATATGCAAAATGAAGAAGAAGAAGAAGAAGATGGAAGCTCCGGCGAGTTGTGATGGAAGCTCCGGCGAGTTGATGGTGGGTTTGGTGGTGGTGGATGAGTTATGGAAGAAAGAGATATGCAAAATGAAGAAGAAGAAGAAGAAGATGATGATGATGATGATGAAGTTGCAGGGTAGACGAAAAGACAAAAATGCCCTCACATGCGTCTCACGTGAGGGCATTTAACTGACTTTTTCTAACCCAGTTAGCGTAAAGGACAAAACTCGTAGGAAAAAAAAGTTTAAAGTACACCGCCTGCAAGGAAACTTAACAAAGGACACGAACCGTAATTCGACTTATTTTAAAGGACAAAATTTGTAATTCTGTCTTTAATTTATAATATTTTAATTTTAATTTCCGATATTTTGTTTAGAGAATTGAAAGATACATTAATAATTTTTTTCAATAATGAATCTAAATATAGTTTGTTTAAAATCCTTTAGATATTTGAAATGAGATTAATACCAAATCTACGTAAAGGGGTAAAATAGTAATTTTGCACAGTTATTCAGATGTCTAGCCAAACAGATACACTTCATCCAGTTCTCACTGGTTCAGATCATCTTACCCATTCAGGCCTCTTACCCATTAAACACTTATTCATTCAGAGGTTTGCTAAACAGCCCAAAGTCTCTCTAGAGGATTACCTGCTAAATATGGAGAGTGTTGTTTGTTCTCGGGGTATTCCAGGATCCGACAATTCGTGTAAGTGGGAGCTGGTAGGGACAGAGGAGGAGTCGGTGGTAGTCGTAGCCATGACTGATTTGTTGGAGTACAAGGGAGTTTCAGTGCGCCTTCAGGTTAACTGAATAGAAGGCCGATGCGACTAGGAAGATGAGGAAGATTACAAGAGGTACAAGTGATTGTAGCGGAAGGTAGTTTGAAGATTATTAAGTCTCCAAGTGGGAGATTGTTGGGTTATGGAGGCTTAATAGTTCCTAGGTTAGAAGACATCTTTAAATTTAGATTAATTAAACTGAAGAATAATTGAAAGCCGAACCCGCTTTATTTAAATATAGCCCGTTAATAGTTTTCTTGGGGATTAAGTTGTGTACCCTAAGATTTTCTATATTTATATTGTCATACTTGTACACATAATTCATCACAAGTGACATAGAAATCAATATTAAAAATATCCTGGTTGCAACCCGTGGATGTAAATTAGCCGCTGAACTAGGTTAATCTTGCGTGTTCATTTTCGTTTATTATTTCTCTTGTAGATTATTTGTGTTTTGCAATACCAGAATCCCTAACAACTTATATCGATATCCCATTGTAAAAACCTAATATAAAGTGAATGCATTCTTTTTAGTTTTATAAAGCATCCTAATCCTAATAAAAATAATAGTTGTGCCACATGACACGTAATTGGCCTATTTTTGTGTCAAGTAGCACTATTATTATTCAACTTTTAAACTCATAATTATATAATTAAAACAATAATAAATATTTGTAACCTACCATAAAATCCTCTATCATTTTAAACTTTAATATGACGAACATTCATAATATAATAACATTTAATAAGCATCTATTTGTTTGTTTGTTTCTTTGGCCTCTTACACGTGACCAAAATGATGAAGACAAGTACATCAATATCATAAGAGAAGGGTAGGTTTTATTTTATTTTTTAATTTAAAGCTTTTTGTTTACTAATATTTTACCATCATTTCAATTCAGTTTAGTCAGGAGGGATGCGTTTACTAAAACCTATCAATGAAATATACGAGACAACAAAATGTAGATGTCCACTTTGAGCATTCCGTATGAACTTGATAACTTAATATTAATAATGATAACTTACATAAGAACCCAACTCACTGGTGAAAGAATGAACATGATGAAGCTTCTGAAGAAATATACGAATATCATCAACTAAATTATGTTATCGATATTTGCTCTTCATATTTATTTTTACAAACATACCAGCTATATGTTTTTTTTATATAATTCACATACTACTATACTATTGATCGATAAAATTCAGTTCACTAAAATGGTGGAGCATCGGTTAGTAACATTTTCTTTGTATTTCAATTAACAAATACTTTAATTGGTTTTAAATACTTAAAATCTTTCACAAATTAACTACATTGTTTAATTTTTGTTTTTCAATTTAAGATTCTTTCGATAAAACTTGCAAGGATGGTTTCTCTTGATTGTAACTTGCATTATCAAGGGTAAGGAGCATAGACGGTATAAAAATATCAATTATTCGATACAATTGTTGTTTATAAGGAAGTGTTTAGAGGTTTACAATTTGTTTATAGGATTGTTGTAGGTCCTATAAATGGATCAAACAACTATGTTCTTGAATCAACCTCAACTACTAGCTAGCATAAATCACTAGTAGGTAATTGAGATCTCGGATCTTGTAGGTGTTTGGTTATTTCCGGAAATGGAAATAAAGATGGGAGTAAAGAGAGAGAGAGAGAGAGAGAGAGAGAGAGAGAGAGAGAGTGTGTGAGAGAGAGAGTGAGAGAGAGAGAGAGAGTTGGTGAGATGTTGATACGATAGTTTGCAAAACGTTGTTGTATGCATGAAAGCTCGCCCTATTTATAGCGGAGGTTCCATGCACCATTCTTTCATTATTAGCGGCCCAATGGGCACCAAATACATAGCCTAGGGTCCAAACATACTTAAACAAGATCCAAAAGCAAATAAATTACATCGTGAGAAAAACATAATAATACAAAAGACTTCAACAAAAAACAGGGCCCTACAATCTCCCTCTAGTCTTTAGTATTATGTCTTCAGCTTCCGTCTTTAGTCGGTTTCGTATTCGGAGGGTGAGTCATAATCAAACAGTTGATTGTTAACAAGATAGTGAACAAACTTGTTGAACTTCTCAACTATCTTGTCTGTGTTGTCCCCACGAGCATCTTCCACCGTGGCCAGTGGGGAGTTGTATAACTTAAACAGATCTTCTTTGCTGAGAGCGGCCAGTTCATGCTCATTAAAGAAACGAAGAAAGTGCATCCTCTTGCAATGTATAATAACTTCCCCCTTGTTGTCAAATTCCCAGCAATTGAACTCATGAAAGATGTTTGGCAGAAAAGGTTCTCCGTGGTAGATTTACAGGCCATCTTTATGAGTCTTGTATCTCCAGGCTTTTCTCTTCTTTTCGGTGGCTGGATCCACTTCAGTTGGATGCCGATAAGACTTACCCTTTTTAAGCTTGAAATTTAGGTAGTCTTTCTTCCCCTCCCTATTCAGGAACCGCGTAAACTATCCTTTCAATTCCTTATCTGAAGTGTCTTGACCCACGATTCTTCTAAAGTAGTTCACGTCGAGCTCGGACAATGTATACATGTCCATGTAATGCATGTAGGTAAGGTCTCCGTTAACACGTCTGATAGCCCAATTTGCTATCAAAGTTCCATTTGAAGTAGATAATGAGAGAATTATCATGGTATGGATAGTTTAGGCACCTGATACTCGAATTTATCCCAACAAAGTGTCATTTCTTCTTTATTGGCTTTGGAAATTGAGAAGCTTTAGCAGTAGTTGCTAGGAGAGCCACCACAGTAACAGGTTCTTAAACCAATTCTTCATCAGTACTAACCAGAGTATCCAGGTTCGGAGAGTAGTTTATTCCATCATCATCAACAACTTCTTGTACCAGAGACAAGGTACCTTCTCATTGATCAACATTTAAAAGAGATGACTAGTCCTTTTCCAACGTAGCGTCCATGTCTCTTATTTTCTTTGCAAGATCGATAGAGGAAGGATCATCATGTGGTGGGTCATCATGTGAAGCAGTTTGTTTTCTTGATCCACTTCCATCACCAACATCAGCACCACCATTCCCATTTCCACCATTATTGCCGCCCAAGCCATCATCATCCTCATCATCAGGATTGTCATGATAACTCTCATAAGGATCATCATAACAATCGTCCTCTTCATCCCCCTCATCATCACTTTCCTCTTCTTCCTTACATTCTGTGGTAATTTCTCCAACACCCGAAGTAACCATAGGGACGGTTTCAGTGCGAACAATGCTGAAACCTACAATTGTGCCAACTGTGGTTGCGTCATCACCAGTAACGGCACCACTAACATCACCAGCAGCACCAACACAGCTTGCACCAACAACAACATCAACCATAACAGACTGATCTTTCTTCCTTCTCTCCCTGTCCTCGCCACTTACCCAACTACCAAAGACATTATCTAGCAGAGCCTCGAGATTTCAACATCATTATCTATCAGCTTCCAAATCTCAGAGGCGTCAAGGTATTTTCTGGCTTGATCTTGGTGGAACATGATTCGCATTTCGTTCAGGAGACTCTGATCCTGCAATCTTGCCCTCAAAGCATCTATCTCATATCGTATCTCACCATTTTCTCCGATCAAGGTCCCGACATTTCTGAAAGAGCCTTGCGCGGATTCCAAGAATTCAATCTGAGCCTCCTACCGTTCACTCTGAAGCATCAACCTGTACGCTTCAGTCTCCAATTTACTTGTCAAACTCCGACTTAGGTCCTAGGCGTGCGACCAATAGTTGGTACATGTTTTGTAAATATATTAGAGTTGCGGGTTATTAGCAGAAGACTTTGTTTATAATAAAATATTAATATATTTGAAAACTTCTCGGATAATAAATACCCGAGTGTTTGATTTACAAATCATGTTTAAATATTGTTTACAATATTTTAATAATTTTAAACTGAGCCATCTAACTTGCGAGAATCTAACTCCATGGGTGACTCTTTTTTCTTGCTACTTGTGTTAATCTGAACCTTGAAATATGGGGAAAAATACGTCAGCGATATGCTGGTGAATTGTTGACTCTAAAAACATTTATTAAATCTTTGACAGACAAGGTAGTTTTCTTGAACAAACTCAACAGAAACATCTCTTATCTATGGAATTTTTATCACTTTTCATACAAACACAATTATGGTTCTTTGGGAGCTGATACCTACTGGAGAACTAGGTTATGACTGTTAACCTGCGGCCACGTAGCTTTGCATGATAGGCTAGACAAATATGTTTGGATCCAGACACATGTGTACTAGGTCTAAGTTGCTTTTATTTTCTACCTTGTAATTTTGGGATCACGTAATCCCCTAAATGTTCATATGATAGAGATCGCGTAATATCATATAAATATTTGACTGAATTGTTAAGATAAACAACCCATTTATCTTAATGATTGTTTGTAAAAGGTTTAACGTATTCACGTTATAAATTATAATAAATTTGAAAATATTCACCTTTTGACGAGTTTCTCAATTAACAACATCTCTGTATTTAATGAACGATTACCTCAGACCTATAGTTCAAGAATGATAGTTTAATAATTTATCTAGATCAAATGATCTAGCTTCATACCTTTAGTCTGGTTAAATAGCTTTAACCTTAATTGAATATTTTATTGTTAAATATTACTTTAGACCTTTAGTCTATAAAATTATACGTTTTAATATTGACGTTTTGATGTGGTCTAAAATATACATATTATTATAAATATTTCCTACTATTTTGAGTACTCTTGAGTTAGGCTTTTATTGAATATTACTCATAGTTGGCTCATATTTAAAGTTTAAATATTTCAAGAACAAATGAGTTAAATAGAGTACTTTTGTTAAACTTAAGACCAACGAAATAATAATAATAATAATAATAATAATAATAATAATAATAATAATAATAATAATAATAATAATAATAATAATAATAAATGTATGGAAGCCTACATAATGGAATTCAAAAGTTTGAAGTGTTAATTAAATGGGTAATTGTTGAGGTCACGAATAAAGGTTAAACAAAAATCATAATACAATCAAATCAGTTACCATTAACTTTTAGTTCTTTATATTTATTTTTATGTGGTACTTTGGTGTAGGAATTTTGTGATGGTGGAGAAAAAAAAAGAATTATTATAGAATAAAGTTGGGCTAAAGGAAGATTATTGGACTTATGATGGGAAATTTAAACGCATGAAGGGTTGGAAAATAAAAAGAACCCTACGGAAATCAGAAGAGGGGGTCGAGAATAATATGTGAAGTTCAACAATTATTTTGGAGGCCACGGACGAACGAGGCAGAATACACAGCCGCAACAGAAGAAAATTTTGGCACAAAAATATTATATTCTTTTGGTGGCTACTGTTCATCCAAGCTAGAGAAAGAGAGAAGGAAGTAATCAAGTGTTACTCATTCAAAGACAGTTATTTTGGTTTGATTTATTATTTTTATTACGAACTTAGTTGTTTTGTTTCTTGAACATGATTATTGGCTAAACACTTTTTAGTTACCTAGGTTTTGAATGAATATTTGTTGAGTTTTGGTTTGCTTATTGGTTTATTGGGTGACTTGTGTTGGATTAATATTATTGTAATCAACTTTTTGATGTTTAATAAGATGAATATGCATGCTTATTATTAATATACTTTTATTTAATCGTCCCATATGTGTCTTTGTTGATGTCTTTCATGTGTAGATGCTTATTAGGTTACCTACTGTGTCTTCGTAACTAGTTTATGGTTTATAAGTCGACATAATCCATAGGAACTTTTGTTTGAGGGTTTAGAGAAATCAAGTGTTCTACTTACCTTGAGACTGAGAGGTAATAGATAGTTGGGGTTGTCTTATTCATTAGGTGGTTTGGGTATATATTGCACGAGAGTGATTGTTCCCTTTATTGGTCTTTTGATTTTTGCTATTCTGAGTCTTTTAGAGCATCTTTAGGTTACTCCTTACCACCCTTACACTCCAGAATGTATTGTGATTAGTGATATTGAGAGGCGATCTAGTCTTTAGAGTACTTTAATATGGTTGGAGAGACTGAGAGGTAATCCAACCAACCGGTTTGCGTTTTACGTTCCTTAGGTTTTCCTTTTAGGTCACACCCAGAGAGTGATCAGGGATCCACTAGGTTACCTATAGGTGTCATATCTTTAGATCCCGGTTCCATCACAGTTCTCATTGCCGATAAGCGTCCAAGATTCACAAATAGGATTTCAAGCCTAGGTAACGCCTTTCTTATTATTGTTTTCAACTAAGTTATAGAGTTTTAATTTGTTTTTCCTAGTATAATTAAACTTCATTAATTAGTTAATTAATTATTATTTTTGAATAAAAAAAATAAAAAATCCAAAAATAATCTTTTCTTAGTTATTAATTCAATTAGCTTTTAGAACTAGTCTCGTTAATTAAATAAGTGTCTCAAGGGTTCGATATTCCCGGTCTTCCCATAATACTACACCTGATAGGTTCACTTGCATGTTGTTAGTGGTTTGGTTTAGGGTATTCTAGGTTTTTATTACTTGTTGTGTTTGGTCATTATTTGCTAAATTTTTATATACCACTTTACGCACAACACGTTTCTTCCTGTAGAAGAAATCATCTAAATTCTACGTTTATTCCTTTAGAAGAAATCGTGTTTATAAAACTTTTATGTTTCCTCCTTTAGAAGAAATATTATTTATTCAGAATGATTACTTTGTTTACTTAAAGCCTTTTTGTTCGTATGACGTTTGGTGTAGCATGCTTTGGCATAATAGGTTCAAACACTTTTATCAAGCTCTTCGGAAAAGTAACCAGGTCCCGTGGTTTATTGAGGATTTATAAGAATTACTTTCCTTAGACAAGAGTCGACTAACGATGTTGTCACCCTTTCGATTACTACATGCACATCATGTTTTTCTGATTAATTATTTATCATTATATTTTATATATAATAAAATTTTATGTTTCTTCCTTTAGAAGAACGTGAATTGACAATAACATTTGTATGCAAAAATTTATGTTTCTTAATAATAAACAAACATCTATTTTTATAAACCATTATATATAAAGAGCTTAAATATATCTATAAACTTTTCAAGGTTTAGGCTATACCCTTGTCTAGGACCTAAGCTATAAGTTGAAATATCTTAAACATAACTTTTACCTTAAATAGGTATAACGCTTAAGGACGAACGAGCAGTACTTCGACTATATGTAGGATGTCGGGGTATGGAACGTCGAACTCTAGAGTGGCATCGGGACTTCAACTCGGTGGCACGAACTTCGAGAAAATGAAAGTGGTTTGTTTTTTTGGATGCCACAATTGAGGAGCCCATTTTCACTATTTATAGCAATTCTCGGTCGGGCCGTCACTCACCACCACGCGACATGTGTCATTCTTGATGATGAGTCGTGCCATAAGGTGTTGACATGTGGGATTCATATTGATTAGTCACTAGCCACATGTCACTTTGTGAGGGTATGAGTTGTTGTGTTGACATGTGTCCTTTGTGTTGCCACCATGTGGCATGTGTCTTCTCATAGTGATGAGTCATAAGACACGTGTTGCCTCAATAAATCTTTAGTTAAATGACTAACTAGTCCATCAACTTCCTAAATTAACAAAATTGGTATGGATATTTTCGGGATGTTACATCCTCCCCGCCTTGGAATGAATCTCATTCTCGAGATTCGTTATCTTGGTTGTGAATATTTCACGTGTATAAATTTGAAGTTCTAGTTGTTAACACCACATCTTTAAATGATGTAGTTAGTCAATAGTCTAGAATATCATAAGTAATTGTAAATTGATAAGCACAGTGGCCAGTTGTATTTAACTATTTACCTTACCTTTTGTATTTTAAACATTTATTGATGTTAACTAGGTTATATCTTGACTTCAGCCTATCGAATACTTTCAATTTATTGACCCTGATAAATTTTTAGGATACTCATACTGGAGTTATGATTATTCTTTGCTCCATGATCTTGGTAGACTTTGGCGGACTCCTTTTCCCTTTTCATCAGCTACTTCTTTTGAACTCTCTAAGTTCATATAACTGATTTTCTTTTAAAAATACATGTTATTATGCTTAGTTTAATTCATCCTTTTCTTTATCTTCATTTTTCTGAAGATTTTGGACAATATTAAACGTATAGTCTCTTGTATTTTGTATATTTTTCAGAATTTTGATTTAACTATCTCTTTGATCAATATAAGCATTCTTGTGTAATGACACGATATGTATGCTAATATCTTTCTTTATATACATTGGGGATTTAAATACCCCTTTATCGTTTACAAAACTTCTCGTTTAAAAACGAGGTTACAAGAGTTAACTAAACTATTAGTTATTTCTAATGCCTTTGGATGTTGAACATTCATTTGGCATACTCTTGTCTGCTTCTATTCTTGATTGCTGGATGCATATTTATCTAGCATTTCCTTTCTTAGCCCCGCTTCCACTTGCGTTTCTTATCTTTTTCGGACATTCTGCGCTGAAATGTGTTTTTTCTCCATAAATAATCCATACAATTTTTTTCCTCCTGCAATCATCTTTTGAATGACCGATTTTCATGCAGAACGTACATGTTATCAATGGATTGCTGTTGGGAATGTTAGTTGGTCTCAAACATTTCCCATGATGTCTTCTACCACAGCTCTGGCAGATTGGTCTTGTGAATTTGAATGAGCATTCCTCCTTTTCTTTGTTTTTCATTATTTTCTTTCCCTCAGTTTGTTATTTCTTCCCCTTGCCAATTTTGTCTTCTTATTGGTTTCTGATAAGACCATTCATGACATAACCGGAAAATTCCATGGTTGAATAAACGGCTTGAGGCAAATGAGACCTCACCAAGTCTCTAATTTACCGAGGTAAACCCCAAATATAGAGGGTTACTTTGTTGGATTCAGGTGTTACTAAATGTGGTACTAATCTACAATACTCTTGGAACTTAGTATTGTTGTCCTTGATATTTGTGCCATCCACCTTGTGGTTCAAAAATTTGGCTTAAATAAGATCGAGTTCGTGCATGGGACAGAACTTTTGTAACACAAGTTCTTTGAATGCTTCCCACTTCAATTGATACAAGGTTTCTGTACCCTTTGACATGATTAGAGTATTCCACCATTCTAAAGTTTCGCCCTTAAGTAGTTGAGATGCGTAGTGAATATTTTGAATCTCAGTACATTGGCTGATGATGACGATGAACTCGATCTCCTCAAACCATCGTAAAGCTGATATGGCTCCTTTGTTGCCATAGAATTCTTTTGGTCCATAGGATTTGAAGTTCTTGAAACTACAACCTTGGATTACTAATTGTATCTTGAACTTACAATTAAATTTTCTATTAACATTTGAACTATGAACTCTTTCATCTTGATGAGAAGCATTGAGGTATGTATGAGTTCTAATAGTCTTGTTTGAATGTTGAGATTTTCTTTTCAGTGAATCTCATTTCATTGCATCGATGAGAGGAGTCATTGCGTTATGAATCATCTCTTGCGTTATGACCAGATATCGCTCAGGAACCTCCCGTGCATGTTCTGATATGTCCCAATTGCTTCTTTGAACTGAAGCTTCGTCAATATTTTCTTGATTGTTTGGGTTTGACATTCTGAAAATAGAATTGATTCGGTATGAAAGAAAACTTTCATTTATATACTGATAACAGAATGTTTGCAACAACTGCATGGCATTGAAACAAAAGATACAAGTTCAAAAGATCTATTTGTCTATTTAACAATTATGTCTATTGAGAGAATTTCTTTTTAACTTTTCCTTTTCTTTTCTCTAACCTCAACTAACTCTTTCTTGAGGTTATTTATCTCGTATAAGGCTCGATCCAAATGTTTACCCTTTTGATTGAGAAATGATGTTGAGATAATCGTATAAGATGATTGATCCATATATCTCATCATTACTATTTTATTTTCGGAATATCCTTGTAAAGGAGTGATTTTCATAATTTCCTGATTGACTGTTCTTGAAATACTATTACATACCTTGTCTATAGGTAGACTATGAGAGTTCCTCTAGTGGTGAAGTGAATGCGGTGAAGGTTGGAGATCTAAATGGTGAGGATATCGTTGAGGTGGTCGGGGCGGTGATATGGTTTGATGTATGGGTGAGGTATGGGTTGGTTTGGTTTCAGGTTGGTTATGTGGAGTTGTGGGTAAGTCTAGGTTAGGTAGGTCCAGGCCATGTATGAGTTGATCTCGTGAGGGAGAGATGTCAGGAAAGGTTACAGGTGAGTCGTGTAGTTTTCTAGAGGTGTGTTTGGGTATGGTTTTGGTCTTGGATTTGTGATTTGGTACATGTATTTGTTTTTCTTTTAAGTTGGCTATAGTGTAGGATAAGGTAGTAGGTGAGGTTCGGTGTGGGTCTCGTTGTGTGGTTTTTGGTGGAGGTGTGGTTACTTGGGAAGGTTGTGTGGTGGTTTGTTTCATAGTGGAAGACGAAAAGATTACTTTAACAGACGTTGGCATATTTGAGGAAGAAGACTTATTTGAGTCTCTAGCTTTCCTTAAACGTTTGAGCGGCTGATCAGGTTCTTCCTCCTCTTCCGTTTGTTAAGAAGAGCCACCAACAGAAGGCTTGCTAGGAGCATTCCTCATCTTACCATTCTTCTTTTTTTCCCTCCTTGCAGTCTCAACCTCGGGCTCAGTCTCGGTAGCCTCATCATCATGTTCTTCAGCATTATGCTCATCATCACTCTCACCGTCGTCATCTCCACCATCATCATCATCTCCGGCTTCTTCACTTGTTTATTCACTATCGGTCTTGTTTTTAGTGAATAAACCGAACTTGGGATCTGGAACTTCATCATCTCCAGCTTCTTCACTCGTTTATTCATCTCCAGCTTCTTCACTCGTGTATTTGTATCCTTGGGGAGGATCCAAGAAAACATTAAACATAGTTTGCTTCACCACCTTTGCATGGCGAGGCTCGATTGGAGCAAGCTCGTTGCCGACATCATCAAACTTGATCAGGTACACATGCCTTGGTACCTCGAGAATCCGATCCTTTAGAAGCAACTTAACAAATCTTAGATACATCATCCATGAACTGTTGGTTAAGGCGTTAGCATGCATGCATAAAAAGAAGTGTCTTGAATAGTTGAACTTAATCTGATTTGTGAGACATGCCATAATCCTGTCCCAATCTGTCCTCAATTTATCAAATCCACCTTTCTTATCATGCAAGCTATTGGCTGTAATATGATGGAAAATGCTTCGTCTCACATGTTGTCCACCAGACATCATACCCAATTGCATCCACAAACCCTTTTAAATCATTCTTCTCAAATTTATCAAAGAAAGGATTAGGTTCATCTTTCATGTTCAACGCCCGTCTGCCTGAGTAATTTATAACTTTTTTCCGGCTATCTCAGTCGAAATGGAATCACCTTAAAAGTAAAAGTTTGATTAAATGTAACAGGGAAGAGAATCGAATCAAAGATAAACGAATCAAATTGAATAGAATACTACTGAACATAAAATATGCCAAGTGGAAACGAGTCGAATCAAATGTGAGTGAATCGAGTCGAACAATAAAAATTAAGTCGAATCGAATGGAGTTATGTAAACACAAAAGTTTTGAAATTAGCCAAGTTCATATGAATCAAATTGAATTTGTTAAAATGAATCGTATCGAATTTTTAAAATTCGATTAGATTAAAATCAAAAGTCGATTTGATTGGTTTTATGAAACTAGATTCGATTAGATTCATATTCTATTCAATTGCATTTGAAGTTCTATTCGATTCCCTTTGACTTCAGTGATCCAACAAAATTCCTTCATTCGATTCGAATCTAAAACTCGATTCGATTCGAATGAAATTCGATTCAAAATCCGAGTTTACCCAAATATCAATTCCTCTTAGATCCAAGGTCGCCTAGACCCGATAGACACTTTTGTACAACTTTTAAACTCTTTGTCGTTTAATGTCAACAAAAAGATTGTTTCAACAATTTTAGCAAACAACAACATAGCAAAGTTCACTGGTCCAACGACGGTTCCCTTTTTGTACCGCCAACTGGAACAAGAACATGAACTAATTTTGACAAAAATAAGGATGATATACCGATGGTGAAGGGTCCATATTTGGTGATTACCAAGTGATGTTTGTTTGTGGAAGGCAGTGGAAGAGCCGATGGTTAGAGAGAGAAAGGAGAGAAAATGGGAAAATGTGAAACTATATATTGGAAGAGATTTTGGTTTACCCTATTTATAGGATCAGCTTATCTCGTGATAGGGTCAAAACCTCTCGATTTTTTAACGATTTTACACTCTCAACCCTCGAACTCTAAAATTATTTGCAGATTTAAACCCGAAAAGTAGTTATTCACCGAATCCAAACACTTACATATATACAAGTTATACTTTTATCGGTGAATACCTTTGACAACATTTGCATAGTAGACCTTTACGTAAAGTCGATAAAACTTAAATAAACAAAAAATTAAAATTAAAATTAAAATTAAAATAAAATAACTTAAAGTAGAATTTTCAAGTTAAAAACATAAAACAAAACAAAAGAAAAATGAAATAAAACTAATTAGGAGTAAAGATGAAATTAATGTTATATATTTTATAATATTTACAAGGTTTTCTTAACAATTTTAATATTTTTTCTTTCGAGAAAGGCCACGTTCTATATCACACTTCTATTTAAATAGTGTTATTCCAAGAACCCAAAGTCGATTATAGATATATTTTGTTCACTTTAAACTTAACAAGTCTTTCGATGTCAAAGTGATATGTTAAGTTATGTATTAAGCACAACAGTTATGTGGTCCCCATTTAATTCAACATGTTACTGACTGCATCATACCTCGGGCATATTTTATGTTCATCAGATCACCCCAAATTAACTCCAATCCCTAATGAGTGATCAAAACCTTGTTAGCTTATTTAAACTTTTTGCAAAGTTTTACAAAAATTAAAGGTTGAACCATGGAGTTACATACCACGCAGTTCGGACGTACATGCTTTTATTCAAGGTGTTTAGGACTTACTTGTTTGCCCCACCTCAAGTGGTTCTAATATGCCCCTTTTGTTTGTAATTTATCAACATTTTTGTGTTGATTTAAATTCTTTCACGCAATTTGTAGTTTTTCTGCCTTTTCATTTTGATTTTCAATATTTATATTAAAGAAAGAATTTTTTTATGGTGATCAATCACTATCGGGGTCGTTTATGGCTGACTAATAATATTTTTGCATTCATTGATATGACTTTAAATGGAGTCATGCAACCGCTTCATTAAGGTAAAACCACTAGCATAGGCGAGTAGTTTAGTTCATATCACACTGACACTTATTCATTTGTCAAGTCTATCACCACATAAAGCAATAATCTTATTGGCTTTTTGATCTATTATTTTCATGTGCTAGGATAATTAAAGACAATTTCATTTTCCAAAGGTCGGATCAATTTCTCAAAATTTTATACTTTTAAATTAATTTTAAATTATCTGACTCCCTCTAAACGGGACAACATTTTTAAACCATTTTCTGATGTTCTTAAGAGAAAATAAAGTCTTTTTGATAAGTCAAGTGACTCAATTTGGTTTTTCTTAAAAGCAACGTAAAATCTTTGGTGAGATAATCATAACTCATTTTCTCCCACTAAAATTGTGACATTTTAAATAAATATTTACATATATTATTAACAAAAAGATAGTTTTAATCAAAACAGGTCATGCCAAGAGATTCCACAAGATATAGAAATCAGGCACGATCGAAGGCTTTAGTAAACAGGTCTTAAAAGTTGTAGTTGGTGTGGACCTTTTCAATAATGACAAGTTTCCGGTCAAAACAATCACGAATGAAGGGCACTCGTATGTCTATATGTTTTGTCTTGGAGTGTTGGACCGTGTTTTTCACAATACAAACTACTGCATCATTGTCAGGGGAGTTAAAGAAATTCAAATCCAGCAGCTGATGCTGATTCCTTGTTACTTGTGAGCAGCAGCTTGAGGCGACAATATTCCGTTTCAGCCATGGAAGTGGACACGGTGACCTGTTTCTTGCACTGCCAAAAACTTCACCGATCACCTAGGAAATGCCATCGGACTGTAGTTAATTTTCTTTCCAAATTGCATCCCCTGTAATCATTATCGGTGTAGGCATGCAGCACCAAAGGATAGTCTTTTGGATACCAAAGACCCAAACGAGGCCAATACCAGAAGATATGCTTGACAACAATTAAGTGATATTCTTTTGAATTTGACTGATATCTTGACAAACATGGAACATGATGTCCGACCAGCTTGCAGTGAGACACATTAGGGAGCTAATCATAGACCTGTAAAGGTGCTGATCGCCTGACTTTTCTAAAGGATCTCAAGCTAAAACCGGTCTTGTAGCAATTAGAGCAATATAGGGATGGCATCCTTGAATCCAAAATTCTAAACAATTCCGTGAACACATTTATCCTGGTGAATCATAATCTCATCCGTCTCATGTTTTACTTGTAGACCCAAGAAGAATGTCATCTCCCCCAACGAGCTCATCTCAAAACGACGCTGCATTACTTCTGAAAACTCTCTACACAGCTTATCGCTCTTTACCATGCACATACACTTGGACCAAGATCAGATCGTTTTTCACCTTCTTGACAAAGAGTGTTTGATCAATAACACCTTTTCTATAGCCTTTCCAAAAAAATGTGCTGCTAAAGTAGCTTACCAAGTAGGGGGTGCTTGATGAAGGCCATAGGAAGTCGATAAACATGGGTAGGACGATTAAGATCTTCAAAACCTGGCTGTTGCATGACACAGATTTCTTCTTTTACTTTCCCGTACAAGAAAGCAGTCTTCACATCCATCTGATATACTTTGAAGTTCGTGTAAGATGCACATGCCAAGATAAGATGAATGGCTTCAGCTTAACTATAGGTGCATAAACTTCATCATAATCAAGACCTTCACGCTGAGAAAAGCCTTGTACCACCAACCTAGCTTTATTTCTAATGATCACTCCTTTATCATCTTTCTTATTTCTAAACACCCATTTGGTACCAATCGGGCTCTTGTTCTCGGGCTTCTTCACCAGCCTCCACACATCCACCTTCTTGAACTGTAATAACTCTTCCCGCATAGCTTCAACCCAGGAGTTCTCCTTGAGAGAAACTTTATAACACTACAACAAAAATGGCTTTTTAGGACCTTTTGTGTGGGAAGCTTGTAAAATAGGGTCCTAAAATTGATCTAATGGGACAAATGAACATTTGGGGTCCTTTTACAATATACGCTACAGAACCAGTGTCCTAAAAAGTTATTTAATAGGATGGATGATTCTTTGGGGTCGTATTATCATATAACTTAATAAAACACTTAAAATGTAAATCCTAATAAAGTAATCTATAAGACATGTAGTTGTTGGTGTCCCATTATGTGGTAATGTAATAGGACACTTGATCACTTTAGATCTTATTATAACATAAGTTGATAGGAAACTTTGTAGTTAAGTCATAAATGTTCGGTGTTATAGGACCCTTTAGAGTCGAAGTCATATAAGAACATAACTTAATAGGACATTTTACATTATGGTCTTGTAACTTTAACCTTTATAAGACGCTTAATTATTGCGGTGTTATTATAATACACCGTAATAGGACATTTGATATTTGAGTCATAAAACATCTTTTTTATAGGACGCTTATTCGCTAGAGTTTTATTATAACATAACTTAAAAGAACACTTGACACTTGAGTCTTATAACTTTAACCTTTATAGAACGCTTAATCATTGTGGTGTTATTATAATACACCGTAATAGGACACTTAATATTGTGGTCATAAAATATATGTTTTATAGGACGCTTATTCGCTAGAGTTTTATTATAACATAACTTAATATGACATCTGACACTTGGGTCTTATAAATTTAACCTTTACATGACGTTTAACCATTTTGGTGATAGGACTTGATATATGAGTCATAAAACATCAGTTTTACAGTACGCTTATTCGCTAGAATTTCATTGTAGCATAACTTATTGTGGCACTTGAGTTTTATAACTTTAAACTTTATAAGACGCTTAATCTTTGTGGTATTATTATAATATACTTTATATTTGAGTCATTAAACATCACTTTTACAAAACGCTTATTCACAAGAATTTTATTATACACTAATAAAAAGTGAGGTCCTTTTGAGCGGTAATTAGGCTTGTTTAGGAGGTTAAGAGATTTACAATTTTTTATTATTATTTGTAAACATAGTTTTATCTAAAAAAATTAACTTTTATTTTATCACCAATTTTACAATCCATCCATCGCCTTCAGATTATCAAATCCTTCGTGCACTCTCAAATCTGAACAATCGCCCTTTCGTCACTGATTTTAGCTTCCTTCTCCACCTACGGTCATTAATCTTCTTGGTATATTGAACCCTAATTTCAAATTTACTTTTGTTTAATTTCAGTTTCCCTACTTTATCTCCAGTAGTTACTTGATTAGATTGTCGGCGAATTTCGTAATGCGTGGTTTGCAGTTTCTTATTCCCCTTTTTGCTTAATTAATTCTATCTTAATTTTCAGCCTGCAAGTCAAATAATCCAACCGAAGCCACTTCTTTCTATTTGCAGTTAAGGTGATACTACCAAATTTTAGTTTTGGTTCAACTTATTACATGTTATGGAAATGGTTAGGGGTTCCTAATCAAGTTAGCAAATTATATATAAAGTGGTTCAGTGTAAGCTTAGGAATTTGACAGCTTTTGTCTCATTGCTCAGCTAATTATGGTTTACAAACATTTGTGAGTATATTTCCCAATTGCCGATAGTATAAATTGTTAACTTAAAAGCACTGATATTAAGATGATTAAAGGGGGAAAACCTGAACATGTTAGTATACATGATGAATTAGTCCCCTTTTTATTTGAGTTTCTTATTACATTTGGTATTTTACAAGTTTGAGTGAAACCATTCAACAGAACCATGCTTGAAGCCATACTATTAGTGAATCATATTACTATACCTTATATTGATTAGGTATATGGCTATGGAGTTTGAATATTTGATACATCTCAGAATTGTTACTAAAGATACCATCATAATGCAAACACGTGACAGGTACTCTAGATCTTGAGTGAGAAGACAATGATCATATGAGATTGGTTATATCGTCTAATGAAAGCAGGGGGGCTGATGATGCCTTGCAATCTCAACAGAAAAAAGTAATTGCATCTTTAAGGGTGGATAAAGGCCGTCGCATTCTTCATTATTGCGGTATGCTATTTATTTTTTAGAGTGTATATTTACATACTTATTTCATGATAATTTTCATTGTTTTGTTAATACCGTGATTGGTGAGCTTTAAGCTAATTACTTTTCTAATCAAGTTGGATTGTTACAACTATTCTAACGTGTCTTATGTAAGGCCTCGTTACCGGTAGCCCTACTTTGCACGTTGGATTTACTCATAAACGCAGTTCTAAATATCAGAGTTAATAAAAACTTTCACGGAATAATAAAACTTCGACCATAACATTTTACATAACCATCGAATCATGTCTTATAAAACATCCGTAGTCAATTAAAGCAAAACATAGTCTTTAAAACATCACAACATTTCTCCGAGATGCCAGTATCTTCGATTCCATGCCACGTGTCTTCAGTCACGCGAGCTGCCTCAACCTATTTGCCTGCGTGCATACTAAAAGTCAGCTACGCTGAGTGAGTTCTAGTTAATTACATAACTTACTTTTCATACACATATACGTGCCCGAAGGTACGCATTACATACATATAATCAGCATTCGTCCATACACATTCATATCTAACCATACATTATAAAGGGCGTTTCACCCTACATACCTCGGATATTATTAGAGTCCGGTCACCCTTCATCCTCGGATATTATTAGGGTCCGGTCACCCTTCATCCTCGGATATTAGTAGGGTCCGGTACCCTTCATCCTCGAATATTATTAGGGTCTGGTACCCTTCATCCTCGGATATTATTAAGGTCAGGTACCCTTTTTCTTCCATCGCTTCATACTACACCTGTTCTTAAATACTCTTCCTGACAATACGTGCAATCTCCGAAGAGCGTTCACGTACCATTAACATATCATACGTACATTACGCATACATCATATATATTATACCTGTTCTTAGATACTTTTCCTGACAATACGTGCAATCTTCGAAGAGCGTTCACGTACCATTAACATATCATACGTACATTATGCATACATCATATATATTCATACATGCATTTTATCTTACATCATACATAACAATCACATCTTTAGCTACCACCTGACGGTACATGCAATATCCGAAGATCGTTCACGCACCGTCAAGCAATCATCATACATACAACATACAAGGCATACACTTACCACTTGAGGTAAGTGTATTAACTATCATATCGAGTATGCACACAACCCCGAAAACATAACAAGGAAGTGGGGCTAGAAACTCACCTCAATGCGGTTGCGTTCACCGTTTACGGTTATTCCCTTCTTGAGCTGTGCACGACTAACTGTATAATAATTATACGTTTCAGTAAACTATCACTACACATATCGTCTTTCTAGTTTAATTATTACCCTCAACGAACGGGGGTCCGAGGGCAGCGCCCCTGGCAGCGGGGTTCTAGGGGCGGCAGCCCCTAGCGGGGTCCAAGGGGCAGAGCCCCTGGCTGGGGTTAAGCTGCCAGGTCAGTTTGGAAAAATTTTATTTTCATTAACTGTCTTAACACATTTTCCATTAGCATTTTGAATCATAGAATAATTTGCTACTTAAAAGTTCAAGGGCTTATTTGTAATTAAATCATTCTTTTCTAAATCCAGGGACCATTCTGTCATTCTGTTAAACTTCCAATTCGTTACTGGTTTATAGCGAATTGGATTATCCTAGCGAACTGGTTCCTATAATGAATTGAACCCTTAACGAACTGGACTCCTTAACGAAACAGTCCATATAGCGAACCAGTCCAAGAAGCGAATCGGACCTTCTAATTCGTTATTTCTTTTAACGAACTAATCATAACGAATCAAGGGTAATTCGTTACCCTTTTCCCTTAACGAATCAGAGACGAATCATAGGAGAACTAGAGCTAGTTCGTTGTGCCCCCTTATGCGAATCAACTAACGAATCACCTTCAGTTCGTTAAGTCCCCATAGCGAACTAGGGTTAGGTCAGGGAATGTCAGAACATTCTCTGACATTCCTTATCCTCGTACTACTATTCCGGCGCCGCCTTTGCCAGAAAGCCGCCGAAAAACCGCGAACACGTCGGAAAAACGAGTTTTAACTCGTTTTTCACTGTTTCTCGTCTCATTCGATCTAGATCTGAGCTAGGGTGACCCCTAAGCTCATCATAGGTTCAGTTTATACCCGATTCCACCCGGATCTCATGACTTAAACGGTTTAACGGTGTCGGCTCGTCGTTTCGTGAACATAACTAACGGATTTAAGCTCATACAACAAAATACTATCATACCTGGGTCGGGATCCGTTTCTTCTTCTATATTTCGGCTAGTGTGAGAGAGAAACTAGAGAGAGAGCTTAAGTGTGTGTTTTGGTGGTGTAAGGGATATGTGTAAATGAAGGATTAAATTGGTAATTAATGGTTTATATAATTATTGATTATGGGCTTAAGCCCATGGTCTTTCCTTATTTCTTCCATAACCCAAATCCATAACCCATATCCATTTACCCAACACTAGCCCGACTCATAACAACTCATGTTTCGTTTATTAACTGAAATCAGAAAACAGGATGTTACATCTTATCTCTGCAGACAAACAACTTTATTCGTGTAGTTAAATCTCTTGGTAATCTGTTTTGGAGTATTGAGCAAAATGTGAAGAAGGGTTGCTCGGCTGGGTAAGGTAACAGGTCAAAACATGTCATTTGTTTTCTGGGGCAGATCGGGTGACATGTGAATATTTTTTGTCCATCTATATTTTATTATAATTGTTTATAAATGTTTTTTCAAGAGCTAACAAATAATCGTTTGACCCGGTTAGGTAGGTGATCAGTCTAAACGTGTCATTTTTTCTATATAACGCATCAGCTTGCGTTGACCCGTAAACATTTATCGTCCATATTTTATTTTTTATATAACTAATGGAAATTGTTTACTAACTTTTTTATAAAAAGATATTGGTTGCTACGATGCCTATGTTAATGGTATGATCATCATATTGGTTTTGTTTATGTCTTTCTCATTTGGAGTAGGATTATGTTAGGAGAATGGGCACTTCTGCTTACTTAATAAAAAGTATTATGGTATTCACAAGTTGGAAAATGATAGCTGCTGAACATATTTGTTTTGTTGCATATGCTTTGATTGGTATTTTGATTTACATTAGCTCAAAAAGTGCAGTTTGACTTTTGTAAGGTCAAACTTTTTTTTTCTATACATAACATGTACGTATTAAACATCTTGCAGAATTAACTCCGAATGTTAGCTGTTTTGTTGGGATAAAAGCAGTAGGAAACTGGCATATCAATTTCACGAAAACTCCCAAAGATTGATATGTTTGCTCTTTAATTTTGATTACAGTAAACTCAAAGAGAGGTATTCAATGAATTGGAATCCAACTGATAAGCATATGACTTTAACTTATTTGCATAGTAAATGTAAAATGCAGAGGTAGCACAGGTTCGTCCAAGCAAGTCTTCATATTTTTTCTAATAATGTGTGAAAAGAATTAATCGTTTGTGTAACACATAATTTGTTATTAATACATTTTTTTAAATTGGTGTAGATCTTGAATCTTGCAACAACAGATCAGATATAAAACGTCCAGTTCATGTTGTCATTGATAAATTTGTAGACCACGGGTTTAAGTCACTTGATGTTGCACACCAGGTGATCTATTTATTTTCTTTAAATTGTTTTTAGGCTTTGATTGTTGACTGGATTAGTTAGATTATAATTGTTCATTGAACTGGTATTAATATTATGTAAACCATTGATCGAAACAAGTATTTATGAGTTAATATCATTGCTTAAACCTTTAAAGTGGTTATTTTAAAAAGTGACGATTGAAATTACTAATAGTATCATCTTATATCAACTTTAAATGGGACATAAAAATTTAGAAAAATAATGGTTTGGTTTTATTAAAGGTTGCATCAAGACAAATGAGCTTGAACTGTGGTGAGATCATTAGGGCAAAAACCATTCGAAGCTGAACTGCAGAACATAACAGATATAAATGGTATATATTTATGGATTTAGGTAGCAAAATATGCAAAAGATAATAAGATATACTTTTGTATTGTCTAATGCACTAATGCATTAAATACTGCATTGACTTTTTAAGAAGTCAAAGAGGGGAAGAAAAGGATCCTTTGGTGGTTTCATATTGCAGGTGTTGGCTACTTGGCTGAACAGTTGACATTCGGTCCATGGTATAACTTAATCTCTCGGTATTGAAGGTAGGGTTTTACTACTACAAGTAATTATAGCAATTTAATATTTATGCACCAAGGATAGTAGCTTTTTATCTGATTATTAAATGAAATATATTGTCCAACTGACATTCTCATAAAAATCCTTTTGTTGTATCTTCCTTCTCATAAAAATCCTTTTGTTGTATCTTTTGAAAAACCTTCAATCATTCATATCATAATACACACCCAATATGAGAATATGAGAAAATTCAATTTTTGATTAAACTATTATGTTAATTACGAGTAAAAAAAAATCTACGTTTTGTTGTTCATGTCTCTAATAGCATAGTTCACATACATAACTTTCCATTTGCAACTATTAACTATATTGTTAGCATGAAAGACCGTTGGAATGTTATATTTTGGATTTAAATGTATAGTTGTAGAAGACCGCTTTTGAGAAAGTTTTGACATAACTCAAGTTTTAAGAAGCTTTGCTATCACTTCTTGACATAATTCGGATGTCAGCAAGTTTAGCTAGATGGTTTGTAGCTACTAACTATATTTAACTAGCCCGCGCCGCGAAGCGCGGGTAAAAATCCTAGTTCAACAATATTGACAAAGTGGAACTGGTATGCTTACTATATTTTTAAGAGACAACTTTGGTTTGGGTAAGTTAGTCTATTATTGTAAAATGGCTTAACCAAATGTGAACCTTCAGTTTTGGTTTTAGATAAATGCTTTTTTGGTAACGGATCGGTTAATTCGAGTTTATGCCACCTCTACATGTTTATGCTGAATGTTAAGACTTGCAATATTATAAATGTTTAGTTATAATATTACATGTCTCATTTAAGCTTATCTTAGTTTATATTCTTGATTTTCTTATATGTAGATTCCAAATGTCGTCGACCGTACCCTTGTTGTCAAAGGTACGTTAAATTCTTAACATACTTTCAGAATTTATAGTATTCAGCTTATTTAAATTTGAACAATTATATCAGTATATTGACATAAAGGTTTTGTTTCATAATTTTATTTTTATTTACTTATCTTATCTTCTACAACTTAAACTTATTCTTTTAGCTCACAGTTTATCAAGAAGTAGCACCTTCAAACTTTATTGTTGCCGCTGCGTAATATGATGTTTTTTTTAAATATAGTTAGTTGTTTGGGACAATTATAGTTGGATGCATAATATATGTTGGTAATTTGTTTAATTGTTAGACGTTTGAATCATTTTCTTTTACATGTTTTTTCTTTGAATCAAGAACAATGACTTTTATAAATAGAACTTTTAGAGTTTTTTTAATTTATACTAATTTTTGTTTTTATGGTTTTTGCAGGGTAGATGTCATGAAAAATATTGGAACTAAGTTTTATAAAAGTGTAATTTTCACTCAAAGAAACATATAGAATCATTGTTTAAACATTTGAAGTTTGGAATATGTTATTTATTACATAGTTTTTATCTAGTATCTGAAATATGTTTCGTATTGAACTTCTTATTGAAGTTATAATATTATGAGTTCTACAATTACAATTTATTTATTCAATTTTGTTTTATATATTATATATAATGTATTTATTGGGACGCTTTTTGGGTTGTTAATAGATATATTATGCGACCATAAAATTGGTTTCTTAATTTTATTTGGGATATCAGGACTTTTTTCTTGATACTAAAGTACCTATAATGTTACATCATAAGGGTCCTACAAATTAATTTTTAAGGACGCTTTTATGTGTATCAAAAAATTAAAGGTAGGTGAGCACATGTTAAAACATTGTAACAGTGTCCAAATATGTTTTTATTATGACGCTTTTTGGGTTGTTAATGGATATATTATGCGACCACAAAATTGGTTTCATAATCTTATTTGGGATATCAGGACGCCTTTTGAGTTTTGAGACTTATTACAACTCCTTTACATGAAATGTTTTTCTCGTTGGTCCTATTAAATGAAAGGTCCTATAAAATAGCATTTTAGGACGGTTTTGTGCGTACTAATAAGCCCTTTTTGTTGTAGTGTAATATTTTGGTTTAACTTAAGAAATAAAACAAGCAAAGATACATTTGTTAATAGCTCCAGACGTTCTCATTGTCTGGACAGAAGAAGGAGAACCAATGATGTTGTCTGTTGGATGTGATCGGTGGATCGACAACTGAGGAATGAGATCCACATGCTCAATGGGATCTTCTTGAAGTTCCACAGTTAGGCTTTCAACTGGATGGAAAATACTTGGAGCATTGATGAGAACATTAGTGGCTAGTTGAATGGTGTTTAGTTGATCAACCACATGTTCAAAAGAAATAGGACCATTCCATAGTTTCTCCATAAGCGAAACAACAACACGAACCAGAGTAGCATCAGTGTTGTTAGAAGAACCAACATGAACTTCATTTGCTACAGTCTCTTCAGCAGCAATTTGTATGTTCTCATTGTGTGAAGGAGGTGTGGGAATAGAGTCAACCACACTAGGTTCGGCCTAAAGATTGAGTGCAGGCTCAACATGAATTGGATCAACATAGTCAGCCGATAAGTAGGAGGAGTCTGAATCTGAGTTGGAAGCATCTTCAATGGTTACAACATCGATTGTGTCTACAGGTTTTGGCATCAGGTTTACATGTCCATTTAGAAATTACAACTACTCTATTTCGGTTAGAGGGGCCGACATATAGATCAACATCATTCAAACTGTTGGAAATGATCTGAATCAACACAGACTAAGACACTGGAATAGGGACTAGAGCATCTACAAAAGGGTGAGTAGAGATACCACGAAATTGGTTGAACAATGAGTCATAATCAAATAGCCAGTTGGTCCCGTGTATGCATCAGTCGAATTATGCTCTGTCAACGTTGAAGGATTCCACTATCACCTTTTCTTTCTTGTTGTAAACAAGATAAGTGGTTTTATTGGCAGCTTAACCGACAAAATAACACTCATCGGCCTTCTTAGCAAACTTAGGATCTGATAGGGCATTTGTATGAAGCAGAGTGCAGGGACGTCCAAAAATTTTGAAGTAATTGACTTGTGGCTTTATGTTGTAGTAGCTTTCATAAGGAGTCTTCTTCAGATGTTTGTTAGCTTCAGCCCAGAAAAAAAAAGAAGCTTTGAATCAGACAACATTGTTCTAGCGGCTTCGATCAGTGTTCGGTTGCATTGTTCAGCAACCCCAATTTGTTTTGGAGGGTACGGAGCATTGAACTAATGATTAATCCCCTTTGAATGACATATGTCATTAACGAGATTTGTTGTACAATTTCGTTCCATTGCCACTTCTTATGCATTTAATTATCTTGCCAATTTGGTTCTTCACAAGAGTCATGAACCGTATCAATTATTGAGTTATCTCATCTTTGTGACCTAGCAGAATAGTCCAGCTAAAACGAGAGAAATAATAAGTAATAACGAGACAATGGGCTTTTAGGCCATTTTCCAAAGGATAAAATGGACTAAATAAATACATATGTAGCAGCTGAAGGATAGAATCTAGAATTAACAGTTTTGGGCAAGTGAGGTAGTTTGTGTTGCTTGCATTTAAAGCACAAAAGACTTTTTTCAATGCAATAGAAAATTATTAACAGGCAAACCCCTCACATGCCCTCCCTTTACTAATCAGTTCATCTTCTTGTAGTTGACATGACGAGACGTCGATGCCAAAGTGATGAATCATTCTCCGAGGCTTTAGACATTAGAAATGAGGTAGTTCGATGTGAATATGAACTTCTCATGTCCAATATATAAGCATCATTGTGCCTCGGAGTACGCATCAATATCCATTCTTTTGTAACTTTAAAACCTAGTTTCAAGATCAAGCGTTCATTTCGGTGACAAAAGTGAAATATTTCTTGTCACAAATTTGAGAGACACTATGCAGATTGTGGTTGAGTTGTTCCACAAGGTTGACATCATTAAAAGTTAATATGCCATTAGAGACCTTTCCTTTCTTTGTTATTTTCCCACCCAAGTCGCCAGCAAAGGAAATAGATTCGCCATCAAACGGTGGAACGTCAAATGGCAGCTCGTCTCATGTCATGTTTTTGGTGCAGCCACTGTCTAAGTACCAGATACTGTTGACATGCCTTCTTGACTGACCCTACACCAATGAGTAGCTAGTTAGACATGTGTTCCTGAGACAAAGTTGTCTCGGGAAGATTAACAAGAAAATCACCAAATTTTATTTTGTTATCTGGAAAAATAAAGGGTTACGGTGAATCAGAATTTGATGAACAGTCCTTAGGAACCCATGCAGAAACATGTTCCATGTTTTTAAAAGTTCTTCTGGACCGTCTTCTTTTTGTTCTCAAAATGAAATCCTCAGACCTTTTGACCTTAAGATTCGTTTTCTCACTTTTGTATGGGTTCTTGGACTTTTCAGTGTTTGAACCCCTTTTTGATATTTCCCTTTTGGTTATCCAAAAAGGTTTTCTCATTTTTTGAGTTTTATTGGATCTCACGTCCATTTCACTAGCTTCACTTGCAGTTTGATCAGTCCTTGACCCTGAGTTGCCAGCTGCTTTGAACCGGGACTGATTAAACTGTCTTTACATTTTTTTTTGCTGTCTGTGCTAGTTCTTGCAATGTATTGCAAGGTGAGAAGGGTTTCCACACACAAAACACAATTTTCTTTAATGAGTGCCATAGAACTCATCATAACTATAATATGATTGTTACGGTGGGAAATGTGATCCTTAGAGAGAAACATGATTGTGAAATCCATATGATTTCTGACCTCGATCGTCAAAAAAATTGGTGTATTATGAATCAAAGAAGTTTGGTTGATACATACCATAGTAGTTGTTATCACAGAAGTTGTGTGACTGCGGATTTCTCAATTGACTAGTTGTTTGAGAAAATGATCGCTTGCTGGGTGGTACATATTTATACGAACTACTTTTCCTTTTCATTTCAAAAACCTTGTTGTTACTAAAGTTATCCTTAGGCTTACAACTCAATGATGAACAACTTGATATGTTCACATCAACAGGCCTTTTCAAGTTTTAACAATTTTCAGCAAAAGTTTCATTAAAGACAGTTTCACAATCACTATATGAAATAAGATCAACATTTTCATTCAAAATAATGTGAGAAGGGCGAACACTAACATACTCACAAGTTACATTATCATCTGAAGATGAGATCAATGTATTTTGCATGGAAATAGAATTGTTATAATTACAGACAGAGTTGGTAAATGATGATTTTAAATCCAAATTAGAAACAATAGGTGAATTTGAAACTCCTTTCTTGTCACAACCCATGTCCTTTTCCACTGACCCACTTTCTTCTACACAACCTACTGAAAAAGATGAATCATTATCAGAACTAACTGGCATGCATTGAATCAACTGTCTTAGAGACTTGAGGAGCAAATGTCTTTGGTTTTGGAAAGTGGCCAACTCCATAGACCATTTCGTCCTCTGGAGGTGTGTTGAAACTAAAATGGGGCAAGCTCATATAATTATCATTAAATGAAGGTGGAAAGGTAGCATGCTCATAATCTAACCCCGTCTTTTGTTTCACCCTCATTTGTGCTCCAATGATGCCATTTAGCTAATTCTAGTTCCTCTATTTTAGCATTTAACTCAACTATACGTTTTTTGTGAGACTCAACTTGCAAATTTGATTTAAACAACTTTAGATGTAAGATTTCCATGTCGTTATGATGGGTTTTAATTCAAGCAGTGAATATCTTTTCAGCTTTCTTGTATTCATCATTATGATATTTATAGCCTAGGTTTTCTCTAATCAAGGCGACATAATGAGTTCTATAATTATCTACTATATCAATACAAGCTTGAGATCAAAGATGTTTGTGTACCTCGGGAGTGTCAGGAGTGTCTTGGTTTCCTCCTTGATCAGAGCTTGAATCAATTTGGTCTCCATCCACAAGTTACATTCCAACAAGATTCAACGTGTTATCAGCTCACTAAATTGATGGTCCTCCCAATCTGGCTCATATGATTATGCAGACTATGTGACCAAGGCTCTAGAATTTGAGTTCCCTTTACTAAAGTTTCCTTGATCAATCCTTTGAATTTTCTGACCCCTTGAACTGCTTTGACTTGTCGTTCTGTTAACGTTCCTCTTTCCACCATCAATATTAGAAACTTCAGTAATCTTGACATCATTTGCTGGCTGAGCTGGGTTTGTGCATTCTTTTGCTAAGTGCCTGATTTCATTACAGTTGTAACAACGAAACTTGTCTTTATCAAACCCAATGCCCTTGATGTCGGAGTCTCTGAAGCGGCTCTTCCCGTACTTCTCGTTTGAGGCCCGGTGAACTGCCATGACCATTTGGTACTTGATGTCCATCTTCATAAGATCCTTTTGTTGATTTCAGGAAGATCTTCTTCTTGGAAAGAGGGAGGCAACACTTTTCCTTGCAACAGTTCTTCGTGACTCGCTAGAATGGTATTGACTAAAGCAATGTTAGAGTCATTGAGCAAAGGACTCAGATTTTAGGATTTGATGGTAGGTTTTCTATGCGGCTTTCCTTATCCCTTGAGCCTTGAGAGCTTGTTCAACGACTTTGTTAACTACTTCTTGGAATGAGTTTGAACTTGATGAGTTTAAATTTGATGAAGCTGGTTGAGTCACGAATATGTTGAAGGCATTGTTCTTGTCAGGTTGAGCAGTATACATCTTTACCCCATCCACAGATGACCAGTTGGATGAGATTGGCTAAGGAAAGCTGCACTGATTCCTGACCAGGTAGAATAGCTAGCATGGTTGAGAGAACTGACATGGTTGCCTAGTCTGAGCTTGTCATCCATTTTAAATGACTTAATGGTGGAGGTTAAGTCTGACAGAGTTGTAATGTTCAGATTTGTTGTTCTATTGATGGTGGTAACACTAATATTCCATGTATAGGGCAGTGAATTCAACAATTTGTTGATTTCTGACATGTCATAGTTGATTCTAGAGCTTCTCATTTTTATGATCAACTTATCAAATCTTCCAAAGAGTGTTCCAACCGATTCCCCCTGAATGTGATTGAACATGTTGAATTCTCCCATCAACGTTTCCTTTCAACTGCTTCTTATTTAAAGATTACCTTCAAACTTTTCAATCAAAGCGTCCCGAAGACCTTTAGTAGTTGTGTACTTCCTTGTAGTTTGAGCTATATCAGCTAGGGATGGCAGTGAAACCGAACCCGATGGGAAAACCTGACACAATTAGGACGGGTAATACCCGACCCATTAGGGTTTGTGACGGGTTTAGGATTAGTTTTGAAATTTTTAATGGGTTTGGGATTTGTAATATACCCGATTACCCGATAATATTGACCCATTTACCCGATTATAAACCCGATGTACCCGATATAACTTTATTTATACGTGTATTATTGATATGGTCTAAAAGATACATTTTATTATATGAATATTTCCTACATTTTCAAGTATTTTGAGCCTGGTTTTTATTAAATATATTTCTATTTGGCTCATAATTAGATTTAAAGGTTAAGTTTTTAAACGAGCTAAATTAAAGTATTTATGCTAAACTTGAGACCACCATGGCATCAAAGTAATAATTGGTGGAATAAATAGCCACATATATTGTGGAGTTTCATGTTCACATGCTTATTAAAAGATAAAATTCCACGTTAACCATGTTCTAAGTGCTTATGAGTTTTATTTCTTTACAAAGTATAGGAGAGCTCTTTGAAATATTTTAAATGGGCTGATGATAGAGTGGCCCAAAAAATCAAGGAAGGTTGGACTTATGTTTGGTCACATGAACTTTAAAAGTAAAGAGAAGTACTGATTCGGGCCAAGAGATTAATGGTGAGAGCCCGTTGCTATAAGGCTATTACTTGGATAAAAAGAAAGAAACCCTACAACATAAATGACACATTATATTATAATAAGATTTGGTTTTGGTTGGGGGGGGGGCTACGAAAATAAAGTTACGTGAAGAAGAAGCAGGAGTGTATTATTAATATTAATCAAACGTAGTGCGACGGTGGTACACATCTTTTGGCAGATCACGTGAAGACAAGAAAAAGAGTGGTGACATTATTAATAGAGAGAGAGGGATACGAATTAGAAGAATAATTATAATATAGATAGGGGAGCGGCTACTTTGTAAAATTCGTCAGCCACAAAGTCAAAAGAAAGCATAAAAATATATTATTTGTTTTGGTTGGCTGCTACCATGGAGTCTTGAAGCATTCGTGACATAGGAAAACAAAAGAAAAAGAAAAGAAAAGGCACACTCTTTTATCTTTAGTTTTATTTTATGAACCATAATTCTTATATTATGTTTGTTTTATATTTTATTATGAGTAGCTAAATACTTTGCACTACCTAGGTTTTGGTTGAGTACTATGTTAGATCAATTGTTTGACGAACTACTATTGAATGTTGGTTGATTTAATATTATGGTAAAAGTTTTTAATTGGTTTGGTCATAATATTGTTGAGTAATTGAATCTAGTTTATTACTTAATATTTATTCCACTTGTGTTTAATAGTTTTTGGTGATTGTTAGACGCATGAATAGGTTGTCTACTTTGTGTTTTCAACTTGTTTGCGGTTTATGGTCGAAATAACCGTAGGAATAATTTATAAAACTTTATTAGATTTTATTGTTCTTTCACTAGAGAGCCCGGGAGGCAATTACTGTTGTGTCATCTTTGTCTTTTGTGGGTTTGAGTAATAATTGCACGGGAGTGAGTTATCATAGATCCCTTAGATTATTGTGATACAAGTTTTGTTCAAGTTAATTAAAAAGACCCTCTTTATATTAATATATATTGTATCTAAAGAGACCGGAATGTGATATGGGTTTTGGGGTACCATAGTATTATTAGGTAAGGTGAGACCGGGAGGTGATCCAAACCTTTAACAATTGAGCTTCACATGTCATTAGAGTTCTAGGGTGTCGTCGGTGAGGACGAGAGGCGATCTAGCGTACTTTAGTGGTCTATAGTGTCATATTTTTAAGATATTGTTTTTCAACCAAGTCAAGTTCGTTAGCTATTAGTTTAACTAGTAGGATTCCATTACCTAGGTAGTCGTTTCTCAAATTTGTTTAAAACCCGATTTTTAATAAAGTTTCATTTTAATTATTAATTAGTTAAGTTTTATTAGTTTAATTAATATAAAAAAAATTCCAAAAATAAAAAAAAAGTCTAGGTTAGTAATCTTTTAGGTTTAATAATTAGAGTTTACCCATAGTGTCCTAGGTTTGATATCCGTTCTTACTTGCTAGCTACATTGCGACCGGTACACTTGCCGTTTGTGTGTGGTTTTTTAGGTGAATTCGATAAAACTTGGTTTTTAATATTATATACGTTTTTCACACATCAATTATATATATGTGTGTGCATATATGTAGTATATTCTAGTTTCTAAATATATTATAAATTATAACCAACTATCCTGGATGATAATATGAAATTTGAAACAGTTTTGGTTTCTAATTTATTAGCTACTTTTCTGTTTTTAGTGACAAATTGGTGAAATTTTATAACCTTGAAGCTGTATATATATGTACTAGGTATTTATAATGTATATAGTCTAAAAGATAGGGTGGGTACTTGGTCTTGCAATTTGATAAAGTTATGTAGTTGTTTTGATGCTTCTAGTTGCTTTGAACGTGCAGATGTAAATGGTAATCAATTTTAATACATTAACTGTTGGGAAAAACGACCACCTAGTCACGAACGATAAACAAAAATTGCGGAATTAATCTTCGTTTGGCTAAACTTTTTCCCGACCCGAATGAACCAATATGGACGCAAACAAATAGGGTAATTAAAAGTAAACAGGACATAATAATTTTAGCGTAAAAAACCTCTCAAGACGAGAGTAAAAACCGCCGGACTACTAGAGCCGCTTCAAATCCAATATCACCAATAATAGCAATACAAAGTCTTCTCTAGGTAAAACTAGAGGCATACACAAATTATTATATACTTGGTACAAACAATCTTCAAGTATATGGAATCAAACTACAAAAAAGTAACGAGTAAGAGGTATCACCAACAAGAGAATGAATCAATCTTTGACACGTCTCTTATCTTCACAAACACCAAAATAAGTGGAGCACCCAAAAAAACTCTTCTTAACTTGTTTCTGTTAATATTAGAAGAGGAACAAGAAACCCTCAAAGGTATTTTCGTATGTGTGTATGCGGCAAAATCAAATTGAGCTTCACAAGAAAAACCTTATATAACTTTCATCTTTTTTTTCTTGCTTCTCACGTGAAGGCAAAGCCCACGCAGGCCCAAACCCAAAACACTACCTTTTGTTTTTCTTGTATAGTTCCGTGAACAATAAAAACCAAATATATATTTTTCTTTTTTTTTCTTTATTACTAAGTAACTATAATAATAGTACTAAAAACCCATGTAGGTAATATTATGTTGGGTTTTCTCATGGGCAAAAAAACCCCAACAAATCTCCTCCTTTTTTGTCTATGAGAAAAAACTCACCACCCCGGCGAGCAAGCAACATATCTTCATTTTCTCTCTTGCCAAAGCTTTGGTCAACATATCGGAACAATTATCATCAGTGTGAACTTTATCAAGTTCAAACAACTTGTCTTCAATTGCATCTCTAATCCAATGATACCTCACATCAATATGTTTTGTTCTCTTATGAAACATAGAATTCTTAGCAAGGTGAATAGTACTTTGATTATCACAAGAACCACGTAGCGCTGTTGCATAAAGCCAAGCTTTTGCGTAAATCTTTTCAACCAAAATAATTCTTTGCATGCTTCTGTTGTTGCCATATACTCTGCCTCGGTAGTAGACAGAGCAACACACTTTTGTAGTCTTGACTTCCATGACACGGCTCCCTCTGCAAATAACATCAAATTCCAGAAGTGGATTTCATGTTGTCCTTATTTCCTGCCATATTAGAATCCGTGTAACCAACAAGCATCGGCTCCCCATTTCCAAATGTTATACCCAATTTGGAAGTCCCGTAGATATCTAAGGATCCACTTAACTGCTTCCCAATGCTTCTTACCCGGATTTGACAAGAACCAACTAACAACACCTACTGCATGGGCAATATCAGGCCGTGTACATACCATTGCATACATCAAGCTTCCAATCGCTGATGCATATGGAACACTATCCATCTCTTCAATCTCTTTCTCAGAAGTAGGGCAATCTTTTTCTGTTAACTTAAAGTTGGGAGTAAGAGGTGTACTAACCACATTAACTTTAGACATCTTGAATCTACTAAGAACCTTTTCAATGTATTGCTCTTGTCACATGTGCAACTTCTTTGAAGCTCTATCTCTAGTAATCCGAATGCCAAGAGTATTCTTAGCTGGCCCCAAGTCTTTCATAGAAAACGACTTGCTTAACTCTTTCTTCAGCTAGACAATTCTTTCTGCATTCTTGCCAACAATCAACATATCATCAACATAAAGCAATAAAATGATGAAATCATCATCATCACCAAACCTCTTATAGAAAACACAGTGATCAGACGCAGCTTTTCGGTAGCCTTGCTTCCCATAACTGACTCAAATTTCTTGTACCACTGTCTCGGTGCTTGCTTTAACCCATAAAGACTTTTATGAAGTTTACAAACATAATCTTTTTTACCTTTAACTTGAAAACCTTCAAGTTGCTCCATATAGATTTCTTTATCCAGATCACCAAGAAGGAATGCTGTCTTGACATCCATTTGCTCAACCTCAAGATCAAGACTAGCAGCTAAACCAAGGATTACCCTGATGGAACTCATCTTCACAACTGGAAAAAAAATCTCATCAAAATCAATACCTTCTCTTTGACTGAACCCTTTGACCATTAATCTTGCCTTGTACCTAGGCCGTGAGGTATGTTCTTCAGTCTTCAATTTGTAGACCCACTTGTTCTATAAAGCTCTTTTACCCTTAGGCAGCTTCACCGACTCAAAGGTATTGTTCTCATACAAGGAATTCATCTCATTTTGCATGACTTCAAACCACTCTCTTTTATGCTTATGTTCCATGGCCTCTTTATAATACTCGGGTTCTCCCCCATCAGTGAGTAAGACGTATTCACCAGTCGAATAACGAGTAGAAGGTTGATGGTCTCTGGTAGACCGCCTGAGTGGGACAAATGCAGGCATATCTACAGGTAACTCAGGATGAATATCCTCATCCAACTCATCCTGCTATTGATTATCAATATTAACGTTACCATGTTGTTCGTCATTTTGAATACCATCTTTGTGATGTGGCTCAGATTGCTAAGTAGGAATAGGATCCAAATCAATGAGATCATCAGTGTACTGAGGAACTACCTGTGTCTTCTCAATATCTTTCTAACTTTGATATTCCACAAACACAACATCACGACTTCTAACAAGCTTCTTTGAAACCGGATCATATAGCCTGTATCCAAACTCATCTTGCCCATAACCAAGGAATATACACTGTCTGGACCTCACATCAAGCTTTGATCTTTCATCTTTGGGAATATGCACAAATGCTTTGCATCCAAAGACCCGCAAATGACGATACGAAACATCTTTGCCACTTCAAACCATGTCTGGAACATCATTATGCAAAGGAATACAAGGTGTAAGATTAATAACATGTACCGCTGTATTTAAAGCTTCACCCCAAAAAGAATTAGGCAACCCTGCATATGAGAGAAAACACTTAAACCTTTCAACCAAAGTTTTGTTCATCCGCTCTGCTAAACCATTCAACTGTGGTGTCTTAGGAGGCGGCCTTTGGTGTTGGATACCCTTCTCTCTACAATAAGCATTAAAAGGACCAATGTATTCACCTCCATTATCTGTACGAATACACTTGAGCTTCTTCCCATTCTGTCTCTCAACTAGGGTATGAAACCGCTTAAACACATCAAACACTTGATCTTTAGACTTTAAAGTATAAACCCATACCTTCCTCGAATGATCGTCTATAAATGTGACAAAATATTAGCAGCCCCCAAGTGTTCTAGTCTTCATAGGACCACATACGTCTGAATGCACGAAATCAAGTATACTTTCTTTTCTATGAGGAGGATGACTATGAAAAGAAACTCTCTTTTGCTTACCATTCATACAATGAGAACACTTCTTCAAATGAACATCTTTCACACCGGACAAAGCATCTTTCTTCAATAAAATAGACATCCATTTTTCACTCATGTGAGCAAGTCTCTTATGCCACATATCAGTCACATCAGAATTCGTTAATGAATTGACCGAGTCTCTGGAAATCTTTGGATGTGCCATGTATAACTTTGAAGTTCTTTCACCTCTTGCCACGATCAACGAATCACGAGTGAGTTTCCAAATTCCACCACCAAAGGTACCGTGGAAACCATCATCATCTAATGTGCCTACGGAGATCAAGTTAAGTCTAATATCCGGAACATGTTTCATATTGTGTAAAACCAAATCCATCCCAGTATCAAACTTCAAGCAAACATCCCCAACACTAACGATCTTTGATAGCCCATTATTACCCATCTTGACATTCCCAAAATCACCAGGAGTATAAGACGAATAAAATTCCCTTTGTGATGTCACATAACAAGTAGCACCACTGTCAACAACCCAACTCGAATCATCACGTGCAATGTTCACCCTATCATAATCACAACAACTATGAAACTCTTCGGTGGCAGTGTTAGTTTCAGAAGTACCTTCATCACCGTCGTCTTTCTTATGATTGTTCTTTTTATTGTTGTAATTAGCCTTCTTTTTCTCCTTTTTCAATTGTCTGCAATATTTTATTGTGTGCCCTTTTCTACCACAATGATGACACTAATAATTTTCAAACTTCCCTCTAGACTTACTACGGTGCTTTTCTTTATTACTCGAACCTCTGCTATGGCTTCTCCCCTACTTTCGGTAACCAAGGCATCTGAATGTGAAGAGGAACCTTGTGACTTTCTTCTCATCTCTTCATTTATAATACTACCTTTAGCCAATTCCATAGTAATAACACCGTTAGCTGCGGAGTTGGACAACGATGTCCTAAAAGTATCCCAAGAATCCGCTAAAGTATCAAGAAGCCATAAACCTTGTATCTCGTCTTCAAACTTAATACCTATACCCGCAAGCTGATTAATAACACCATGAAAAACATTCAAATGATCGGTAACAGGAGTTCCATCACGGTATTTTAAGTTTATCATCAAGAACAAATTATTGTTCCCGGTCTTCCGAGCATACAACTCTTCAAGCTTGGTCCACAAAGTACGAGCATGACTCTCCCCGCTAATGTGGTTCAAAACATTATCATCAACCCATTGCCGAATATACCCACAAACCTTCTGATGCAAAATATTCCATTCTTCAACAGTTTTATCTTCATGTTTATTGGTACTAAAAACAGGCAAATAATAATCCTTCACGTAAAGAAGGTCTTCCATCTTGCCTTTCCAAACATGATAATTAGAACCATTCAAACTCACCATCCTACCTGTATTAGCTTCCATCGTTCAAACAAGTCTTAACCCAAGAACAAGAGCCGAAGCTCTGATACCACTCTGTTGGAAAAATGACCACCTAGCCACGAACGGTAAACAAAAATTGCGGAATTAATCTTCGTTTGCTAAACTTTTTCCCAACCCAAATGAACCAATGAGGATGCAAACAAATAGTGTAATTAAAAGTAAATAGGACACAATAATTTTAGCGTGGAAAACCTCTCAAGAAGAGAGTAAAAACCACGGGACTACTAGAGCCGCTTCAACTCCACTATCACCAATAATAGCAATACAAAGTCTCTCTAGGTAAAACTAGAGGGATACACAGATCATCTTATACTTGGTACAAACAATCTTCAAGTATATGAAATCAAACTACAAAAACGTAATGAGTAAGAGGTATCACCAACAAGAGAATGAATCAATCTTTGGCACGTCTCTTATCTTCACAAAACACCAAAATAAGTGGAGCACCCAAAAAAAACCTCTTCTTAACTTGTTTATGTTAACAGTAGAAGAAGAACAAGAAACCCTCAAAAGTAGTTTCGTATGTGTGTATGCGGCATAATCAAATTGAGCTTCACAAGAAAAACCTTATATAACTTTCATCTTTTTTTCTTACTTCTCACGTGAAGGAAAAGCCCATGCAGGCCCAAACCCAAAACACCACCTTTTGTTTTTCTTGTGTAGTGCCGTGAACAATAAAAACCAAATATATATTTTTCTTTTTTTTTTCTTTATTACTAAATAACTATAATAATAGTACTAAAAACCCATGTAGGTAATATTATGTTGGGTTTTCTCATGGGCAAAAAAAACCCCAACATTAACTAGATTAGTTATATTTTGTCAAACCCGATAGAAAACCCGAAACCCGATGGGTTACCTAATAAATAACCGACGGGTTTGGGATGAGCTTTAATAATCGGGTATGGGTTTGGGATTACCTAGACCAGACCCAAACCTGACCCGTTGTCATCCCTAATATCTGTTGAGAAACACACACTCAACACACCATATGTCTTTTCGTCATTAAGAATTAATTTCTTGTCATTGTCATAGCAGCTTTCAATAGGGGCATCAACCGGTCCATCAACAGTTTGAACCGTCAGCTTCTGAGGTCCATTTTCAATGGATCGAAGTAGTACAAAATCAGCCATTCTTATAAAGTTCTTAAATCTCCATTTGAAATAATCAAAATTACTTTCAAAGGTCATAAGCTTAGAAAGTTTAGTTGTGGTTCTAGCCTCATTCTCAAGCATTAGGGAGCCCTCAACAACTCATGATCTTGTTACATCTTGTTTGTAAGGTTGAAAATCAAACATTCTTGTAGAACAACAGCTTCTGTCAAAAACTCTAAGTACAAACATATCAAGTCGAATCAAACAAATAGAATCAAACCGAATCGAATACTGAAACAAGTCGAATCGAATTGTGAAACGGAACAAATCAAATTTGGAACGAATCGAATCGAATATTGAGAATTTGATTCGATTCAAATTAAGAATTCGATTCGATTGAAATTATGATATTCGATTCGATTGAAATTGATACTCGATTCGATTGGAATTTTTAGAAAATACAATTTTCCTTTTTCGTACGGAACCTTATCCAATCACACTTTTACCTAGTTATTCAAATTCCAACACCTTAAGAAACCTGAAGAACAACTTTAACAGCTCCAAACACAACTTTTAACCGATTTCAAGCCTTCAAACACACTTTCTAGCCCGAAACCCACTTGTAACACAACAACACAAGTCTCAAACACAAGAACCTCAACTAGTAGAGCCGAAAGCTCTGATACCAATTGTAGGTTCTATAAACGAATCAAACAACTAATTTCTTGAATCAACCTCAACTACTAGCTATCGGAAATCACTAGTAGCTAACCGAGATCTCGGATCTTGTTGGTGTCTGGTTGTTTTCGTATATGGAAAGAAAGATGTGAGTAGATGAGATGTGGATAAGATAGTTTGCAAAAAGGTTGTTGTATGCATGGAAGCTTGCACTATCTATAGTACAAGTTCCATGAACCGTTCTTTGATTATTCACGACTTATTGAGCTCCAAATACATGGCATAGGGCCAAACATACCTAGACGAGAACCGAAAGCTAATAAATTACATCGTGAGAAAAACATAATAATACAAAAACTTAATAATACAAAAGACTTCCATAAAAAATAGGGCCTTACAATTGTTAATTACAAAGGTAACTTAATTTGGTCCATATATAATTTAATACACTATTATTCTTTGTAAAGTTATAACTCACATAGTTCAAATGGTTCAACCTGTGTCGTACACAGGTACCTTACTGATGCCACTGCAGTTCACGTTCAACTTCTTTTCCGTATTCCAATGATTGTGTTTAGCAGATTTCAGACATTTTTCAAATTATCAGAGGTATGCTAATTCTGATTTAGGGTATAAACCTCACAGATCAATAATACTAATTAAACATTTCACGAATCAAAGATTTAAGTATTATTGTTGATCCTACTCACGGGTATTTAGCTTAGTTGTAAATAAAACTAGTAGAAATCGAAAAAAAAGATACCATCACATAAATGTAAACGGTAAATTTGTGGTTGTGATGAATGTGACAAATTAACCATGAGTTCACTCCATGATCCTTGATATGATTAAGATTTTTGTTCATCATCAACTCCTCTTTAAAATTAGTTGAGATAACTGTTATAATGCCCTGATGGTAGTAAATCTTGTCACAAGTTGGTTCAAAACATGTTCGTCGTCTGTTCCTAGCAAAATTAATGGCTAATTTGCGTCTAAATATTATGTTTCTAAAAACTCCACGACATTACATTATTTATTTTCCGTCACGTTTGCTTAGCGTCTAACGTGTTTTTTAAAGTCTAAAAATGTTGTAAGATCGGTTAAAAAGGGCCTTTACAACAGTTTTTGCGTAACGAAAGTAGTTTATATTGTAGTGAAACAACAATAATGAAACTATTCAAGTAACTTTCAAATCAAAACATCTTAAATGAAAATAGTAAAATCGCGTCAATAACCTACCATTGAAAATTAATATTGTAAGAACATATACAAATCTTATTTATAACAAATATATATGGGAGGGAGGGGATCTGAAAAATTATGTAAAAAGTATACACAAAAAATACCAAAACAAAGTCAAGGAAGATGAATCAAACTTGCCACTTACAATCCCCTCCTATATAATGTTTCTAATCGACTAATTCTCCTCAGGGATACTTTGTAACTTAGGCTTCCATGGTTGCTGGAAACCACTTTGAAGATGATGATCATCATAATTGAGCTCGGACCGATGGCTAGAATCAATTAAACGATCCAGGATTTGGTTCACCGGTGTGTTATGAAGATCATCCACATTACCCAACAATTCCTCCAGCTTCTTCTTGCTCAACATGATCTTAACTTCTTTATTCTTGCTACTATTGCTGTTTTTGTTCACCGAGGGATTTGATCGGTTATCGATTCTTTCATCAAGCAAAAGGGTCTGCTTTTGTTGAAGATAGGGGTCAGAATAGTACACCCAATGATCATTTTCGTCCTCGGTTTCAGCCCACACCATGCTTGACAATCGCGATCCTTTCAAACACGAGTTACCCATTGCGAGAATCAAATCGGATTTAGACCCGTAGAGTCCAGTCCAACTCAGTAACGATGGAGGGTTTGAAATTGTGTTAATATTGAGGAAGGGTTTTGATGAAAAATAGAGAGATTGGTGGTATTGGATGGTAGTGTATATACATATATACATACAAGATATGGAGGTGGGGTGGGGGGGGGGGGGTGATGTGGGGTAGGGGAGGACCTGGTATGTGATGAGGTGGCGTGTTGGTTGGTTGACCAAACACAGGACAACGTTGTTCCTCGAAGACACTACGTTTGACCGGATCCATATTAATATTCACGGCTGACTTTGCATGGCTTCATTCAAGCTCCTTAAGCCGACTAAATTTCTTTTGTTTATTTTTGATAAATGTAATCTCAAAATCTCAAATAAATAGTTGTTTGAATATTTAATGAGAGCTAATTAAATATGCTCTACATATATATAGGTTGCTATTGGAAACTTATTATACGATAGCATCTTGATGAAGAACTTCAAAAACTTTGAAACGGTGTCCTTTTTGTTACAAATTACTAATAATTAAGTAGTTTGGCGACGCAATCACGTGATTGGTCGCCAAACTTCTTATTTGCTTTTAGTTTGTTTTACATATTTAAATTTATGTCGGTGCATTACCGAAAAATGCGAGGTTTTTTTTATTGTTTATACCACCAAAATGATCCTGGTCAAGTTCGTATAGGGGACACGCCTATATTTTTTTTATTGTCATGGTCTTTTTTATGTATATATGTTAATTTGTTGTATTTTGAGCATAGAGGAATTAACTTATTGTTCTAATTTCGAAATCGTAACCTGACACCAACCAAACATGCGTCGATTCACCAACACAACACATGGTTTTCTACTTATGATTTGCTCTCGACAACGTCGATTTCGACTGAATTCGCGTTAGTTCGCAAACACAATGTGTGGGGTTTTTTATAATTTTTTTTATCCCTTGATTTCATAATTAATGAATTCGTATCAGTTCGCAATTGCATCGCACTTGTTTTTTTTTTCGCCACAATTTTTAAAATTTTTAAATATGTTCAATTGTTGTACAATTAAGAGTGGACGAATATCTGGGTTGCTTTATTTTTTCGGTCGTAAGCAGATACCAATTGAAGTGTCATCGGTTCGTAACCGCAACTCGTGTTTTGTTATCTAGTTTCGTAATCTGGCACCGATCGAATTCACCTCGACTCGCAGACGCACTGCACGATTTGTAAGTTACATGAGTACATCAACCCGGCGCAACGTGCCGGGAGTCTTCCTAGCTACTACTAATAAAACATGCATGTTTTTGTTCTAGAAAAGCACTTTGTTAAATACATAGTCAAGTGTCAACGGTTTGTCTGAAAGACTAAAATGTTTAGATAAGGCCGCTCGAGTTACTTGTTATCATAACTCATTTACAAGTTTTTTTAAACGCTCTATCAATAATAGTCCTTAAATACTAACAGACTTTCTCACCTTTATCACCATTAGCCGTTCATATATAATAGATTGGTTATCATTGTCCTCTACAATCAACCTCAACAACTAATTGATTGTTTAGGCTACAATATTACTAATCAAGTTGGACATCATTAGGACCGCCAACTAAAAAAAATCATTTGAGGGGGGAGGAGATTCATTTTTATTATTGATAAATATAAATATATATATATATATATATATATATATAATTTTATCAATTATCTGAATATTATTCCATGTGGATCCAACTAACTTATTTTGTATTTTTTTTTAACCTAAGGGAGCATAACTAATGACATTAATGATCTATTATACTAAAACTTTTAGAAGAACTAATATCAAAATTGGTTAATAGTAAAAATTAATTATTAAAATCCGACTTTGATATTAGGGCTTCAAAAAATTTCAGTTCATGGTCTTCTTATGTGTCGAGAGCTCGAGGGTGTTTTTTATTTAAGTTTATGATTGAATTGTTATCTAAAACCATTTTTAATAATGATAATAGAACAACTAGAAATAATAATAAAAATAATAATGTCGTCATTACTATTATTTTATTTATTTATTTTTTTTATCATATTTACCTTACAAATATCCTCTCTTAATATAATTATAGAAGCCAAGCCAAGCTAAGCTACGTTTGGGTAGCTCGAGCCAAGTGATCGTGTGAACGGTTATGGGAAAAGCATTTTGTTAGGATATGTGGCAGCCTAGCAGGTGACGTTTTCTATCATTAAAATATCTAAAAACTGTTCTTTGAAGATATCTCAATCTTGAAAAAGAATTATTTATTAGTTTAGTCAAGTGAGCTTATAGCTGGTTAGCCCAGCTAGTTATTTCGTTAGTTAAGGAGTGACAGGTCGCGGGTTCGAGTCCCTTTAAATTGGTTGTGGTTTAATGGTAGAGGACTCACTTTATTAGTGAGAGGTAAGGGGTTCAAACTTCACTATCACCAATTTATATGGGAGATATGATGGATGACCTTGGCTTGCCAGGGTTCGAGTCCTGATCTCACCCGGTTTTACCGGCTCCTCGCTGTCGTGCCATTTAGCGGGTGTGGGGGTCGGGTTTTATCAGATGAATCCCTCAATAGATGGACCACTAGGGGCTCCGTCCGTCCGGACTAGTGGCCGGCTCGGGCCACCTTTAACCAATAGGGGCCGCGTACGGAGTACTCGACGTTACTTAGTTGGTCGTTCAAAAAATAAAAGTTTAGTCAAGTGAAAATATTAATTAACGGTCTAATTAAATTATCTACAACAACTCACATTTGCCACGTATTTAGTTTTATTTGATTTGCTAATTATCACCGACGTATTTTGATAGTAACACGTTTAGTTTTATTGATATTTAGCATGTTTTCTTTTAATTTAGTGTAGTGGGGTAGTTTCTTATTAGTCCATGTTCTCATTAGTTATTGTGCATCCATATTTATCTCTTCAAGTTTGTAGTATCATATTTTTCTTACGTTTACCTATTAATTTCCATCCTTATTGTCATTTTTTTATTCGATAAATCAAGTTTTCTATTTTCTGCTTTTTCTCTTGTTTGTCTAGTGACACTTGCTAGTAACTCACCAAGACACCAACTTAATTAATTAGAGTAACTAATTAATCATAACTAATCTACCCAAAAGAAACGTGTCCAACGAAAAATTTTTAGAAATAGAAAAAATGAAAAGGATGAAATGGTTTATAGGAGAAAGATTTTTTTGTGTTTTTAGGTGTTCAGCCATTTGAAATTGCGGAACCCACACTGGTTGCAGAGCGTGTCAGGAATTGTCTGGTGAGCTGGAGGTTTTTCTGGTGTTCCGCCATTTCAAATGGCGGAAGTCACTTATTTTCCACCTGTTCCGCCGTTTGAAATGGCGGAACACCACTTTTACCCCTTTAGACTACTCCCATTGGCAATCTCACAATCTCAATCTTACATTATAAAATTAATTTCTCTCTCTCCAAACTACATAATTTAACTCATCCCAATCTTTTATACACATTCACAACCCATCCCAACTTAAAAAAATGTTTTTTTAACGAAGTCCGTTTTTAATAAAATTTATATCGGAATGTTCATAATTTTTTTTTAAGAAATATCGTGTATTTAATTATTTTTTTTAGTTAGAATATTAAAAGTTAATTAAATATTTAAGTTATCGGGGGTTAGATTGGATTGCAATCTAGGTTTGCTCCACCAACCTAGATTGCCAATTTAGATTGCATCATTTTTTTTTCAATTTCTTTTTTAGTTTTGGACACACCAATCTCATTATGAGATTGCCAATGGGAGTAGTCTTAGAGCATGGCCCTATACATTTATTGCACTTCCGCCATTTCAAATAGCGTAAGTGAATAGTAATATTCTGACACGTGTCTGACAAGGCGTTTGACCACACTTTTCACTTGTGCCATTTCAAATGACGAAAGTGAACAGTACTTTATATTATTATTTTCTAATAAAGTATTACTTTTCTTTAAAATTTTAATTTGAAAAATATATTTTAAGATTTTAATATATATTATTATTTTCTTTTATAGTTATTTAAAAAAATTATTTGAAAAATATATCTTTAAATTTTAATATATTTTAAAACAGTATTAAAAATCAAAAAATATATTTTTTAAATAAAAAAATTTGAGAAAAAAATATTGTAAAAGAAACTAATAATATAAAGTACTGTTTATTTCCGCCATTTAAAATAGCATGAGTGAATAGTATTTGTCAAAAAGGATGTCAATTGTCATAATTGTCAGTACTGTTCACTTCCGCCATTTGAAATAACACAATTGAATAGTGTGGTCAAACGCCTTGTCAGACGCGTGTCAGAATATTACTATTCACTTCCGCCATTTGAAATGGCGGAAGTACAACAAATGTATAGGGGCATGCTATAAAGGGGTAAAAGTGGTGTTCTGCCATTTCAAATGGCGGAACACGTGGAAAATAAGTAACTTCCACCATTTGAATTGGCGGAACACCAGAGAAACCTCTAGCTCACCAGACAAATCCTGACACACTCTGCAACCAGTGTGGGTTCCGACATTTCAAATAACGGAATACCTAGAAACAAAAAAAAAATTATCTCTCGTATAAACCATTTCATCCCTTTCATTTTTCCCATTTCTAAAAATTTTTCCATGTCCAACCCATCAGTTAATAGAGTTGGTTTAAAGTGACTTATTAACAAGTCGATTAGAATAAGGATTAGGGTTAAACAAGCAGGTTTATCTCCTATTAGTTACCTATTTAGTTTGATTTGTGTTCAAATAGGTTTCCTTGTTAGCAAGTTTGGTTAGTATATAGAGATGATTCAAGTACAAGTCATGAATTTATCAAGATAATTGTAATAAGTTTTTAGATATTTTCGGATTAATAAATGAGAGTTATTTAATTTGTTCGTGTTTGATTATCGAATGCATTTGAAATGGTAGATGGGCTAAATCATGTAAATTAAAGAAGTAAAAATACAGATACAAGAAACTATCAGCTCAAAATCACGTATACCCGATTGTTACTCATGAACTTATTATAAGTGGATTAATGAACGAGCCAACTGATAGTTAGTAGTTAGTATGTTATTTACCTTTATACAACATTTCAGTTTAAGTCCTTACACTATTAAAATTGTAACAATTTTTTTGTAAAATACGTTTTACCACAAAAATTCAAGTTTCGGAAATACATTGTTGCGGCACGAACTTGTATTTGACCCTTTAACCTAAATATGCCAAAAACCAAAGTTTCCCTACTTGACCCTTGGTTGCGCTACACGATGGGCACCCTCAAGGGGATGTCGCGATGAATGACTCAATACCATATCAGACTTTTTTTTTGTTCGTTTAATCGTTTACACACCCGTTGTCACACCCCAACTTAGGGTCTAGGAGTGTAACCAATAATTGGTATATGTTTTGTAAATATATAAGAGATTAATATTATAAAGCAGAAGTCTTTGATTAAAATATTAGTATATTCCAAAAGTCAGGAATTAAACACTTGATATTCGTTACAAAAGTGTACTTATAAAACAATAATTTACATTATTTTGAAAAGAGTAAAGTGCCAAAATCGTCCCTGAGGTTTGTTTAATTATGCGATTTTCGTACAAAAAATCTGTTTTTTGCAATTGGACCATTCAAGTTTCATGAGTCTTGCCAATTTCGTCCAAATCATTAACCCATATAGTTTTTTAACGTTACGTAAAGGGTAATCTAGTCTTTTTATTTTCCTTATTTTTTGTTTGTTTATAACCAATCCCTTTGGTCCCACCACACCAATGGAAGCCAAATCCTTTCCGAGTGTTTTTTAAGGGATTTTTTAGATACACCCCACGGTGTTTCCCATTAAGCCGCGGATCAGGCGATAAGCCGCTTAATGGTTGGGTGTTTTGGAAAATTGTGTTTTTTTTTGTCATTTTGCTGTTTATTTTTTTGTTTTATTATGTTTTTGTCTTTTTGTTGTCTTTTAATTTTATTTTGTTTCTTTTGTATTTTTTTTGGCTCGGGTAACCTTTTTTTGATCGGTTTTGGAAGGTCATTTTGATCGGTTTTCGAAGGTCACAACCGGAAAAACAATTTTAAAATTAGTAACGAACAAAATAAAACGAACGACTTTTATATAATAATAATTAGTACATAACGACTTATATTTGCTTTCTTTTCTTGTATGTCGGGTGTAATAGAATTTTTGTTTGTTTTAAACTAATAACGAAACAACAATTTTAAAATTGAAAACGAACAAAATAAGCATAACGCATAACCAAGTTTATAAAATAATAATAATTAATACATTACGAGTTCGAAAAAAAAACCAAACGAGTTCGGGGAAAAAGTAACAGCATACAATAAAGAAATCTAAAATGCGGCACCACCCGCGTCGTCATCGCCCCCCATCTCATCGAAACGTGGCGCTGGTACTGCGTACTAGGCTCCATGCTAGTGGGCAGACAAATAACCAACCATCCAGCTCACTTGACGCTCTAGTCTCTGTAGGCAGGAGTTAGTGGCTGCATCCAAACGCACGGCACGATGTGTACGCGGAACGCGCTGCGGGTGCTGATGCGGTGGCTGTTATGAACACGATAAATTAACGTTAACAAGATACAAAAAAAAATCAAACGATAAAATATAACGTACCTGATCACCTTCCTCCATGTCCTCATCACTGTCAACCTCGGCGCCCTGAATATCCACCTCCGGCTCCTCGATTGGCGGAGGCTCAACAAGTGGGACCTCTATGTATGGGCCAGAATTGAAATTAGTGACCAGGTGATACTGGCGCCCAATTCTTCTTGACGATTTACATGCCCTATGCCCGTCCATGGTCCAGCTCTCGCGGCAGAATCGGCGGCTTAATGGGTTGGTCATCCAGTAGGTGCCCGTAGCCCAAAGACAACGCAATCCGCGTAACGAACGTGCCACCGACCAATTTCTTGCGGCCCTGCCTATGCGAGTAAATGGCGAAGTAGTCGCCGAGACAACGAGCTAGGTTGCAGTGTCTCCCCGTAAGCAGGCATCGCAAAAAAAAGGTCACGGAGGTTGCAGTGATCTGCCCCCCCGTGACGACCCTGTACGGTATGAGCAATAAGCCTGTGTAGGTACCTGTACAAAAAAAACAATAAAATTTAATATTATTATATTATATTATCATATATTATATTATATTATAATAGAATAATACAATACAATACAATACAATACAATACAATACAATACAATACAATATAATATAATATAATACATATACGTGTACAAACCTGTGCAACGGGTCCCTGATGACTGAGGCTTTGGCTCTGGCTTGTATTCTCCTAGAGGGGTAGTAGGCCAAGGTGTATTGCTAATTGCCGTCCAAAAACGTCTCAACACGTCATTTGGTGATTCGTGTATGCTCTGCGTGTAAACAGGGGCGGTTATATCCTCAATTGTGTACAAGCCTAGCGCCCTGGCAAACTCCTCCATCGACATATAACGCCAAATCCCGAAAATACGGAACCGAACCTCCGCCTTACTGGTATCCGCACCCTCAACCAGCATCGGGACTTGCAAATCTCCCTCCGGGCGTGGCCTGAAACAATATTTACATGTTGGTTAAATCTACTTTATTTATAAGTTAATTGAAAAGGAAAAAAATACCTGAAAACGAACGTAGAGTAAAACTCTAACGTGAGAGCCCGGTACGCTGGCTCCCCTGCGGTAAACAATCTCTCCCACGGTGCATCCGTCCCAACAATTCTTTCTATCCTGTCTTCTGCCCGAACCATATTTATAAACTCCCTAGACAAGGTCGAGGAAGGTTGTGGCTCCATTTTCCGAAGCTGCGTAAACCGGATTTGATAATCGGACTGCGGGTTAAACCTCAAATGCTCGTAAATATCAAGTACTTCGTCCCCAAAAATGTATGTATCCGCCATCTATGTTTAACACATAAATATAACCGGTTATTGTCAAACCCGTAAGCCAAACCCGTTTCCTTGTCAAACCTGTAACCCAAAACCCGTTTCATCATCAAACCCTCCCGTAAGCCAAACACGTTTTCTAACCATCCCGTAACCCAAACCTGTTTCACTAACAAACCTGTAAGCCTAACCCATTTTCTAACCATCCCGTAAGCCAAACCTGTTTCACTAACAAACCCGTAACCCAACCCGTTTTCTAACCAACCCGTAACCCAAACCCGTTTCCGGGTCAAACCTGGAACCCAAACCCGTTTATCATCAAAACTGTAACCCAAACCCGTTTCCGGGTAAAACCCGTAACCCAAACCCGTTTATCATCATACCCGTAACCCAAACCTGTTTCACTAACAAACCCGTAACCCAAACCCGTTTTCTAACCAACCCGTAACCCAAACCCGTTTCCGGGTCAAACCCGTAACCCAAACCCGTTTATCATCAAACCCATAACCCAAACCCGTTTCCGGGTGAAACCCGTAACCCAAACCCGTTTATCATCATACCCGTAACCCAAACCCGTTTTCTAACCAACCCGTAACCCAAAATCGTTTCTAACCAACCCGTAACCGAAACTCGTGTCCGGGTCAAACCCGTTTATCATCTAACCCGTAACCCAAACCCGTTTCCGGGTGAAACACGTAACCCAAACCCTTTTATCATCATACCCGTAACCCAAACCCGATTTTTATCCATCCCTTAAACCAAACCCTTAAATCAACCAGTTTGATTAACAAACCCGTAAACCCTTAATCTAATTGAACACCTATATCAAAATAGAGTAAAACAGAAGTATCATAGTTACCTTATTGTTGCCGGGTCGGAGTTGGTGTTGTTAAAGACAGAAGAAGTTCGGAACTACTGGGGGACGACGATTGAGGGTTTTTGTGGGAAATATGGTGTTTGTTTGAGATTGAATGTGAAAAGTGATGGTGGGCGGCGGGTTAGGGTTGTGTTTAACTTTGATCCGCGGCTTATCGCCCAATACGCCGCTTAGTAGTATTTTTTTTTAATTTAAGTATTTAAGGTATAAATAAATTTTATATAAAATAATTTTATATATATTCATAATATATAAACGGAATTATACTAATAAAAACACAAATTTGATATGGAAGCAATACTAAATTACAAATTTGAATATATAAAAGAATTGAAACTAATAACAATTAACAACATAAATTTGATATTAAACCAACAATAAATTACAAATTTGAATAAATACAACAAAAGGAACTGGATATTACATCGAATTCTATACAGAGACTAATTTCTAAGATCATCTTCTGATAAGCACTCCCAAAATAGCATCAACACAACAATTTTTTCAGTGGCCCTCCACTCACTGGCAAGCAAGTCACCGGAATCCGTGTCGGCCCAAGGCTACAGGTTTGCCCCACTAGAAATGGGGAATAATCAATCATTACGCCCGGGTATCTTGGCCGACAGCAGCTCCCCAGCCACCCGGAATGTCAATTCCGGAGCACTCCTAGATACACCGGAAATAGTACCGTATACAGGTACCGTTATGCCCGCATATCTCCGATATCAGCTGGCCCTTGCGATTTATCATGCAAGGCGACTGTTTGTGGGGACACCTAATTCATCAAAGATCGGTGCCATCTTCCTTATTACATTGGAAACCACCCCATGGAGGTTTATACATGACTTTATTATTACAGAGCTACCAATGCTTCCCGACACAATCACCAAAATCCTAAGTAAAGGACACTGTTGGGATTTATGAGGGGGGACTACTAAAGTGTTCCGCCATCTCTCGACAGCTGCACTGGTAGCACATAAGTTCAAAATAGCATCTACACAGTCACCACTATTATTTTTAAAATATAAGTAAACAACCGAATGCAAAAAAACAAGGTTGAAAAATATATATTTTAAAAATCTATTTTATATATATTATTAATGTATATATATTTATATATATATATTATTAAAATCTATTATATATATATTATAAATAAATATATATTTATATATATATATATTTAAAATCTATTTTATATATATTACTAATAAATATATATTTTTAAAATCTATTTTATATATATTATTAATAAATATATATTTTTAATAATAACGGACTCTAAAATAACATTCACACAGCCACCACTATTTCTGAACGAAATTATTATGGCTGTGTTGATGCAATTTTCGGACCCCGTCGTCATTATTTTCTGGTGGTGGTGATGGTTTTGGTGGTATAATCTGGGGGATGTTTTGAGTGAAAGGTTGAGCGTTTATTTTGATTTTGGCGATTTGAACGGTTAGAACCCGTGGGTATTTAACATCTTCAAAAAATAAAGTCGATAAGCCACGGATCGACCACTAAGCCGCGGATCCGATTTACAGCAGAATCCGCCGCGGATCAACCCCTAAGCGGCGGATTCGATATACCTTTTGAAGATATTTATTAATATTTTAATATTTCTGGTACTTTTATATATTTTTTTAAAAAAATATATTTTAACATGATATATTTAATTATTCAAAAAATATATATTATCGAAAGAATTTTTTTAAATATCATTTCTTATATTTTTTAAAATATATTATTTTTATGTTTTTATCATGTTTTATTTTTATAAATAAACATATTATTTTTAAGTTTTTATATTGTTTTATTATTTTAATATTACTGGTATTATCAGATATATTTGTTTATAAAATATATTATTTTTTAGTTTTTATCATGTTTTATTTTTATAAATAAACATATTATTTTTAAGTTTTTATATTGTTTTATTATTTTAATATTACTAGTACTATTTTATATTATTTTTAAATTATATATTTTATCATTTTAATTTTTTTTTAAAATATATGGTACTATTTTAAACTAATAACAATATATTTTGATATTATTTTAATATTATTTTAATATTACTCCCACTAAAAATGGATTATATATTTTGAAGATATTTTTGATTATTTTTAAATTTCTGGTACTATTTTATTTTATTTTTAAATTATATATTTTATCATTTTAATTTTTTTTAAAAATATATTATTTTAATTTTAAATATCATTTTTAAATAATTTGTATTTAAAATTTGATGATAACACAAACATTTTATTCGTCATTATTCATAAAAATACAAAACATTTTATTGATTCATCCTAAATAAACTGCCTCTTCAGTTTGCACTCGCCAAGTTTCCCTTATTCGCATATACTCTTTTATACGATCTTCGTACAAAGACATCCATTCGTGCGCCACTTCATTGGCGTATCCTTCCCATTGACGTGCCGGTAGCGGCACGGGGAAATTCTCTTCTAATTGTATGTTGAGCCATTGATTATCCGCCACATTTAAGACTCCTATTACCGGGATCTGAGATAGTGGTTCCGGACCCATTCTCATTGGGAATTAACTCTCACTGGAGGTCAAATGGAGATTGATTAAAACACAGTCATACGTCTGAGCCACTACGTGTTCGTGCCCTGGTAACTTAAACCACCTACTCTTTTGCTGGAATAAAGCAGACGTTGAGTAGTCCAGCGAATCACGAACTGTGTCATAATTACCGTTTATCTCGTAGTTCAACCTGTGCGTCCACCATAATTTTTTAGTGTCCATCTCATTCCTCATACTTGCTCTAACCTCCTTCCAGTTCATTTGACGCATGCATAAGCCGACTGCGATTGCTCTAAAACCGCAATTACCATCTTGCTTTACATCTTTTATACCTGAAATGAACGGGTTTGCCCAGGTGGGAATGAGGTTCCTATAACTTTCTATGATTGGGATCCCCTTTGGGTCACGCAGTAATGGAAAACCAAGGTCGGATGGAGTCTCTTGCTTTTTAGATGAGCGTTTCGGTGGTTTAGGTATCTTAAACCGGGCCTGAGACTGAGACTGTGAACGCGAAAACGAATGGGAGGAGGCTTTGGGTGTTGGTTCCCGTGACAGAGAGGGAGCATAGGAGCTGTGTCTGTGGGGATCAAAAGACATGGAGGGGGCGTAGGAGCTGTGTATGTAGGGATCAAATGACGGGGATGGGGCGTAGGAGCTGTGTCTGTGGGGATCAGTTGACGGGGACGAGGAGTACGACCTGTGTCTGTGGGTATCAGTTGACGGGGACGGGGAGTACGAGCTCTGTCTAGGTGTATCTCTTTTCTTGGCTTGTTGGTTTAGATTTGGACGCCCCCTAGGGTCCTCTCGTTTCTCAGGCACCTCCTTGTTTGATTTCCCAAGAAGAACATACATTATCTTTGAGAATAGACTTTTTTTTTGCATTCGGTTGTTTAGTCCTAGAACTTGTTTTTTCACATCTTCCATTTCCGCTTCATAGTGTGTTTCTTCGTGTCTAACAAACGCCGGACTGAAATCTAGCTTCCTCCAAAAGGGGTCTATGTCTTTTAATGGAATGCGTATATTGTTAATAGTGTACCAATTAAGCTTACAAGCACACGGCAAGCCCAATGATGTTTGTAACCGGTGGTCGCACTCCGCCCCCGTATCTTGCAATGTGTCAAGTTTAGCGATAGCAAAAAGTGACACCCTGTTATGTAGCTTGTCAAACAAAGTCAACTTATGGTACTTCTTGATCCTAACACGAGAGTCTTCAAGGGTCGCACTGATTTCTTCCATTTTGGAATTCACGACTTCAAGGGCAAACGCCGCAATAGAGTCTAGCGAATTGTTCGGACCCGGAAGGTATCTCTTCAAATTTGCGTGCTGGCCCTCTACTCTGTTTGTTGTATGCTCGCCGAAGTTTAGTCAGTTGTCAATCCAGCACGACACTAACCTCTCTTTGTAGGGTACCAACCAGTTGTCGCGAATATAATACCAAGCCTCTACAAACAAATAATAAAAAAATAAACAATTTAGGAAATGTACAACAAAATCTAAAATCATGTGTACATAAAGGACAAAGACTTACCACGTCTGTCGTGTCCAGCTAACGCTGCTTCCATTAGACCGCAGTTGTAGTCGTACATAGATTTTGTTGGCGACTCATACAATACTTTCCACCAGTAATTGAATGATTTAAAGATATCTGTCTGAAAAAGACTCTTATGTTTTCTCTGTATGTTCCGCATGATGTGCCACCTACAAAGGTTTTTGGTAGCATTGGGAAAGACTGTTTCATAGGCATTCATCAAGGCTTGGTCCTTGTCAGTCAGGATGACACGCGGCTCCCTACAATCAACTAGCATGTCTTTAAGGCGTTCCAGGGCCCATGTGAAGTTACATGATGTGTAGTAAAACACACTTACTTTCCTTATGATTTTATCATGGTTTTTATGCTTATTTGTTTATTTTATGAAAGTATTGGGGGCTAAGTGCAATAATTTACAAAGTTTAAATGTTAATTGTAGGTTTATGAAAGATGGTGAAAAAAGAGTCAATTTGGAAGATTCTAGAGGACTTTTTGGTCAAGTTTTAAAGCTACAACTCAAGGCCCAACCCAAGCCCACAAGTTAGAAGCCTTGTATAATATTATATGAAGATAATTAATTGAGAAATCAGCCATTATTCAACCAACAAACCCAAAATAAAGATAAAAGAACCATAAACCCTAGTTTATTCTACTGTTCCGATAGGAACAACAAGAAAAAAGAGAAAAAAAAGGGCGGCTGAGGTGGTTGTGGTGGCTGGAGAGGAAGAGGAACATCAAGGGGCATCTTGTGCAGCTGCTAGGCATCTTATACATCATAAATCTCAACCATAAACCCTAAGTAATTGTCCTTAAACTTTGGTTATTGTTCAAGAACCCTAACTTTGTTGAATTAATCTTTTGCTTTGGATTGTTTTGCAAGTGATTGATAGTTTGACTTGTGATTGATTGTGTTTGAATCTTGAATGAATTTGATCATGTTTAAGTTGATGTTTGTGATGCTTTTCTTAAGTATGCATGGCTGTCCAAAATCAATGAGTAGCTAAACTTGCTTGTTCTGCCTAGGATAGATGATTGTTGAGTAGTTTAGACTTGTATAATGGATTGTTAATGTTCAAGACTTGAATTATTGATGTAAAGTTTAACTAAACCATAAATTAGATTGTGTGTGATGTCTGTGTTTTATGTGTTATTACTTATAATCCTCTTGCATTAGTTAACTGAATTAGTTTTGATTAATTGATTGCTTGTTAGACTCTTGACTTGGTGTTTAGAGTTTATTTGCGGGGTGTACAACCGTAGGGATAAGTGGGTAATATAAATCATCTAAAATCAGTTAAAATACACCTTCTTTGAGACCAAGAGGTGATAAGAAGTAATATTGTCTCGTTGGTTTTACTTGTTAGAATTAAGACCGCGCGAGAGCGGGTTTTTGTCTTGTCGAGTTTGAGTGTTTATGTGCAATTAGTTGGTTTAATTTGGGTTAAGTTAAATTGTTCCTCTATCCTTGGTGACATAGTATTTGTCTCCATTAGGATAGTGTGTCGATGAGACCGAGAGGAGAGTCGACATTTGAACACGTTAATAATTGTTTTTCCGGTTTATTCTTTAAAATCAACTAAGATAAGTTAGAGATTGTTAGAGAGACTGAGAGGTAATTTGACTTTCTTAAACAAGTTTTAGTTGTGTCATCTTGTATAACCGGCATCATGAATATTTTCAATCCGTTGTCTTGTTATTTCTGTCAACATGATTCATTCCTAGGCAGACGTCTTTATATATTGAATTTAAATCAAAGTTTTCAAAATTTTGTCAAAAGTTTTCATTTAGTTAAGTTAAATAGTTAAATTAAATAAAAAAAATCAATTAAATATTTTGGTGAGTCATGGTTAGAGTTTAGTGATTATGAACGTTTTCCCGTGTCTTCGAGTTCGATATCCGGACTTTCCTCATCTTTGCTATACGCGACCGGTACACTTGCCGTTTGTGTGAACTAGGATAGATTGTTTGGTTTTTAAAGCTTAGTTGCGACTTGTGTTTTATTTATATATATATTTTCGCACATCAAGTTTTTGGCGCCGTTGCCGGGGACACGGTTTGAGGCGTATTAAGAACGACTCGAGTTAGGACTTGCCTTGTTTACTACTTGTCTTTCTTATTTGTTTTGTTTGTTAGTTTAAAATAGTTTAGCTAATTATAATTTCTTTTATTTATTTTAATAGTTGTATGTGACGTACTCGATCTCTAGGACCACCAGAAGTTGAAGGATTTCCCGAACCAGAGAGAGAACTTCTTGAGAGACGTCGTACAAAACCGTCTTCCAGTTCATCTACATCCGTCGGTAATACGTTCTCTTCTCCTACTTTTTCTGAACCCGTCATTAGGGATAGGATTATGGGCGACTCGAATGCACCACCGAGGAGGACAGTTGCAGACCGGGCCCGTCCGGTCGATGCTGGCGCGAGATCCAGCATTGCTCCACCAGCAATAGGAGTTCAAACGACTTGGCAAATTCTATCTAATGTTCTGAACACGATTGCTCATTCTGCTCAATTTCACGGGTTGCTCCATGAGAACCCGCATTCTCATCTCACTCGTATTACACGTATCTGCGACACGTTTCATCTTGCCGGCGTATCCGAAGACGCAATAAAACTCTGAATCTTTCCGTTCTCACTCGTTGATCATGCGAGTCTGTGGCTTGAGTCCCTCCCACAGGGATCCATTGCTACTTGGGCTGCCATGCAGACCCAATTTCTTGAAAAATACGATCCTCCGACTAAGGCCGCTTGTTTGCGTAACCAAATTCATTCTTTCCAGATGGAGGACACCGAGAGCTTCTACGAGGCGTGGGAATGGTTCAAAAATCTACTTGCGTTATGTCCAGACCACGGCCTACAAGACTGGGCGGTTGTTGAGAAGTTCTACAACGGAGTGACGTACGCAACTCCGAGTATGCTCGACACAGCTGCAGGAGGTAACCTACTGACAACGAAGGATACGGATGAGTGCATTGCCTTGTTTAACGGTTTAGCCATGAGTGGATACCAGCGACCACCCGTTAAGAGTACCAAAACCGTCGATTCCCTATCACGCGGAATGCATTCGGTCGATACGAGAACCGCACTTGCGGCACAAGTTGAAGCTTCAGCAAAGATCGTGAAGGACCTGTAGGTGAAAAGTAAGTTATGCGAGATCTGTAGAGGGGTACATGATACTGTCAGTGCCCGGTAGGTTTCCAGGAGGAGGCAGTCGACTTCGTTAATAATCCAAACCGAAATCAACATTCTTTCAATTCTTATAATTCGGGGTGGAGAGGTAACCAAAATTCCAACTGGAGGAACGGAAATCAGTCCGGCTTCCAGCAACGTCAGAGCCTATTCCAGGATTCCGGTGAGGGACCGAGTAGTGGGGAGAAGAAGCCCACGTTTGAGGAGATGATGGCACAGCAGACACAGATGTTGTCGCAACTCATGACTCGAGAGGACTCCCGTCACAAAGAAACTCAAGAGAAATTCCGGGAGCACGAGTCATTCATGAGAATTCAAGGAGCGTCAATTCAAAATCTTGAGCGTCAGATGAGAGAGATAGCAAGTCGTCTAAATGAGAGGTCGCCAGGTACACTTCCAAGTAACACTGAACAAAATCCGAAGGCGTTTGCGAAGGCTGTGACGACAAGGAGCGGTGCGGGGGCACGTAGCCAGCCCGTGATTCAAGAGGCGACGAGAGGAGTCGTTAACGAGCCTGCGGTAGATGTAGAGGAGCAGGTAGACGAGGAGATTCAGTTGGAATCTTCACCGGCCAAGGTGCATCAGAGGCACATTCCCGGAAGTTCAGCACAGGCCGAGAACCAACCATTACCCAGCACACCACCGAGTGTCTACAAATCTAGACTCCCATTTCCCGGGAGAGTCCGTAGGGATAGAGACGAGGAGCAAAACTCCAAATTTCTTGATCTTTTGAAGCAACTTCATCTTAATATTCCTTTCCTTGAGGCACTTACGCAAATGCCCAAATACGCAAAGTTTCTTAAGGATATTCTTTCGAACAAAGAGAAGTTAGCTGAAGTCTCTTCCATTCCTCTGAGTGCTAGTTGCTCTGCAGTCTTGCAGAGAAAGTTACCAGAAAAGATGTCCGATCCTGGGAGTTTCACAATTCCTTGCATCTTGAGTGATAATACGGTCGTCCATGTGCTGGTGGATCTTGGTGCCAGTATTAATCTCATGCCGTATTCCGTGTAACGCAAGTTGGGTCTAGGCGAACCAAGGCCTACCCGTATGAGTATCCAGCTTGCTGATCGTTCTGTGAAATACCCCCGAGGGGTGGTCGAGAACATGCTTGTTCGTGTCGACAAGTTCATCTTCCCAGTGGACTTTGTCATCCTGGACATGAACGATGACGATAGTGTCCCACTCATCTTGGGCCGACCATTCCTTGCCACTGCACAGGCATTGATCGATGTCTGCCAGGGTAAATTAATCTTAAGAGTTGGGGATGAGAACGTCACCTTTGACGTTCGACAGTCACTAAAACACCCCAAGTCTGCTGATGACTCCTTATACTTCATTGATACCATCATGGAGCATGTTGGGGAGTTTCTCAGCGAAATCTGTGGAGGATCTGCCTCCGACACCCAGATTCTCGATAGGGAGATTCCGGAGATTGAAATGGTTGCCGTAACCAATCAGTCCTTAAATGACGACACTAAGTCGCATACCCCTGAATCTGGCGTGTCTGCTGAGATCGTACGAGACGATCCGATGGACCGACCTTCAGTCGAGAGTCCTCCTCTTTCCTTTGAGCTTAAGGATTTACCTTCCCACCTTGAGTATGCTTTTTTAGATGAAGAGAGGAAGCTTCCGGTTATCATTGCATCTGCATTGACCGAGGTCGAGAAGGAGAAGTTGTTGAGGGTGCTACGAGAGCACAAGGAGGCTATTGCTTGGAAGATTATCGACATCAAGGGTATCAACCCTTCGTTCTGCACTCATAAAATCCTCATGGAGGAAAATTTCAAAACTGTCGTCCAGCCGCAACGGCGGCTCAATCCGAAAATGCAAGAGGTCATAAAGAAGGAGATCATTAAACTCCTTGATGCGGGGATCATTTTCCCCATTTCTGATAGTGCTTGGGTGAGTCCAGTCCAAGTGGTTCCTAAAAAGGGTGGCATGACTGTCGTCACCAACGAGAGGAACGAGCTTATTCCCACGAGGACTGTGACCGGATGGCGAGTCTGCATCGACTATCGCCGACTGAATGATGCCACCAGGAAAGACCACTTTCCTCTCCCATTCATTGATCAAATGTTAGAGCGTGTAGCAGGTCAGCAGTATTACTGCTTCCTAGATGGTTTCTCCGGGTTCCGATAGCTCCCGACGACCAGGAGAAAACCACTTTCACCTGCCCTTACGGAAAGTTTGCTTACAAACGTATGCCGTTCGGACTTTGTAACGCTCCGGCCACATTCCAGAGGTGTATGGTGGCCATTTTCCATGATATGATCGAGGACTCCATGGAGGTGTTCATGGACGATTTTTCCGTATTTGGGAGTTCCTTCGATCATTGTTTATCAAATCTCGAGAGGATGATGTCCCGCTGCGTTGACACCAACCTAGTCCTTAACTGGGAAAAATGTCATTTCATGGTTCGCGAGGGCATTGTTCTAGGTCATCGAATCTCAAGTGCGGGGATAGAGGTTGACCGGGCAAAGGTCGAGACCATTTCTAATCTTCCCCCCGCCGACTTCTGTGAGATCAATTCGTAGCTTTCTAGGTCATGCTGGGTTCTACCGTCGGTTCATCAAAGATTTTTCTAAAATCGCGAGACCCATGACCAAAATTTTGGAGAAGGATGCTCCATTTATTTTTTCTGAGCAGTGTATCGAGGCGTTTGATCTTCTAAAAGACAAACTAGTTAACGCCCCGATCATGGTTGCTCCCGACTGGTCGTTACCATTCGAGTTGATGTGTGACGCGAGCGACTTCGATGTCGGAGCGGTTCTTGGACAACGGAAGGATAAACATTTCCATCCGATCTATTATGCGAGCCGGACCTTAAATGGCGCACAGGAAAGCTATACCACCACCGAAAAAGAGCTTTTAGCTGTGTTGTTCGCTTTCGACAAATTTAGGTCCTATCTGGTTTTGTCCAAAACGATTGTTTATACGGATCATGCCGCTATTAGATATCTTTTCAGCAAGCAGGATGCTAAGCCTCGTCTTATCCGATGGATCCTGTTGCTTCAAGAGTTCGATATAGAGATCCGTGATAAAAAGGGGGCTGAGAATGTGGTGGCTGATCATCTTTCACGTCTAGAGGGAGTTGATTTAGGAGATTCGGGAGTTAGGATCGACGATCGTTTTCCGACGGAGAGTCTGATGTTCGTTACTGCACAAGAGGAAGGTTTTCCATGGTTTGCTGATTTCGTGAACTATCTCGCTGACGGATACCTCCCAAAGTTGCCTTACCAGCAAAAGAAGAAATTCTTTGCTGACATCAAATTTTACCTTTGGGACGATCCATATCTTTTCCGCATTGGTGCTGATAAGCTTATTAGAAGGTGTGTGGATGTCAAGGAAGGATGGAAAATTTTGAGCCATTGTCATGTGGGACCGACTGGAGGTCACCACGGTGTGAATTCTACGGTAAAGAAAGTCTTTGATTCTGGTTTTTACTGGCCGTCTATCTTTAAGGATGCTCACCTGTTCGTTAAGAGTTGCGATCGTTGCCAGCGTGTCGGCAACATTTCTTCGCGAAACGAAATACCCCAGAATGCCATTCAAGTTTGTGAGGTTTTTGATATTTGGGGTATTGATTTATGGGACCGTTTCCATCTTCGCGTGGAAACAAATACATACTTGTGACCGTCGATTACGTGTCTAAGTGGGTTGAGGCCAAAGCTCTACCCACCAATGATGCCCGAGTGGTAGTCCGTTTTCTGAAAAGTCTATTTGCTCGTTTTGGAGTCCCGAAAGCCTTGATCAGTGATCGAGGTACTCACTTTTGCAACTCGCAGATGGATAAGGCGTTGAAGCGTTATGGGGTCACCCATCGGCTTGTGACCGCCTACCACCCACAGACTAGTGGGCAAGTGGAAGTGAGTAATCGGGGAATCAAACGTATTCTTGGGAAAACGGTTGGTTCCAATTGTCGGGATTGGTCCGACAAATTAGATGACGCTCTGTGGGCCTTCCGTACAGCCTACAAGACTCCGACTGGTTCCACACCATTTCAGATGATTTATGGGAAGGCCTGTCATCTTCCTGTGGAATTGGAACACCGCGCTTCATGGGCCCTTCAAAGGGTTAATCTGGACTTACCCGTCGCAGAGGGAAATCGTTTCCATCAATTACACGAACTAGAGGAGCTCTGGATCACGCATATGCACAATCATTTCGGTATAAGGAGCATACGAAGGAACTGCATGACAGGAAATTGAAGGGTAATAAGCAGTTCAAGTGTGGGGATAAGGTTTTACTGTATAACTCACGGTTGAGGTTATTCCCGGGAAAGTTGAAATCCCGATGGTCGGGACCGTTCACGGTCACTGAGGTTTTCCCGTATGGCACGATTGAGATACAAGATCGAAGCGGGAAGTTTAAGGTGAACGGCCATAGATTGAAGCACTACATAGGAGAGCCGATAACTGATCAGACAGTCGAGGTGTTCTACCTTGACTCATTCACCGAGAAATAGGCGTGATGGATGCATCACTCAAGAGACAGCACGAGTTGTAGAGTTTGTATTATGATTTTCCTTATTATCTATTTTTATTTGTTTTATTTTTATTTATATTTATAAAAACATAAAAATACAAAAAAAATAAATATTTAATAAAAATCAAAAAAATTAAAAAATTCAAAAACATAAAAATATGTTTACTTCTTATGTTTTTGTTTTCTATTTCGTATGCCGCTACATGCGAGCGAGTTTGAGTTTTTACAGGTATTATTATGCGCATGGTAGCTCTGATGGCGTTTTGGAACTGGTTCACCCGAGGTTGCGGCCGCGAATGAAATGCTATACGGTCGTTCGTTTGAGTCATACACAGCTGATGAAGAATCTGCATCTAAACCAGGGGAGTAATCCGTTCTCTATTTTAATTTCTGTTCGTTCAAGTTTTAATTTTATGCTTTACGTTTTATTTTTATTTTATTTCTTTTCCTTGTTCTCATCGAGGACGATTTCGTTCTAAGTGTGGGGATGAGAATTTATTTTACTTAGTTGTAGAAACAAATATAATAATAATAATAAAAAAATTAAAAAATTTAAAAAAATAAAAAGTTTTCACATGCTTTTCGTTTTCGTACGTTGATAAAAAAAAAATGTCCCTTGTTTTTTAGCTTCTGTTGCATTAAAGTGGGAGATGATTATATTATCGGAAATCGGTTTTTCAAACTACTAATAATATGAGATAAATAATATAAAACGCACTTAAATTGGGATGTGTCGGTAGGCTCAGCCTTGAAAATGAAAGGGCAAATTTGATAAAACGGTTGAACAGAAATCTTTTGTGGGTAAAGCGTTTTGTCCGTGGAAAATAAGCAATGAAAGGTCGGGCCATACTCAAGCCTCAAATTTTGGTATGAAAAAGTGGAAATAACATGAGTTTTAAAAAAATTTGAATACGTTATCATATGATGCTTGGGTAGGTTTAACGTTAGAGTATGCCGTGTAGCCTATGATATAAATCTTAAACTGCTAGTTTAGTGTTTTACACCTCATTGGCGTATGGTTTTATAACCTTAAATCCTGTATTGATGGGATGCTTTGGGTCCGGAGACCATGGGTCTGTATGCAATCTATTTTTCTGGGTATTCACAATTTCTAAGTGGGGTTGTGGATATTTAAAAATAAACCCAAAGAGCAAACCCCTATAAGTCTATAAACATGATCACAAAAAGTACAAAAGTACAAATACGCTACAGACTTGATCATCCACGCTGTTAGCCATGTGGGGTCCCCTTGCTCGCGTCTCATTACCAATAAGAAACGGACCACAAGGGACACGCTAAATGTAAGCCCTACAGATGAAATTTTGCATACTCACCTATGGTGATGGATTTGGGGTATTGCTTGATAACGGGGGTATGTTATGTTGCGGGGAGCACTAGCAATAAATTAATTGAACCTTTATCGTATCTAATGGCTGCGTGGTAGACTTTGATGCTTAAGCTTAGGTGGATAAACAATACCCTTGATCGTCTTAACTATTCATAAATATTGAGCAACAAAGTTTTAATTCTGCTAATTTTGAGGTTTAAGTCAAGTTGGGGTGGTCTAGTCCGGTAAAAGCAGAAAATAAGCGGGTCTTAATTGTGTAAACCACTAAGTAATATTATTGTCGGATCTTATTTGTCCCGGTAAAGATTAAGGCATGGGTTTAGGTGGACAACAATATCGATGATCACGGTTTTTGCGTTTTTCTGAGCTTTAAAATATAACCTAGATGTTTGATTTAACTTTGATTTTCCGATTCTGATCCAACTGCAGTCAAATCTTTTTCAGGGACGAAAAAGTCTTAAGTGTGGGGATGTTTGATGTGTAGTAAAACACACTTACTTTCCTTATGATTTTATCATGGTTTTTATGCTTATTTGTTTATTTTATGAAAGTATTGGGGGCTAAGTGCAATAATTTACAAAGTTTAAATGTTAATTGTAGGTTTATGAAAGATGGTGAAAAAAGAGTCAATTTGGAAGATTCTAGAGGACTTGTTGGTCAAGTTTTAAAGCTACAACTCAAGGCCCAACCCAAGCCCACAAGTTAGAAGCCTTGTATAATATTATATGAAGATAATTAATTGAGAAATCAGCCATTATTCAACCAACAAACCCAAAATAAAGATAAAAGAACCCTAAACCCTAGTTTATTCTACTGTTCCGATTGGAACAACTGTAGCAGCAAGAAAAAAGAGAAAAAAAAGGGCGGCTGAGGTGGTTGTGGTGGCTGGAGAGGAAGAGGAACATCAAGGGGCATCTTGTGCAGCTGCTAGGCATCTTATACATCATAAATCTCAGCCATAAACCCTAAGTAATTGTCCTTAAACTTTGGTTATTGTTCAAGAACCCTAACTTTGTTGAATTAATCTTTTGCTTTGGATTGTTTTGCAAGTGATTGATAGTTTGACTTTTGATTGATTATGTTTGAATCTTGAATGAATTTGATCATGTTTAAGTTGATGTTTGTGATGCTTTTCTTAAGTATGCATGGCTGTCCAAAATCTATGAGTAGCTAAACTTGCTTGTTCTGCCTAGGATAGATGATTGTTGAGTAGTTTAGACTTGTATAATGGATTGTTAATGTTCAAGACTTGAATTATTGATGTAAAGTTTAACTAAACCATAAATTAGATTGTGTGTGATGGCTGTGTTTTATGTGTTATTACTTATAATCCTCTTGCATTAGTTAACTGAAGTAGTTTTGATTAATTGATTACTTGTTAGACTCTTGACTTGGTGTTTAGAATTTATTTGCGGGGTGTACAACCGTAGGGATAAGTGGGTAATATAAATAATCTAAAATCAGTTAAAATACACCTTCTTTGAGACCGAGAGGTGATAAGAAGTAATATTGTCTCGTTGCTTTTACTTGTTAGAATTAAGACCGCGCGAGAGCGGGTTTTTGTCTTGTCGAGTTTGAGTGTTTATGTGCAATTAGTGGGTTTAATTTGGGTTAAGTTAAATTGTTCCTCTATCCTTGGTGACATAGTATTTGTCTCCATTAGGATAGTGTGTCGATGAGACCGAGAGGAAAGTCGACATTTGAACACGTTAATAATTTTTTTTTCCGGTTTATTCTTTAAAATCAACTAAGATAAGTTAGAGATTGTTAGAGAGACTGAGAGGTAATTTGACTTTCTTAAACAAGTTTTAGTTGTGTCATCTTTTATAACCGGCATCATGAATATTTTCAATCCGTTGTCTTGTTATTTCTGTCAACATGATTCATTCATACGTCTTTATATATTGAATTTAAATCAAAGTTTTCAAAATTTTGTCAAAAGTTTTCATTTAGTTAAGTTAAGTAGTTAAATTAAATAAAAAAAAAATCAATTAAATATTTTGGTGAGTCTTGGTTAGAGTTTAGTGATTATAAACGTTTTCACGTGTCTTCGAGTTCGATATCCGGACTTTCCTCATCTTTGCTATACGCGACCGGTACACTTGCCGTCTGTGTTAATTAGGATAGATTGTTTGGTTTTTAAAGCTTAGTTGCGACTTGTGTTTTATTTATATATATATTTTCGCACATCATTACACTCTTGCTCCCTAAAGATAACTGCGTGCGCAATATAAAAAGACTTTGATGTCGACGTCACACCAACAAACTGAACGAACGGCCACTTGTACATGTTGGTGTTGTACCTCGTGTCAATCAACAACAAATATGGGAACGCACGCCATATGGTATGCGACTTCTCGTGACAAAAGAAAACATTCTCCGTCCTATTGGTGGAAGGATTCTCCCATGTGTAAAAGGTAAACCCATGGGTTTGAAGAAAGTTTTCAAGTACCTACGTTGGGTTTAACAAAAAATTAATAAATATTACAAATATTCTTATTAAACATCATTATTATAATTAAATGATATTATAAATAATTTTCTTATTAAATTTACAGAATATATATATATATATATATTTTATATATGATAAAACAAAACAATATATATTGTAAATAATATATATTAAAAAGACACTTACAAAATAATAATATTCTGAAAACAAGTACCTGCATGGGGGTTTCACCAATTTTATCTTGGTCATCAATAAGTTTCACGACGTTGTATATATCCCTAGTAATACATTTGTTGCCGGGAAACCTTTTCTTTATTGCTGACTTAATTTGAGCAGCCCTCAGACCCTGCCTATGCAACGTCGCAACTATATCAATTTCCTCGTCGGTAAGTTTCCTTAGTGCCGGGTGCCCCTCCTCAAACAAAACAGGTACTTGGTTGTGCGTCTCGTTGACAACCTTTAGCTTCCAACAACCACCTGACACATGATACCTCCCGACAAGTTTAAATGGACAGCCCCTTTTAATACTCCCAGTATGCCTCACCGTTCCCTTGAGTTTTGGTTCCCCACCTCGATTGCATACAAGTTCAACACTTCTCTCCCTTGAACGTTGCACTGAGATAACACAACCATGCTCACGTCCTGTCTTCTTAACCCAATCCACCAACTCAGCAACAGATTCAAAATACTGATATCAAATAATGTAAATAAAGTAATATTTAGTAACGTGTTGAAAAATAATAATAATATTTTTTTTTAAAAAAAAGGTCATACATTATTAGTTACATAAGAAAATGTCGTCTCCCGTATGTAACGATCACCATCATCATCATCATCATCATCATCATCATCATCATCAACATCAACATCAACATCGTCATCGCCTCCTTCACCGCGAGTCTCTTGAATGCCATCAACGACGTTGCTCGTGACTGGTCTTGCCATGTATGGTTGCTTTCCCAAAGGTAACTGGTACGAATTTTGGGTTCCGTAATACGGACCACCTACATGTAACTGCTGCGAAGACTGACCATAAGACTCCTCGACTCTGGCCTCATAAGTATTCGACGATGTCCTATTATCCTCTGGCCACGAAGGGTGACTACCTACGTATATGATATACCCCTGATAAAAAATATTTGGCAAGACAACGTATAATATTTAAAAAATAACTAACGCGCTCTTGTACTATATAAACACACTAAATAACCTGGTCAGGATTTGGTAAGTCGTACTGCTCGATATTTCCATACCCCGGCTCATGGTTCAATTCGGGAAGTTCATTCAAATCTGGCAAGCCCGACTGCTCCGGCTTATCGTTGTATGCGTAGCCCGACTGCTCACGCTGATCGTTGTATGCGTAGCCCGACTGCTCGTCGTTCCCGTCACCAAAACAAAATATCATATAAATCCATTATATTTTAACAAACACAAAACACAGATATTATAAGTTGGATCGGCCAATATTATAGAAATTTAACCATCTAAGATGGATATATGTAGAGAAAGGGAGACGGGTGTGACAAAATCAAATTATTGATTTGATCCATCGCGGATCGAGCGATCAGCCGCGTATCACGTAGGATGCATGACTGATTTGATAGTCTATGGATGTCGTGTAATCAATATGCGGCGGATCGCCCAGTCCGCCGCTGATAACGTATAAACATAATACGACAAACGCTATGGACATAACAGGACAAAAACATTAATCCGCGGCTGATCGGTCGATCCGCCGCGTAGTGGGTGGGTGTTTTATTTTTTGGGTGGTGTCTCTAACAACACCCTTTTTTAATCTGGAACTAGAACGAATCTCACATTGATGACATTGACTTATCTCCAAATCAGAATCCAAATCACCATGGCTACTACCGGTAGTCCTTCCGATTCTCAACCCAAACAAAACAATGAACAACATTTATAGAACCAGAATCAAAACCCCAATAATCACCGCCGTATTCTGAACACCCTAGATCTCTCTCCCAAATTCAACCCAATCGCCAATCGGAGTTCTAAATTCCCAGGAAACAAACAAACAACACTCTTTTGATGACACCGTAAACCTATTTCAGCCACCAGCTCCATCTGTTGATTATCATAGGAAAAACAAACTAGACCTGGCTTAATTTGATTTAGCGACGCCTCATGATTGAGAGCTTGAGACGACGATGAAGAAGACTATTGGATTATGCTAATCGTCGGAAAAGCAGAGGTTTCTTCTTGATCAAGTGGGGTAGAGACAACCGGACACCGTTGCAACTTGCAACCAACCAACACCGCAACCATTATACCCTCCTTTAGCAGCCCTGAATATCGTATTTGGGTAAGGATTCAGTAGAGAGCTGAAGGTATTGAAGAAGATGGTGGCCGGAGAAGATGAGGCGATTCACGGTGGCATTGTGGTAGATTGATTTGAACTAGAACTTCGAGGAAAATGATTTGGTAAAAACAGGTTCTAATTATAATAATTGTAATGTAACAATAAAATAAACGAATAGGTTAAATGACCAAAATACCCTTGACTTAATGATAAAAATAGATGGAGTTAACGATTTGGATGTAATTGGCAAGAAACGGAAAACCTCAGTGGTCTATTTGCAAAAAAGAAACATTTTGGACAAAAATAGCATAACTAAACAAACCTAAGGGATGATTTTGGCATTTTACTCTATTGAAAATAACAATTTCATTTGAGTCATCAGAGCGTCTAATGACCTAACTTTATCTCCCATCATCTATTCTTGATCTTATAAAAAAGTTTATAAAATACGTCAACAACACATACTGGTGAACACGTTGACACTGAAATATTTTATATACTTGATTATTTCATACGGTTATCTTATGACCCAACCCATCATGGCAAAGATTATTACCACGTTCTGAAATTTTGAATAACTTTTATAAACTCAAGCTCAACTCAAAACTGCTCAGTAAACACCGCAGCGTTCGAGTATTTAGAAACTGTTAATATACACAAGACAAATCCCCTCACGAATATTACTTATATCTGCCCCAACGTGGTGGAGGAATAACCAGACGTGGTGTAGTGTGCCCACCGAATGACCAAATATGTAAGGATCCAGAGACTGCCATCGATTACCTTTGATTATAAAGTTTCAGGAATACATCATTTCATGTAAACCGTTAATGACTCGATTAAAGAGTTATAAAAGTTTGAGCGAATTCACCTTTGTTACGATCAACGTGTATAAATGATTTATGCTTGCAAGTTATGTCACACCTAGGCTTATGGTTTAGGCATGTGACCCATAGTTGGTACATGTTTAGTAAATATATTAGAGTTATGGTTTATTAGCGGAAGTTTAGCGTGGACAAAATATTAACATATATGTGTGTGTGTGTGTGTATGTGTATTCAAAACACTGGATTATAAAAATACCCTTTTAAGTTTACAAAAGGTTTAAAAGGTCATGATACGGATCGAAATCATGTTACAACGTTTACGAATAATTAATTCAACTCTTTAATGTATCGAGCAAAAATCGATACAAGATGAAAAACACGATAGATATCTCGTTTAAGCCCAAAGTTTATTGATCTTAGTAACATGATACAAGATATGAAAGTTAACGTACACGAGATTACTGAATCAGAATATACAACAATAAAAGAAAAGGATCCAAAAGCTTAAGAAATGAAATTAACTAAACAACCTATTTATAGAAATACATCAGCTGCTAAAACGTATAAGTCCGCAACAAAGCATCAACGTATAAGTTCCATGCACGTATATGTCCAAGTCCATGTGCCAATCTATATGCAGAAACATGTATCTGTATAAGTCAACAACAGTAGTAGCTTATAACTCAACATATATGTCAATCAATATGCAGAAACCAGAAAACGCATAAGTCAATCACCGTATATGTTATATATACGTCCACATGAAACATGCTATCCATTAACATATATGTTCATACATCATCATCATGAACAGTAACATGCAGTGCATAAGATCACGTATGACGTAATATATCTATTGATCCCGTTTCTACGTTTATTAACCCTACTATCAGCCGACCACTAATAAGACGAAAGCAAAAGACGTTTCGTGCATCAACAAACCCCCCCTTGGATAGTGCTTGGTCTTGGTGTCTAAGTAGTAGACGTTCATGCTTCAACAGAAAGCCCAAATTTTATTGATAGTAGTGACTCGATACAAGATATTACAATTAAGCACACTAGCTTGACTAGATCAGAAAATACAACAATAAAAGAAAAGGATCCAAAAGCTTTTTTTAAGTGAAAATAACAAACTAAACCTATTTATAGACATCATCATCCATCGTATAAGTCCAGAATGTATTCACCGTGTAGCTCCATGTGACATATAAGTCCACAACCAATCAGTAGCCACGTATGTCAATCACTATGTGGAAATCATTAGCCGCATAAGTCACTTATATGTGAACAGTAATGTTGTCAATCAATATGTGGAATATAGAAAATGTATAAGTCCAACATGGGCATCAGCACATATACCTCCATTGTATAAAACAACTTATACGTTCACATGTAGCATGCTATCCATTGACTTATGCACTCATATTCTTCGCAAAACCCGTTTGTAAACACTACTATTAAAAGACCACTAACAAGACGAATAGCTAAAGACGTTTCGTGTATCAATAGACTCCCCCCTCGGATTTTGCTTCGTCTTGTTTGTTTAAACACTTGTCATTCTCGAACCTTCAATACTAATGGCTTAAACTTGGTCGTCCAAAACAAAAATTATCCGCACTACTATCGCATTCCAATCTTCAAATTTTAAGTTCTTAACTCCAACACGTATCGTTAAATCATCAATATGCAAGTAAGTATAACGTATATGTAATGTTTTCGTCTATGTTATCTTAACAAGTACGCTTGTGTCACACCCCAAACTACGGCGGAAATGACGGGGCATGAATTGATTGCCCACAGCTCTCAAGGTTACTATCATGAAGCATTATAAATTTCAATATCTTTTTAATCAATCAAAACAAATATTCATTACAATCTCCCGATTAAAAATAAAGCGTCCAACAAGTATAACCATAAAAATAAGTGTCTCATTAAATTTTCTCTAATATAATTCCTTAAGTGATCTTCCAACTTCAACTACTTCACATCACAAGATGACCTGCATATGCGTTGAAAATAATGTAGATTTGTCAATACAAGATTGAGTGAGAAACACACCAGTTTATTGTTTATTGTGCATACAATATATCAAAATAAGTAGTGCACAATGAGCAAGTATAAATGAGATGTCGAGAAGCACAATGGCTATAACGACTGGCGTATGATCATACTATTATTAGATTATGTTGGACCTCTCCGAATGCGGTTCACGTAAAGCAAATAAGCACATAATAAGTATGGTATAAATTTCGTTAACACATAAGACAATAGTTGAAGTTTTGTGTATAAGTATATATGAGAAATATGTTTACGCATATGTCCCCAAAACGTGGAAAACGAGTAAAATACGGGGAATGTGGTATTCACCTTAATGACGAACAAAGGGATTGAGATATCAAGAATACGGGAAATCACACGCGAATGTTAAAGCCTAATGAGGAAACAAAGAGAAAACGGATACGCTAAGTAAAGTACAAGATTTATTACGACAACTAGATAAACAATATTAAGTTAATATTATAATAATATAACATTATATATATAAGAATTTATAAAATACTTAGTTTGATTTATGAACACATATCTTGATAATTATTATTTTTAGTTTTATAAATATATATAAAAGTAGTTTACTTAGTTTATATTCACAAATCAAAATATTAGTTTGTAAAGTTATTATATAAACATATATATATATATATATATATATATATATATATATAGACACACACACACACAAACATATGCTTATATGTATATACACGAACGAAAACGTGAGATAAACGAGTATTATAAATTTGGTTTTCATTAAAATAGTTTCAATTAATTATTATCATTATTAATATAATTATTAAATGATTTAAAAGGAAAATAACAAAATAACCAAAAAATACGGGGTGCTGGGGGTCGAACCCGCAACCTCCACCCCTGTGAACTAAGTGTTTATCCCGTTGGGCTACCAGCAATGTGCCATTAAAGACAGTTTCCATAAAATATATACAATAGCAGAAAGCTAACAGATTAATTACATAACCCTAGAAATCGATTTGATTAATCCCGTAACGATTAACCAATTTAATCATATGGCTTTTGATTTGCATGTTAGCACGATCAAAACCATATTCTTATTTACCTCCAACGATGATTGGAAGTTATGAATTGTCCTCGTCAGTGGCCGGCGGTGATAGAATACGAATGATGAACAAAATGGCTTAGCTAATCCAATTAAATGAGTGGTTAAGGTCGGACATGAGTTAAGGAACGTATCTTGTAAATTATTTGAAATATTACAATAATTTCGTGATCAATAAACTAACTCAGTAAATGCAGAATATTATTAATAAACGAGCCTGGATCCATAAATGGGTCGGGTAACGGTTACAAAAGAAATGTTGTAAACCCGAATTGTTATAGTCTCCCATACTTTAGGGAATTTCGTCCCAAAATTAAGGAATACTATAACAACACCGTTAAATAATAAAAAACAAAGACATAATACAAAACTTTAAATCGTTGAAGTAACGCTCCAAATGTAAATCCGATAAGGGCACTTATATATAGGATGTACTAGCGGCATATCCACCACGCCCTTATCATCTTTACATTTGTACCGTTATCTCAACTACTTTCGGTTCTTCAATATGACACACAACCGTTCGGATCATGATTTCCATGCGAGAACTTTGGTAATTAACTTTGCATCCATAATTACTTAGATCGTCGGATGGTCCACATAACTCGGCCCATTGTGTGGGTTACAAAACATTTGAGTAAAATATGATTTTGAGGAAAACAAAAATTTTAAGTAGTTTTAGTCAGAAAAAAATGTATAAAACGATTCCAAAAGTTTTAATGGATTTTACTAAAGCAAGGAAATTTCCAAGATATTGCAAAATTATAAGTATTTAGAGAAAATATAACTTATTAACAATTAAGGGTAATGAAGGTAAGAAAATAAGATAAAATTAGACTTTAATAAACAATCTATTTAAACAAAAGGAACTTCATTTATAAAATAGAAGATAAATAGTCCAAATACGGAAATAATTCAAGGCCATAAAGAGGCGTTATAGTACGTAATTAAGAAAAAGACAAAATAAGGGAAGATAGATAAAGAAAACGGCAAAAGTCTTCACGTCCATTGAGTAGCTTAATTGGCATGACTTGAGTCACTAGGAGAAGTTGCATTCATAGGAGTAGGAGCAGTTGAGATAGATTGGCTTGGAATAGCTTGAATAGATTGAGCTTGCAAAGTAGGGGTTTAGCAGAGTAGGCTTGGTACACTTGAGCTTGCGGATGCGGGGTCTGATAAAGTTGGGTTAAGTAAGGTTGACCCGAATTGATAGGAGGAGCTTGAAGGACATGAGGTGGTTGGGTTTGAACATGGTGAGCATGGGTCAAGTAGTAGGGTGTGGTCATAGCTTGGGCTTGATGGGTATGGATAAGTTGAGGGCACATATTAGGAAGATGGTTTGGGTCTCCACAATGTTAGCAAGCCCGAGTATTAGGAACATGATATGTGCATGCGCGTGCGGTTAAAATATAAGAGGTTGGATGATTTTCTTTTGCACAAGAGCGTGTTTTAAATTTATAAAAGTGATTTCTACAAAGACTAAACACACACAAAATAGGCAAGTGTACCTATCATATATGTAGAATAGTATTGGTAAGAACCAAGTATCGATTCGTGGACACAAATGTTTCTATTAATGAATCGTTGTTTTACTTTAATCGGAGGTTTTAATCATTTTGGGGTTAATTTTCTTCAAACTTCTTATAAAATATAAATACTTATATATATAATTATAGGTGACCAAGAAGAGAGATTCTAAACGAGTTGTTCAATTATGTGAAGATTACCATCTAATATCTAGAATCCACTCCATTGTTCCTTGATGATTAATAGTTAAACATGTGATAGACTTGTCCTAATAATATATGATAGAATTATGATCCTCATTTTTGAATGAACACATTCTATGACATAATGAATAATAGCATGTATATTTTCAAGTCCATCCTATGCTTAATAGCATGCTACCCCGAGAATGTCAATTTAAGTAGACAAGCAGTTGGTAAAGTAGAATGATTAGAATTGACTTCGATTTCTCAAATACCAATCCTAACAACTTCGAGTGGTTGTAGTTAACTCACACAACCTCCCCTTGGTTGATTTATGTAGGTTATAATTACATATTCCGTTAACATATGATTTCTTTAACCAGCATGATATCCTAAGCAAAGCCATTTTCCGATTACCAAGACTTAGAGAAATACATCATAACTTATATCTCATCATTTCTAAGTACAATATAAGGATCCATGTTTTGATAATGTATCAAAGTATTTCTATCTTTCAAGAACATGAATCGATCATGAGCGATTGCCAATATAATTGACAATCACCAACTTTGAATTAGTATTTTAAGATGGTGAAACATTTCTCATCAAAAGAAAATTGTAAGATAACCATGTACTTTACCAAACTAAACCACATGTTTTATATAATCATCAAGTAAAACAAAGCTTCTTCATAGATTTTAGATGGTAAATGGAGTTTAGCTCATAATGAGCATAATGATAAACATTAAGATGAATGATGATTGCAAATACATGATTAAACTTGGAATGATCAAACCAAATGTAGATGAATCTTCCTTCTTAATGATGGTGATGATGGTTGATGATGATGGTTGATGGTGGTGATCTCCAAGCCTTCAAACTCTTCACTAAACCTACTATGTGAGTGTTAGTGTGTGTTTTTATTAGTTAAAACCGGATAGAACTCTTTTCAAGGCACACCAAATGAGTGCAACATGAGCCACTATTTATAGGCAATCTGGATAGTGAGGCACGGGCCCGTGCTTGATGAGCACGCCCCGACATGTGCCAGATTTGTTTTGTCTTTTCTGTGACGTGGCCACGGCCCCGTGGTTGGTAGGCACGGCCCCGTGGTTTTTAGTGACATGTGCTCAATTCTTCTTTGTCGTTTCTGAAAGGTAAGCACGACCCCATGCTTCCAAAAGCACGGCCCCGTGTCCAGCTGTTCACTATTTTGTCTTTTCTTGTAGATTTTTTTGTCTTTTCTAAAAAGTGACCAGAAGCACGACCTCGTGCTTCCAAAGGCACAGCCCCGTTTTTCCAAAAAGCACAGCCCCGTGTTTCCAAAAGCACCGCCCCATGTTTCCTGAAAGCACAGCCCATGTTTCCTGAAGCACAGCCCCATGTTTTGCTGTTTTCTTTTGTTTTTCTTCGGTTTTTTATTCGTTTCTTCGTTTGAGGCTTGGATTCACCTGAAAATATATTTTAACATGATAAGTAGTTATTTTAATAATATACATCAAACATCCCCACACTTGAACCTTGCTTGTCCTCAAGCAAGATGCTTATAAATATTCTCTAAAAATAGCAAGTTAGGACTATAGCTTAAACATCCCAAAAGAGTTCCAAGAAAATGGAAACAAAATAGCCAACCTTAAATCATAGGAATATATGTAGTGATATATAAAAAGGTGATTTGTTTTTATGAGCTTCTGTTTATGCAAAACGTCACGTTCTCACAATGTTCAATCACACTCGGTTTTATATCTGATAATACTTGTGATGCATGTATGTGAACACTCATAGCCAAAATGTGACCTGTGATAAATAAGCTTGTAACAACTTCAAATCTCCACCTTTGTGAAGTGTTGCATAGATCAGAAGGTAATATGGGTTGGTTTTGTGTGAGTAGGGATTTGGTATTTTGTGGTGGTTCAAGGGTTTAGGTTAATGATGATGAGGACGGTAAATACCACTTCTACTGTTTGTCGGGAGTCTTAAGATGTCTTCAATGGTTAGCTCCTTTATCCCGATTGCTAAACTTTTTTTTTTAAACAACCCTAGTGACTCTTTTAAGGTCAGATCGTCAAGACCAATTTTGTCGAGGATGTGGATCAGTTCTTCCTCAATCCTGCTCTGAACATAACTCCCAATTCTAATTGATCGTTCGGCTTTGAGCCTAATAGCCCCCACCCTCATTAGTTCGGTATATTCATGTGAGAATGAGTTTGACTTTTTCTACATCTTCCTTCGTGGGACCAGTTTCCGCAGCCTAAGTATCGTTCATATCTTTTTGCACTTCTTTTCATTGCGCTGTTGAAAACTTCACAAAATGGTGGCCTTTGTTCATCTTGGCGCCACTTTTTCCTCACCTTATTGCTAAAGAGAAAAATTCTCTCCCTAAGCTCTGGAGGCAACCTAAGTTTTGCTAAATGTATGCAGCAAAAGAAATTGAAATCGAACGAATGCATTTCCAGTTCTTTAGGGTCTGCCGGTAAAAGACCAGTGTCGTATTTTACCGGTGAGATGGATAATGTGGTAAGGTTTTGGTTTAGGTTTTTGGGTTTTGTAATTTAGGGAATGGTTTGAGAGGATTGTGACAATATTACCTTTTTTCTTATACAACGCTTTGTGTGGTATTGAAATGAATAATTGCGACAAGTTTTAAATCAAACGAAACATATGACTCACTCAATGCTTCCGAAAAAATATTTATATGGCATGAGGATTATCTCACAGTAAAGGAGGGATTGGGTATAAACGCCATACTTTGCATAAATTTGTTCTCAGTATTACAAAACTTCTTTTTACTTTTTCACTTTTTTGGTTATAGTAGATTTTTAGTTGGTTCTTTGCAAAAAAAAAAAAAAAAAAATTCTCTTGGATTTTATTTTGGTTTTGTTATAAAAATAGTCTTTATTTGCTACAAAAATTTTGTTATTAGAGAATCTTATTATTAGTTGAGCAAGCAATTGGTCAAGTAATTCCCCTCCCCACACTTGAATCTCTCATTGTCCTCAATGTGAAAAGATTCATAAAAGATTAATAATAAGATTCATATGAAGTATGGAGGGTAAAATGGAAAGGAACTTCCCTACGGGCCAACGAAATTTTGACAGAGTGTCCCCTGTTGTTCGTCCGTTTTCCTGTAGTGTACCTATATAAAAACGGCATATGACCAACAAGAATAATAATACTTAAAATTATCATTATTATTATTATTATTATTATTATTTTATTTATTATATATTTTTAACCTTATTTCAATGCCTAGTTTAATCAGGGTCTTGGCCTGACCCTACTTCCAAAATGTTCATTGATCTTGGTGGAGGCTTAGCACATCCGAGACGGTCTCGAATGGTCCATCGATGTATGGTTTCAATCGATGTCCATTAACTTTGAACTTCTGGCCTTCAGAATTTGAAATCTCGACTGTCCCATAGTCAAAAACTATTTCAACTATGTGTGGACCTGTCCAACGAGATTTCAACTTTCCTGGGAAAAGACGTAAACGTGTGTTATATAACAGTACACGGTCGCCAACTTGAAATTTCTTGTTTCCTTTTAAATGGGCGTCGTGTAAACGTTTAGTACTTTCTTTGTAACACCAGGAATTTTCATATGCCAGTGCCCTTAGTTCTTCGAGCTCGTGAATATGATCTTCTCGGTTTTTACCGGCGAACATTAGATCAAAATTCACTGCTCTCAGAGCCCAATACGCTTTGTGTTCTAGTTCTACGGGTATATGACATGCCTTCCCATAAACAATTTTGAATGGTGTTGTTCATATGGGGGTTTGTATGCCGTCCTGAGGGCCCACAAAGCGTCATCTAACTTTTCTGCCCAATTTTTGCGTTTCATTCCTATAGTTCTTTCTAAAATCCTTTTAATTCCTCGATTTCAGACCTCCACCTGCCCACTAGTCTGAGGGTGATATGGTGTTGCCAGTCAGTTGTAAACCCCATATCGTGCTAAGACTTTGTTCATCAGAGCGTTACAGAAGTGGGTACCTCTGTCTCTGATTAGGGCTTTCGGAGTACCGAATCGTGAAAATAACTTTTTTAGAAATCGTACAACTACTCGAGCATCGTTAGTGGGAAGAACTTGTGCTTCTACCCATTTAGACGCGTAGTCGAGTGCTACAAGGATGTACTTATTTCTGAATGAGTTAGGAAATGGGCCCATGAAATCTATTCCCCATACATCAAAGACCTCACAAAATTGAATGCCTTTTTGAGCCATTTCATTTTTGGCTGAGATGTTTCCGGCTCTTTGACAAGCATCGCATGCTTGGATCAAAGCATGTGTGTCTTTATATACGGTGGGCCAGAAAAATCCTGCATCAAACACTTTTCTGACAGTAGTGGCGGTACCGTGGTGCCCACCAGTAGGTCCTTCATGACAGTGTTTGAGAATATCTAAGGCCTCTTTTCCCGCTACACACCTACGAACAACCTGATCGGCCCCTATCCTAATCAAGTATGGATCTTCCCAGAAATAGAACTTAAGGTAGGAGAAGAATTTCTTCCGTTGTTGATGAGTTAGCCCTTTTCTTAGGATTCTACAAGCCAGATAGTTTGCGACGTTGGCAAACCAAGGACTTTCATCCTTTTCCTGCATGACTTCTTGGATTTGCATGAGAATTTCATGTGGAAAATTATCATCGATAATTTCTTTGTGAAGTTCTTCTGAAGCTGGGCATTCTAAGCGTGAAAGATGGTCTGCGACTACATTCTCTGCTCCCTTTTTGTCTTTGACTTCTATGTCGAATTCTTGGAGTAGTAGAATCCATCTGAAAAGTCTGGGTTTGGCATCTTTCTTGTTGAAGAGGTAACGTATGGCGGCATGGTCGGTGTAAACTATGGTTTTGGAAAGAACTAGGTAGGATCTAAACTTTTCAAAGGCAAAAACTACTGCTAATAACTCTTTTTCTATTGTGGTGTAGTTTTCTTGTGCATCATTAAGAGTTTTACTTGCATAGTAAATTGGGTGAAAATGTTTTTCTTTGCGTTGTCCGAGTACGGCTCCAACTGCAAAGTCACTCGTATCGCACATGATTTCGAATGGAAGGGTCCAATCGGGTGTAGTCATGATTGGTGCATTGACGAGTTTGTCTTTTAAGATGTTGAATGATTCAACACATTCTTTGGAGAAGACGAAGGGTGCGTCTTTCTCCAGAAGTTTGGTCATATGTCTAGAAATTTTAGAAAAGTCTTTTATGAAACAGCGGTAGAATCTTGCGTGACCTAGAAAACTTCTAATGGCTCTGACTGAAGTTGGTGTTGGAAGTTTGGATATGGTTTCTATTTTGGCCCTATCAACTTCTAGTCCTTCTTGGGATATCTTGTGACTTTGAACGATGCCTTCTTTGACCATAAAGTGGCATTTTTTCCAGTTGAGTACTAAATTCACTTTTTCACACCTAGTCAAAATTTTGTCTAGGTTTTTCAGACAATGATCAAAGGAGTCTCCAATGACTGAGAAGTCGTCCATGAAAACATCCATAGAGTGCTCGATCATTTCATGAAAGATGGCCACCATGCAACGTTGGAAGGTGGCCGGAGCATTACATAGTCCAAATGGCATTCTTCGATAGGCGAAGGTTCCATAAGGACATGTAAAGGTTGTTTTCTCCTGTTCCTCAGGAGCAATGGGAATTTGGAAATATCCGGAATACGTCAAGAAAACAGTAGAACATTTTTCCAGATAGCCGATCAAGCATTTGATCGATGAAAGGAAGTGGAAAATGATCTTTTCTTGTGGCGTCATTAAGCTTCTGGTAGTCAACGCAAACTCGCTAGCCTGTGATGGTCCTCATTGGTATTAGTTCGTCCTTCTCGTTCATTACAACAGTCATTCCTCCCTTTTTGGGTACTACTTGAACGGGCTAACCCAAGGTGAATCCGAGATCGGGTAGATTAATCCGGCATCAAGCAGTTTGATTACTTCCTTCTTCACCACATCTTGCATGTTGGGATTGAGACGTCTTTGATGTTGGACCACGGGTTTATATTCTTCTTCCATGAGAATCTTGTGAGTACAAAAGGAGGGACTGATGCCCTTGATATCCATGATCTTCCATGCGATAGCCTTCTTGTGGTTTTTGAGGACCTTAAGAAGTTCGCCTTTCTCTTCTTTAGAAAGGTGAGATGAAATAATCACCGGGAGTTGAGAGTCTTTTTCTAGAAAGGCGTATTCGAGATGGTTTGGTAGTTCTTTTAACACTAAGGCTGGTGGTTCTTCGATTGATGGTTTTGATTTTTCATTGGATTCAGTGATCTCAAATACTACTTCTGATGCTTCCTGATAGTTATTCACAGTATTGAGATTATCGTTTTCTAAAATGGGTTTGGTAATAGTGACAGTTAGGATTTGTGTTTCTAATGAGGTATTAATGGAAGATTTCCACACATAGCAACTCACGATAGAATCGATGATGTCAACACAGTATAATGTGTCATCGTGATGTTGTGGATATTGCATAGATTTTCGTATGTCAAAAGTGATTGCCTCATCATTGACCCTGAGAGTGAGTTTGCCGGTGCAAACATCAATAATAGCCTTTGCGGTGGCTAAAAAGGGTCTTCCTAAAATTAGAGGTACACTTTTGTCTTCCTCCATGTCTAGAATCACAAAATCTATTGGGAAAACAAACTTGTCAATTTTGACAAGCATGTTTTCAACAATGCCCTGAGGATATTTAATGGATCGGTCAGCTAACTGAATGCTCATGCATGTGGGCTTTGGTTCTCCTATCCTTAGTTTAGCAAAAACCGCATAAGGCATTAAATTGATACTAGCTCCTAGGTCAGCCAGGGCATTGCTAACAGACAAATTTCCTATGAGACTATGGGATAGTAAAACTCCCTGGATCGGTCATTTTCAGTGGCAACTTGCTTTGTAGGACAGCTGAGCATTCTTTACTCAAGGTGACGTGCGAGAGTTCCTCCAACTTCCTTTTGTTTGTCAACACTTCTTTGAGAAACTTGGCATATTTTGGCATTTGAGCGATGGCTTCGATGAAAGGGATGTTGATGTGGAGTTGTTTGAAGTGTTCTAAAAACTTCCCGTACTGAGCTTCCAATCTCTCCTGCTTCAGCCGTCCAGGGTATGGAATAGGTGGAATATAAGTTTGGACTGACTCCTTGTGTTGTACGGTGCCCGTTATCAGTCTTTCCTATGTTTTATTAGGGGATTCCTTTTCCATAACTGGTTCTGAAGTTGGTGAGGTAACAGCGGTTGTACCACTTCTTAATGTAACAGCTTTGGCTGCTGCATTTGGGTTTGTTATAGTGTTGCCTGGAAGAGCGTCGGGTGGTCTTTCTGACAATTGTCGGGTAATCTGTCCGATCTGAGTTTCAAGATACCGCAATGATGCTTGTTGACTTTTGAGGTCGGCTTCATGTTTTAACAATACTCCGCTGATATCAACAACTCTTGAGTCGGCCTTCTTCTCTACTTCATTTGTTTTGGTTATGAATTGGATTAACATCTCTTCGATCTTAGAGTAGCTTGGGTTTTGATGGCTACTAGAACTTTGATATTGGAATTGAGGTTTTGGTTGGAAGGATTGATTTATCAGTCTTTTCTCGAATCCGGGTAAGGGTTGAGTGTTACCTCCATCTTTCCAGCTGAAATTCGGGTGGTTTCTCCATCCTGGATTGTAGTTGTTGCTGAAAGCGTTGTTCTGTCGAGTGATGAAATCGACTTCTTCCATGGCCATAATTACTTGTTTACAGTCACTTGTCTTATGACTCCCTCCAAAAGTATCACAGGTGAGTCTGGTTTTTGATAGCTCGGCTTGAAGTTGTTCGAATTTTTTTGAGAGGGTTTCAAGTTGTGCTGTGACAAGTGTATTGGAATTGACATGGTGTATTCCTTTGTGGGTAGGTGTAGATCTTGGTGGGTTGTAAGCGAAACTCTTCTTTGCGGCCTTTTCCAGGACTTCAAATGCTTCGTTAGGTGATTTGGATCCCAGGTCTCCACCAACGATTTGGTCGATAGCCTGTTTGTTTTGACTAGATTGTGCGTCAAACAAAGTTTGAACTTGTAACCATACACTCAGTCCATGATGTGGACATCTTCTTAGAAGACTTTTGCATCTCTCCTATGCTGTGTGTAACGACTCATCATCATCGGTCCGGAATCCGGTAATGCTGGCTCGGTATTTGGCAGTTTTATCAGGCGAAAAATATTTGAGGAGAAACTGTTCAACCATCTGGTCCCAAGTGGTGATGGAATCAGAGGAAATAGATTCTATCCATTCTAGTGCTTGGCCCTTTAGAGAGAAAGGAAAGAGTTTGAGTTTGATTTGATCGTCTGAATAGTTTTGGATTTTAAAAGTTCCGCAGATTCGTAAGAATCGAGATATGTGAGAAAGAGGGTCTTCGTCGAAAAGACCATGAAATTGAACTGAATTTTCCACCATATGAATGGTGCTTGATTTGATTTCGAAATTTTCGGTGATTTCAGGTGGAGCCACTCTATTGCCGTAGCCTTCGAGAGTTGGCTTGGCATACTGGCTCATGTTCGGCTCATTATTCTGGGCCGCCATCATTTCTTCGGTTTGATTTTCTCCTGATGTGGTGGCATATACTGATTCGTCTTTGATTGCTTCAGCGGTTTCTGGAGTCCGTTTACGAGTTTTTCGCCAAAATAGTCGTTCCGGTTCAGAAATTGGAGAAACAAGCTCAGATTCAAAAGTAGAGGTCATACATGGGACTAAATCAAAATTAAACACTAAAGTAAAAGTTAGTACTAAAGGTTAGTCTAAGTTAAACTAAGAGTTAGGCTAAGCTATTTTAAACTAAACTAGGGTTTAAATTAGTTAACTGCTAAAGTAAGGGTAAGGTAAATAAAAGTAAAAAGTAGGCTAGCCGTAAAATTATATATTTTAATATTTAGTAAAAGTAAGGATAAAATAAAATAAAAGTTAAAAATTTGTACAATTATAGACAATGATTAAATTAAAACTTGGATTATTCTTAGAAACGTACCGAGTCCCCGGCAATGGCGCCAAAAACTTGATGTGTGCGTGCGGTTAAAAGATAAGAGGTTGGATGACCAGCTTTTGCACAGGATCGTGTTTTAGATTTATAAAAGTGATTTCTACAAAGACTAAACACACACAAAATAGGCAAGTGTACATATCGTATATGTAGAATAGTATTGGTAAGAACCAAGTATCGATCCGTGGACACAAATGTTTCTATTAATAAATCGTTGTTTAACTTTAATCGGAGGTTTTAATTATTTTGGGGTTAATTTTCTTCAAACTTCTTATAAATATAAATACCTATATATATAATTATAGGTGACCAAGAAGAGAGATTCTAAACGAGTTGTTCAATTATGTGAAGGTTACCATCTAATATCTAGAATCCACTCCATTGTTCCTTGATGATTAATAGTTAAACATGTGATAGACTTGTCCTAATAATATATGATAGAATTATGATCCTCATTTTTGAATGAACACATTCTATGACACAATGAATAATAGCATGCATATTTTCAAGTCCATCCTATGCTTAATAGCATGCTACCCCGAGAATGTCAATTTAAGTAGACAGGCAGTTGGTAAAGTAGAAAGATTAGAATTGACTTCGATTTCTCAAATACCAATCCTAACAACTTCGAGTGGTTGTAGTTAACTCACACAACCTCCCATTGGTTGATTTATGTAGGTCTTAATTACACATTCCGTTAACATATGATTTCTTTAACAAGCATGATATCCTAAGCAAAGCCATTTTCGGATTATCAAGACTTTGAGAAATACATCATAACTTATATCTCATCATTTCTAAGTACAATATAAGGATCCATGTTTCGATAATGTATCAAAGTATTTCTATCTTTCAAGAACAAGAATCGATCATGAACGATTGCCAATATAATTGACAATCACAAACTTTGAGTTAGTATTTTAAGATGGTGAAACATTTCTCATCAAAAGATAATTGTAAGATAACCATGTACTTTACCAAACTAAACCACATGTTTTATATAATCATCAAGTAAAACAGAGCTTCTTCATAGATTTTAGATGGTAATGGAGTTTAGCTCATAATGAGCATAATGATAAACGTTAAGATGAATGATGATTACAAATACTTGATTAAACTTGGAATGATCTAACCAAATGTAGATGAATCTTCCTTCTTAATGATGGTGATGATGGTTGATGATGATGGTTGATGGTAGTGATCTCCAAGCCTTCAAACTCTTCACTAAACCTTCTATGTGAGTGTTAGTGTGTGATTTTATAAGTGAAAACCGGATAGAACTCTTTTCAAGGCACACCAAATGAGTGCAAAATGAGCCACTATTTATAGGCAATCTGGATAGTGAGGCACGACCCCGTGCTTGATGAGCACGCCCCCGTGCATTTTTATGACATGTGCAAGATTTGTTTTGTCTTTTCTGTGACGCGGCCACGGCCCCGTGGTTGGTAGGCACGGCCCGTGGTTTTTAGTGACATGTGATCAATTCTTCTTTGCCATTTTTGAAAGTTAAGCACGGCCCCGTGTCCAACTATTCACTATTTTGTCTTTTCTTGTAGATTTTTTGTCTTTTCTGAAAAGTGACCACAAGCACGGCCCCGTGCTTCCAAAATCACAGCCCCGTGTTTCCAAAAAGCACAGCCCCATGTTTCCAAAAGCACAGCCCCATGTTTCTTGAAAGCACAGCCCATGTTTCCTGAAGCACAGCCCCATGTTTTGCTGTTTTCTTTGGTTATTCTTCGGTTTTTTATTCGTTTCTTCGTTTGAGGCTTGGATTCACCTGAAAATATATTTTAACCTGATAAGTAGTTATTTTAAAAATATTATACGATAGAAGTTGTAGTTTTAGAGGGATTATTTGATGCTAAAAATATGTATATTTTTATATACATCAGAACACTAGCTTGAGCATGAGGGGTAACTTGTGAATTAGGAGGGACACGACAAATGTTAGCAAAGTGACCATAATGGTTGCACTGAGTGCACAATCGGCAACGGGATTTAGCAGGATGGTGTCGGTTACAAGTGGCACTGAGAGGAGAAGGACCAAGGTAAGGTAGTGTTTGGTATGATGGAATAAAAGGCGGAATGAAATGAATCATTTCTAGGGAATGAAGTAAAGCATGTTTGGTTGTCATGTTTTAATGAAATGAGTTATTCCTTAAGGAATGAAACTCCTTCCATTTATAGGATTTTCATTCCTTTAGGAGGGGGTGTTTTTTTTTTATTCCTTCAAAGAATGAAATGAACCAATAATAATAATAATAATAATAATAATAATAATAATAATAATAATAATAATAATAATAATCTCTATTATTGTTATTGTATCAATGTTATATTATAATTATTTATTTATATTATAATTACTGTATATTATTAATATTATTATAATATATTATTATTATTATTATTATTTTGCATATTATAATATAACTATCATTATATTAGAATTACTATTATATTTAAATTTTAAAAGTTAACATTTCACAATGTACATGTATGACTCGACGTTTTTACGAGTATGTTTATTTGGTTAAATAATCTCGTTGTAAGGCGTGGGTCTTAAAAAAACTAGTTATTATGAATATTCATATTATTAATTATTATTATTCAACGTTTTTATGAGTATGTTTATTAGTATTATTTACTAATAATAATATTCATTAATGATAATAATTATTATCATTAGTGAATAATTATAATAATAGTAATAAAAAAGTGAAGAATCAATTTATTCCTACATAGTAACCAAACATGACAATGAAATGGTAATAATCTATTTCATTCCTTTGCCCATTCCATTACCATGTTCATTTCATTTCTTCATTCATTTCATTACATCGTACCAAACATACCCTAAGTCTTCTTGTTTGGGGCATTAGGGTCATTAGGAGCTTGGTTGCTGGGTTGGTTGACGGAGTAGTTTTGGTGGTTGGTCTTACGTTTGTGGTTGTTGTCGGCAGGCTTGGTTTCAGCTTTGGCTTCAGTAGAGGAGTCATTCTTAGCCTTGTTGGGAGTAGGCTTGGAATCCTTGCGAGACAAGGTTCTATCCCGAACATGGCTATCGATGAGAGAGGCAGCTAGGTCCATCGCCTCACCAATGGTTAACGGGTCACGACTCACCACGGCATCACTGAAGTTGATCGAAAGACCACGAATATACTTCTGGATACCGCGAGTCTATGGGTTTACCAAATGGGGCATAATACGACTAAGCTCGCGAAATTGGTTAGAGTATGTGGTGTTATCCCCATCAATATGTTCATGCTCCCAAAATTCAGCCTCCAATCTATGCAGTTCGTGTTTCGGACAAAATTCTTTCTTCATTGCCTCTTTAAGTTCCTCCCAAGTCATGGACACGACCAATTCAGACCTTGGTCATTCCCCAAGGCATTCCACCAGATGACAACTCGGCTCTCGAATTGGCTTGAGGCGAACTTGGTCCGTTTGGCATCCGGACATTCACAGTGGATGAGTATGTTTTCCATTTCCTCGAACCGTGGAGCAAAGCAGTGGCATTTTCCTCACCACAGAAGAATGGAGGGTTGGTGCTCAAAAAGTTACGGAAGTCATAGTTATTTGGTGCGGCCGAGTAGGCGGATCCATTGGAGTTAAGGCTCTGGATTTGAGTGACAATTGTGGGCCTTGCAGCACGAATTCTTTTGTGATCCTAGCAGCCAAGCGGCGATTGCGTGAACCAGATGAACATGGTGACAACGGTGGTTCCTTAGAGACGACATTCTATAGGGATTAAAAATGAGCATTTATAAGATGAAAGATAAGTTGAGGAATACATTGGAATGATAAAATGTCTAAGTATGTAGATAACTTATAAGAACGTTGCCTTAAGAAGTAATGGGATTTGCGTCATAAGAATTAAAAGTAAAGGATTATAAGATGAGGGGGTACATTGCGTAAATAGTTATTAAATGATGTAGTCAATATGATTAATGTGTGATGACTACACGAGGAGATAAGTCAGTTTAAAATTTATATTTGATTAAGTTTACAATAAACTAACGAAATATAAATAGTGGATGTTGGCCTCCCATGAGCTTTCCATGGCAATTTGAATGGCCCAACGAACTAACGAATAAAAAAAACTGATTTGGACAACCCATGAGCGTTACATGGCATTTTAATTGGCCCAACTAATTAACGAATTAACAATGCAATGAAGTTTGTCGGCCCAATGAGCGTTACATGACGTTTTAACCGACCAAACAAAATAACAAACTACCGAAATAAAAATTCGGTAGACGGGGTATCTCGTGAATCACCACATTGGTTACTCCAACGAAAATACAAAAACGATTTAACAAACGGATAGTCAGGATTCCCGACTAACCATTTAAAATAACATAATACCATAATCGGAAGGTTACCGAACTTAAGCCACGAATCTCCATGAATTCGTTTTAAAAAAAATATTATAGGGATGCAACCACTAATGTGGTTACGGTTGACAGCCTAGGGTGTCGATCATATGGCATTTTTGGGTCTCGCTCGGGTCCATAGGGTCGAGTACTGTGGTCAGGTTATCCCAGGTAAGGAATAAAGTCTTACCTTTGGTTCTCAGAACCGTTTTTGCCAAGGCCCAACTCATAGTTTCTCCCCCCTTTCATTTATTACAGTGACATGCCACATAACCTAGCCCTAAGATGGACGAGTGAAACAACAGGTGGGAATTCTTAAGGAATTTCCCGAAAACAAAAGCAATCTAATTTTGAAAAGTTTTCTTTGAATGTTGAGGCATAGCCTCGGAGTTTGTGTGTGTGTGTGCATAACAATACAATAAATAATAATAAAAAATAATTATCTAAGAAAGTTGTAAACAATTTAATTTTAACACATAAAGGTAAACAGATAAGCACGTATGGGGCTCCTAAGCATGTTATTATGGCACCACTAACGACCTATCTTAAACCTTCGGTTCTAATACCAATCTGTTACACCCCAACCTACAGCGAAAATGCCGGGCGTAAACTGATTGCCCACAGCTCTCAAGGTTACTATCATGCAACATTATAAATTTCAATATTTATTTAATAAATTTCAATTAAAACAAATATTCATTACAATCTCCCAAAAACAAATAAAGCATCCAACAAGTATAGCCGTAAAAATAATTGTCTCATTAAATTTTCTCTAATATAATTCATTAAGTGATCTTCCAAATTCAACTACGTCACATCACACGATAACCTGCATATGCGTTGAAAATAACGTAGATTTATCAACACAAGGTTGAGTGAACAACACACCAATTTAGCTTATATATAATATATCAAAATAAGTAGTGCAACAAGTCATATGAGAATAACAAATTAACCAATGAGAAAGTATAAATGAGATGTCGAGAAGCACAATGGCTATAACGACTGCGTATGATCATATTATTATGAGATTATGTTGGACCTCTCCGAATGCGGTTCACGTAAAGCAAATAAGTACGTAACGAATATGGTATAAAATTCTGTTAGCACATAAAACAATAGTTTCAGTTATGTGTATAAGTATATATGAGAAATATGCTTACGCAAATCTCCCCAAAACGTGGAAAACGAGTAAACTACGGGGAATGTGGTAATCACCTTAATGACGAACAAAGGTGATTGAGATATCAAGAATACGGGAAATCACACGTGAATGTTAAAGCCTAATGAGGAAACAAAGTAAAGTACAAGATTTATTACGACAACTAGATAAAAAATATTAAGTTAATGTTATAATAATATAACATTATATGTATAAGGATTTATAAAATAATCAGTTTGATTTATGAAAACATATCTTCATAATTATTATTTTTTGTTTTATAAATATATATAAAATTAGTTTACCTAGTTTATATACACAAATCAAAATATTAGTTTGTAAAGTTATTATATATATATGTATGTTTACATATACACACACACACATGCTTATATGTATATACACGAACGAAAACGTGAGTTAAATGAGTATTATAAAGTCGGTTTTCTATAAAATAGGTTTAATTAATTATTATTAATATTATTATAAAATGCTTTAAAGGAAAAATAACAATAATAACCAAAAAATCCGCGGTGCAGGGGGTCGAACCCTCGACCTCCACCCCGTGAACCAAGTGTTTATCCAGCTGGGCTACCAGCGACGTGCGATTAAAGACAGTTTCCATAAAATATATATACAATAGCAGAAAGCAAATAGATAAATTACGTAACCCTAGAAATCTATTTGATTACTCCCGTAACGATTAACCAAATTAATAATAGGGCTTTTGATCTAAATGTTAGCGTGATTAAAACCATGTTCTTATTTACCTCCAACAATGATCAGATGTGGTGAATTGTCCTCGTCAGTGTCCGACGGTGATGGAATATGAAAGATGAACAAAATGGCTAAGCTAATCCAATTAAATAAGGGGTTAAGGTCGGTCATGAGATAAGGAACGTGTCTTGTAAATTAATTGAAATATTACAACGACTTCGTGATCGATAAAGTAAATAAGCTGTCGGTTTGGTTAAAAGGGGAAGAACGAATCAAAATATGATAATTAAAATGTATAGATTGTCGGTTAAGGCCGAAGTTAGCAATATTAAGTGATTTACAATATCAATTACAACAATTGAACGGAAACTAAGGTCCAAGTTACATAATTCATGAATTCGGGTCCAAGAAATAGAAATTTATACAAGTTTGCTAAACAGATATCCAATTGGTAATATGGGATATAATATAATGTTACAATTTGGTCCTTGGAGTTTGAGGTTGGATACATATGAGGTAAAAATTGTATAATTTGGGGCTAAGAGTGTAAAAACCTTAAAGATATTTGTTATTTTATGAATTTGGGATAATAATGGAAAAAACATGAGTTTTGATTTTGTGAAGTGTTCCATTGGTGATTTAGGAGCATATTGATATGAAAATCATGATTTTGGTGAACATTGATTTGAATATGTTGCTACAGATTCTGTAATCTATGTTGTTATTTGTATAACTTAATGGTATGTTAGGTTTTTTGATTGATTCTTATTTCTACGTTCAAGTACTTTGAGTCTAGTTTTCATAAAGTCAAAAATCGTAATTGTTAGATTTTGTTTGACTAGTTTCTATTAGTTTACAAAATCGGGTTGCAATCCTGATTAAAAAATTCCTTTTCTGATCTGTTTTGTAAATTGTGTAACTTGTAATTGAAAATGGATAATTGTGTGATTCCACTTCTGTAATGTCATAAATTGAATTAGGAATCCAATCAACTTAGTCTTGAATCAATTGGATATATATGGAATGTTTCAAAAATATTTACATTCTGTTGTGCTGATATAGTAGTTGAAAATAGGTTGCTCTAGTGTATGAATTTTCAGAATGTTTGTTAGTTTTGAAAAATTACAAGAAAATTCTATGTTGTACCTAATACTTGAAAGTATCTGTGGGAATTATTTGGTAATTTATTTGAATGTTTTGGTTGGTTAGAAAAATAAGTTTTGGTGACTTAAAATCTGTCCAGATTTGACCACCACGCTGTTTGGTAAAGATAGTTGTAGTTTGTATTAGGATTGTTGTGGTAAATTGGAATTTGATATTATTGGTCAACTTGAAATTTATTTGACTAAATGTTTGGTCTTACTTGTGAGAAATTAAATTTGGTTAATGGGTGTAGGTTCTTAGCCGGATCTACACAGTAGTATCTCGTAACACGAGGGTGCGGAATCCCCTACGTATACGATACGAGTGTTTATACCAGAGAAACGTAAAGAACACGTAGCAAGTAAGAGTAAAGGTTTACTTATTATTAGATGTTGAACCAAACAACCGATAAACCCTAGCCGTCCATGACAAATATGATCAGCCTCCTTAAAGAAAGCCGAAGTTAGGTTTATATAACCACGAAAACTTCGCCTAAAAGACTAGGCGAAATTGTCGCTAACTTCGCTAATATACTAACTTCGCTATTACACACTTTAACTAACAAGTTCACCAAAACGTAATAAGCAAAGTAACGATTACTGTTAGTGCACGGTTTTACGTCTTGAGTCTCTGTATTTATCGTTAACGTATTTGTCGTTTAATTTATGTAATAAACAATTATATTATCCTTTAGTTCGTTAAAGTATTATCTAGTTCACTAAGGATGTTTAGCGAACTAGATCAAAGTTAATTTCCCTCCTGATTTGTTAAGGATGTTTAACGAATCATGGGTGATTCGTTAAGTTATTTCCTTTTAATGTATGTAACGAAGTGGACTCTAGTTCGTTATGGAATGTTAACGAACTAGGTCCATCTTCTATATAATGTGGCCTCTGTCACTGTTAATTAAAGTATTGAGTTTAACATTAACGAATTGCTGTCCAATTCTCTCTCAATCTTCATCTTCATATTAATATTATCAATTCACATACATACACCTAATATATACTTATATATAACAATATAATCAAGAGTAACAATGAGCTAGATCCTTAGGTTAATTATATATACATACATATCAGATCCGAGATCTGTGTGTTTTAAGATTAATTGATCCGAGTTCAAACAAGTGGTGTCAAAGCTTTCGATGCTCTCGTTTACGCTTGATTTGATTGTTTAATTGAGGGTTTTGATTAAGTTTTGTTTCAGTTTGATTTTGGATCGAATTGAAGTTTAATTGGTTGAATTATGGATGATTTGGATTGGATTTGAATGTGTTAAGGTATTGGTGAGCTTTGGTTAATTGGAATTGGATTTTGGATTATGTTTAGAGTGATTTGGTTTAGATCTGGATTTAGCCGAGAACAGAGGATGGTTTTTGGTTAAATTGGATACGTGTTAAGACTTATTGTGTTACGGGATAATACGAGTTGGATTCGTGATTGATTTCCGAGTATTTTAGTAGCTTAAGTGTGCGATTTGGCTGAGTATTGATTAAGTATTACGAATTTGTGTTCTGGGTTTGTGTTCTTGAGATTTCAAGAAATATGGAAAAATACATTTGAAGGTTTGAAGATTTGAAGATTCAAATCAACTCGTTACCTTTTAAGTTTGATTCGTTAACATTTAAGTCTGATTCGTTAATTATTTAGCTTAATTCGTTAATATTTTAAACTAATTAGTTATTCAAGTCGTTACACTCTCTAATTCGTGCACACTGATTCGTGTGACACGTGTTTCATCTCGATAACTGTTTTATAACAACTTTTGCCACGTGGAATTTGTTGTTAGAGGGTTGTTACAACCGTTGTAACAACCTAATTCGTTATCAGTTTGATTCGTTATCAACTATAGACGATTCCTTACTTAATTCGCTAAGGCTACACTTCGTGATTCGTTATAGAGAATCACGACAACTTGATTCGTTATTTGACTTAATTCGTGATCCAGTTTGTTATAAACTATTTCTAATTCATCAAAGTTACTGTTATCTGATTCGTTGACCATCTGATTCGTTGACCATTTGATTCGTTGACCATCTAATTCGTTGATCAATTCGTTAACTTCAATTCTGATTCGTTACCTGATCAATCTTAACTTTGTTTAGGTGTGATTCCTCAAACACTGTTCACAGTTCGTTACAACTGTTCACAGTTCGTTAATTAAAAGTTTCAACTTTAACCCTTAGAGTTTGAAGACATTTTCAATTAACAAACATGGTTGGTATGTATGCACTAGCTTCACTGAATATGTTAATGCAAGAAATGTTGCAACTTGATACTGAGATAGGCTCACATTCGAAATGTCCAAGGTTGATGAAATTTAGCGATTTTGCTAAATTTGAACCCCATTTTCGTGCTCATTTGGGTTCTGTTCACCCTGACTGCTCATATTGTTTAGATGAGGTATATGTTGTTTCAATGATTGGAGATAACACTATTGGTTTTACACCTAAAGCTATTTCTCAATATTCACAAGATGAGAAGAAAGCATTAGAGATTGAAACAAAGGCTTATTCTACTCTTACTATGGCTTTATCCGAAAACATCTTTCACCAAGTGGGTAGCATAAAGATCTGTGCTTCCTTATTTCAACATATTCGTATGAGGAGTATGGGGAATACAGCTGAAAGTAAGAAAGTACTAGGTTTAATCACTTGATTGCTGAGATGGATAAAATGAGATTGGAAACTTCTGAGGTTGACAAGATTGACACGATCAAGAGTGCACTACCAAGTTCTTTGTTGGTGCATGATGTCAGTAGTTCAGTATCTCGTGTTTATTTGTGTCTGTAATCATTTTAAATTGTTCGTTTTATGTTGAACTTGGTCTTATATGTTCGCCTTTATGTTTAGCGAAGTTGTTGAGCGAAGTTATGATAACTTCGCCTAGCCTGTTAGGCGAAGTTATCATATTATATAAACTTTAACTTCGGCATATATAGACACAACTTTGGACGGCCGTTTTGTAACACTTGTGTTACGTGTTGGTTTTCGCTTTGCAATATATCAAGTATTATCTTTTGTTCTCGTGTGTTTGTTCATATTCAACGTATTAATTGTCTCGACACTCGTATCGTATACGTGGGGATTCCGCACCCTCGTGTTACGAGATACTCCTGCGTAGATCCGGCTGGGAACCTACAATTGGTATCAGAGCTTTTTGCTCGTGATTGTGTAGTTCGGGATTATCAAACGGGTGTTAAGATCGTTCCGTTTGACTATTCGCGGAACGAGTTTACGTTGAAATACCTAGTTTTTGTATTTTGCTCATCTTCCCTCATCATATATACCTTCAAAACACCCTCGCGTCCATCACAATCAACCTAAAAAAAAAACCCTGCAGAAACCCTGTTCTTCTGGCGAACTCGCCTTCACAAAAAGTAGGGTTTAAGCGAACATATAAGTGTTTGGCGAAGTTGATTATCTCCGAAGTTAAGGGATTAGCGAAGTTAAGAGATCAGCGAAGTTGCATAACAGCGAAGTTGTAGGTGAAGTTATCCTTAGCGAACTTGTGTGGCAGGCGAAGTTGTCCTTAAGCGAAGTTCTACAGGCGAAGTTGTAGTAACTTCGCTGCCTACTGCACCTGGAATTCTAATTTTAAATTCTAAGTATCGTTTCGTACAAGTATGACTTCGATAAACATCACATAATTGGTAAAGATGGAGGTTGAGGCTGGTTTTGCAACTAAAGCTCCAAAACTACTGAAAGGTACCGATTTCGTTGCATGGAAAGATCGGTTTGAACAATATGTGAAGTATCAAGATGCAAAGATGTGGGTTTGCAATCAAGACAGGTACATTCCACCAACGTCCATGTTTGAAGGTCGTGAACAGATTAAGAAGTACAGTAAGATGGAGGATGATGAAAAGAAAATGTATGAGGCAGAGAGTAAAGCGCATGCAGCTATAACAATGGCAATTCCACAAGAAATTCTTCATACCTTCAAGAAATACAAAACTGCTAGAGAGCTATGGGAAGCACTAGAAAATAGATATGAAGGTAATGTTGGGATTCGTACCTCCAAAACAAAGCTGCTAAAAACTCAATTCTCCATATTCAAGTATATGAAAAATGAATCACTTGATGATATGATCACACGATATTATCATCTGATGATCGAGCTAAATAACTATTCAATTGAATACAAGGAAGAAGAGATAGTAGAGAAACTTCTTGATGCTCTCCCACCAAAATGGGAAATGTACACAGTTCTGATGAGAGAAGATAAAGACTTTGAGAAGACTGATTTGGAAACAGTGGTAAATAAGTTACGAAATTTTGAACTTAACATGGCTCGAAAGGAGACAACAACTGATCAGGTTCAGGATCCGGGAATGTATGGTGCGAAAGTCACTCCAAACTCAAGTTCAAAATCAGAATCCACTGCCTACTACTCAAAGGGAGAATCAAACTCCACTCCAGATGGCCATGTGATTCTCAATATGGATGGTGACGTATGTTTCGTAGCAGGAGGTAGTACTTCCTCAAAACCTCAAACCACAACTGGTAACTTCTCATCCAGTGCTACAAGCAAGAACTACTCACATATGCCTATGAGTGTGAAATTAGCTGAACAGCAGTTCGCACTCTATGCCTCCTTCATTGCATCTTATGAGAAATACATCAAAGGAAAAATAGTTGACCCTGCAACGTTGGATGAAGACTATGATCAGATAGACGCTGATGATCTGGAGGAAATGGATCTGCAGTGGCAGATGGCAATGATAGTAAGAAGGGTTAAGAGATTTATGAAGAAAACTGGTAGAAAGTTTGTTGGAGAAAGACCGGGGTTTGATAAGTTAAAAGTTCGTTGTTACAATTGTCAACAAAATGGTCACTTTGCTAAAGAATGTACAAATGAGAGAGTCGAACGAAGCCAGAACTGGCCTGCTCAACAGAATGGGGGTGGTAATGAAAATAAGGCTATGGTATCTCAACAGAACGGTGGATACAACTGGAATATACAAGTTGAGGAGGTGTTCGAACAAGCAAATCTGGTAAGCATTGAAACCGGAGGAAGTGAGAGAGAGACGGGGGAAGATCAAGCATACATGGCAGAAGTGAACGATCAACTCTCAGAGGTAAGTTCTGACTCTCATTGTGAACAATGTGAAAAACTGTCTGATCAATTGAAAACATTAAATGATCAGTTTGTTAGTTTGGACACTCAATTTTAAAACTTAAACGAAGAATATCACTATTCTAAAACTAAATGTTGGTGCATTATGTCAGTAGTTCAGTATCTAGTGTCTGTAATCGTGTTAGTTTGTTTGGTTTTTGTTTGTATAGGTTGTCTCACAAGTTCGCCTAATATAAGCGAACTTGTGGACAAGCGAAATTATTGACAACTTCGCCTAGCATGTTAGGCGAAGTTGTCGGAGGCTTTATATGCTGTGTCTACGGCTCCATCAGTTTGATTTTTTCCAGTACGTGTAATTGTGATTGAATATCACGTGTAAAAGAGTTGCAATACAACGTGTCTTTTGAGTATTGTAACGTGTGTTTATGCTTGGGTTTAACGTAATCGTATCTAACGCTCGTATCGTCTTACGTAGGGATTCCGCACCTACGTAGTACGAGATATTTCCGTGTAGATCCAGCTGGGAACCTACAATTGGTATCAGAGCTTTTGCTCGTGATTGTGTGGTTCATGATTATCACACGAGTGTAGAAATCGTTCCGTTCGACTATTCGCGGGACGAGTTTACGTTGAAATACCGAGTTTTTGTGTCCTACCCATCTCCCACTATCAAATATAACCCATTACACCTTGGCATATCTCGCAATACGTCAAATTAAAACCTTCAAAAACCTTGTGTTCATCAGGCGAATTTGCCGTCACTGTTTGTAGGGTTTAGGCGAAGTTATAAGTTTAAGCGAAGTTATCAACCAAGCGAAGTTGATTTCAGGCGAAGTTATCAAACAAGCGAAGTTGATTTCAAGCGAAGTTGTCATCAAGCGAAGTTAATCAGTAAGCGAAGTTAAGAGTTTCAGCGAAGATAAGGAATCAAGCGAAGTTAAGCTTAAGCGAAGTTAAGCATAACTTCGCCTACTGGTCACTGTTCAAATTTTAAAAAATTTTCGTGTGTGTTTTCAAGTCGTGTTTCTTTCAGCAATGACTTCGATAAACATTACGGAACTGGTGAAAATGGAAGTTGAAGCCGGTTCAGCAACTAAGGCTCCGAAAATGCTTAAGGGTACCGATTTCGTTGCTTGGAAAGATCGGTTTGAACAGTATGTTAAATATCAAGATGCTAAGATGTGGGGGTGCATTCAAGATGGATACATTCCACCAACGGCCTTGTTTGATGGTCGTGAACAGATTAAGAAGTACAATAAGATGGAAGAGGAAGAAAAGAAGATGTGTGAGGCAGAAAGTAAAGCTCATGCGGCAATCACCATGACTATTCCACAAGAGATTCTTCACATCTTCAGGAAATACAAAACCGCTAGAGAGCTATGGGAAGCGCTAGAAAATCGATATGAAGGCAATGTGGGGATACGTGCATCAAAAATTAAACTACTAAAAACCCAATTCTCGGTGTTCAAATATTTGAAAAATGAATCACTTGATGATATCATCACAAGATATTATCACCTGATGACCGAACTTAGAAATTACTCAATTGACTATAAAGAAGAAGAGATTGTAGAAAAACTTCTTGATGCTCTCCCACCCAAATGGGAAATGTACACGGTTCTGATGAGAGAAGATAAAAAGTTTGCAAATATTGATTTGGAGACAGCAGTCAATAAATTACGAACTTTTGAACTTAACATGGTTCGGAAAGAGACACCAACTAATCAGGTTCAGGATCCGGGAATGTATGGTGCGAAAGTTACTTCAAGTTCAAGTTCAAAGTCAGAATCCTCTGCTTATTACTCAAAGGGAGACTCAAACTCAAATTCAACTCAGGAAGGTCACGTGACTCTCAACATGAATGGTGATGTATGTTTCGTAGCTGCAGGAAGTAATTCTTCAAAACCTCAAACCACAACTGGTAACTTTTCATCAAATGTTCCATCCAACAACTACTCACAGATGCCCATGAGTGTTAAATCAGCTGAACAACAGTTTGCTCTCTATGCATTTTTCATTGCATCTTATGAGAATTACATCAAAGGTAAAATAGTCGATCCCGCAACTTTGGATGAAGACTATGATCAAATTGATGCTGATGATCTAGAAGAGATGGACCTGCAGTGGTAGATGGCTATGATAGTAAGACGGGTTAAGATATTCATGAAGAAAACGGGTAGAAAGTTCGTTGGCGAAAGACCAGGTTTTGACAAATCAAAGGCTAGATGTTACAACTGTCAACAAAATTGTCACTTTGCCAAGGAATGTACAACTGAGAGAGTCGAACGTAGTCAGAACAGGCCTGCACAACAGAATGGGGGAGGTAGTGAGAATAGGGCTATGGTATCTAGACATAATTGTGGGTATAACTGGAATCTACAGGTAGAGGAAGTCTTCGAACAGGCAAATTTGGTGAACATCGTAACTGCAGGAAGTGAGAAAGTGACGGGAGAAAATCAAGCTTACATGGCAGAAGTGAACGATTAGCTCTCTGAGGTAAGTTCTGAACTTCATTGTATGCAATGTGAAAATCTGTCTGAACAATTGAAAACAGTAACTGATCAGTTTGTTAGTTTGGACGCTCAATTTAAAACGTTAAAAGAAGATCATCATTACACTAAAACTAGAGAAAACAGTTACTCGGTAAAAATAAAAGCTAGTGAAAAAGATATCAGAAGTCTTAAAGCCAGTCTAGCTGATAAAATACAAGTAATTGATCTTAGTTATGAAGTGTTAGAAGAAAAACAAAACTAATTGCTGAAAGGGATAAACAGATAGCTGATTACCAGGTAAAAGTGGTGGAATTAAACAGAAAAATTGAACAGTTTAGAAATTCCTCAGCAATGCTTGATCACATCGTAAGTGTTCAACGTTCCCCAGTTAACAAAGGGGGAATTGGATTTTCTGAAGTTCCACCACCATATAACCATAACTATACGTATGATCCTAGTAATCAAAAATCTATTGATGTTGAGATTAGTCAGACAGTTCCTTTCAAAGTTTCGATTAAAGAACCTGAAGTTAGTAAAAGCGAAACGAGTAAGCCTGTTTCGAATGTTAAGATTTCTGTTCCTAGCTCTGTCTCATCAAATTCGGACAAGACATCCGAATCTAGTGAGATAAAAGAAGAGGTAGTGTTACTAAAACGTGGGGAGGAATATAAGCCAACTGAAAAGAACTCTCCCCTAAACCCGTTTGTCCCACCATATGTTAGAAAAACGGGTAGTAATGCAACCTCATCATCTGAAACAACTGTTGATACGAAAATTGAACATAGGAGTTGTTTCAGATGCAATCAAATAGGACACCTGATTGCTGATTGTCCTCTGAATCAGAGATTCAGAGGTATGAGGACTCCGAAAACTGAGAATACAACGAATAGGAATTACTATAATGGTAAAAATGCAAACTCACCAAAGTTCAGATATTGGACTAATCCAAGATTTCAAAGAAATCGATCTCTGTTTTTCCCAGTTAACAACCAAACCTACCATCATAATTCGGTTAATTCACTAAGGTTTGGTAGGCCTCATAGTCAATTCTCAAGAAGGTATCATTTCAGAACTTACAGAAATCACTCTCAAACTGCCTTTGGGCAATCAAAGTACGGGATGCCGTTTAATCGACCAAGACCAGTAGGTCTTGGGTCCCCAGATTTTAATCCTTTTCTTCAATCGTGCAGGAACAGTTGAACAGGACTGCAAACAATCTGTGGGTTGTGGACAGTGGCTGTTCCCGGCACATGACTGGTAACAAGAATTTGTTACATGAATGGAAACCTGTTCAAGGATGAAGAGTAAGTTTCGCTGGAGAGAGCGGTGGTAGAATTACTGGTATTGGAACTGTGACAAATGGAAAAATCAAGTTAGAAAAAGTGAATTTTGTTGAGGAGTTGAAGCATAATTTGTTGAGCGTGTCTCAGATTTGTGACAAAGAGTACACAGTGCACTTTACTAAAAATGAAGCAATTGTTCTGTATCCTGGTTTCAAGATACCAGAGGCATGGGTGGTGATGAAAGCTCCAAGAGAAAAGAGCACATATGTAATGGATATGAGGTCAACTGAGATGACCACAGAAGAGTCATGTCTTCTGTCAAAGGCAACTGAATCTGAGTCCGAGTTATGGCATCGAAGAATGGGACATATACATCTTCGAAAAATGAATTACATTGTCAAGAATTAACTGGTGCTTGGTGTTCCCTTGAAAAATTTTAACTTTGAAGACCAATGCTTATCGTGCAAGAAGGGAAAGCAATATAAGAAACCTCATCACTCCAAGAAGGTTAATTCAATAGTCAGTACCCTAGACCTACTTCACATGGATCTCTTCGGTCCCATGAATGTAAAGAGTCTAGGGGGAACATCTTACTGCTTGGTAATAACTGATGATTACTCTCGATACTCTTGGGTATACTTTCTGAAGACAAAAGATGAGACGGTTCAGTTCGTAATTAACCTAATTACCAAGGTTGAAAATATTGTGGGGAGAAAGGTCAAGTACATAAGGAGTGATAATGGGACAGAGTTCAAGAACTACCAGATGGAGATGTCCTGCTTACAGAAAGGGATAGACCACCAGTACAGCGCCCCGTATACTCCGCAACAAAATGGAGTGGCTGAGAAGAAGAACAGGACGCTAATTGAAGGAGCCAGAACCATGCTGGCAGATGCTAAACTTCCCGTGGTGTTCTGGGCTGAGGCTGTTGCCACAGCCTGTTATATCTTTAATCGTGTCTTAACTGTTAAAAGATTGAATAAAACTTGTTATGAACTTATGCATGGTCGAAAGCCAAACTTGAATGGTCTCGAACCATTCGGGTCCCCATGTACGATATTAAAGACAAACTCAAAATTTGGTGAGAAAGCCGACGAAGGTATCTTAGTTGGATATGTAGTTGGGACACCCAACAGAAGAGTCTTTAATTTATCGAACAACAAGGTTGAAGTGGTATGTAACACTGACATCACGAGTTACAAACCACCAAAGCCTAGCATGGGACTCGCTGAGGCTTTTGACTATGATAGACTGTTCAAATCTTTTAATGTGCCTTACTTGGATTTTGCAGAAGCTGATGAGAAAATTATTTCACAGATCATGTATGACGAGGAGGAAAATATTGTGCAACGTCCACGATACGATGAATGTCAACTATCCATGTCAAGTGCCGTTAATACTCCTGCCGCCTCTACTGAAGAAGAGTTTTACAACCCATTTCATTCTCAACAACAATCACCCATTGATGAACTCTCTTCGAACTTGGAAAAGAATCTGGAAGTCAGTACGGTTCCGACTACTGGAGTTCACAAAAATCACACTTTGGAGAACGTGATAGGTGATCTGTCTGACGGTGTACAAACTAGACGAAGCTTGAATGAGCACACTTGTGTTTACGCAAGCATTAAAGAAACGAGTATCATTAATGAATGCTTATACACCTGCTTCATCAGCCAGATTAAACCAAAGAACTATCAAATGGCTCTAAAGGACAGATCGTGGGTCGTAGCCATGCAAGAAGAGTTAGCCCAGTTTGAGAAGATGAAAGTGTGGAAATTAGTTGCAAAACCGAAGAATGTGCATGCTATTGGCACCAAATGGGTTTTCAAATGTAAGAGAGATGAGAAAGGGATAATCATAAGGAACAAGGCGAGGCTGGTAGTGAAAGGGTTCAATCAGCAAGAAGGAATCGACTACAATGAAGTGTTTGCTCCTGTGGCAAGATTGGAAGCGATTCGACTATTTTTGGCATTTGCTGCACACAATGAAATGAAGGTGTTCCAATTAGACGTGAAGAGTGCCTTTCTTAATGGTAAAGTCGATGAGGTAGTATACGTTGAACAGCCTCCAGGTTTTCCTGACCCTGACTTTCCTGATCATGTATACAAGCTGAGTAAAGCGCTATATGGACTACATCAGGCCCCTCGTGCCTGGTACGCAACCTTATCAGATTACTTACTTGAGAATGGGTTCGAAAGAGGAAAGATTGACAGCACACTGTTTGTCAAGAGAAAAGGGCGAGATTTTCTACTAGTTCAAGTCTACGTAGACGACATCATATTTGCTGCATAAAAAGTCGTCATGTGTCAGGAGTTTAAAGAAGTCATGAAAAAGAGGTTTGAAATGAGTGCAATGGGTGAATTAACTTTCTTTTTAGGATTGCAGGTTGATCAGAAGAAAGACGGGATGTTCATCCATCAAACAAAATATGTCCAAGACGTACTCAAACGCTTCAAGATGGAGGACAGCACTCCATTTGATACTCCAGTGTGCGTCAACCACAAACTGGGTGCTGATTCGGACAGTGATGAAAACGTGGACCCCACCCAGTATCGAGCAATCATAGGTTCTTTAATGTATTTAACTGCATCTAGACCTGATATTATGTTTGCAGTTTGTCTCTGTGCTCGATTTCAGGCAAGCCCAAAGGAATCTCACATGAAGGGAGTAAAGAGAATATCGCGGTATCTCAAAGGCAAGCCTAAGCTGGGATTGTGGTACACGAAAGGGGGAGACTTGGATTTGGTCGCTTACACAGATTCTGACTATAGAGGTTGCAATCAGAACAGGAAGTCGACAACTGGTGGATGTCAGTTTCTGGGAGGAAGATTGGTGTCATTGCAGTGCAAGAAGCAGACCTCTGTAGCCATTTCTACCTATGAAGCAGAGTACCTGGCAGCATCAAACTGCTGCTCCCAGGTTCTTTGGATACAACAGCAATTGCGCGATTACGATCTGAATTTTACTCAAACTCCTATTTGCATTGATAACACTGCTGCAATCTCAGTAACTAACAATCCCGTAAAACATAGAAAAACTAAACAAATTGACATTCGTCATCATTTTATACGGGATTGTGCTGAGAAGAAACAATTAATTCTCGAAAAGGTTGATTCGTTAGATAATTTCATTGATCTTTTTACTAAAGCGTTTGACCGAACTCGTTTTCAAAATCTTGTTGAGCTTAACGGGATGATCAATCCCGAGTAAACGTGTTTCTCGTTTTTATTAAAAAAAAAAAACATCACTATCGCTTAGAATTATGTCGGTTGCTTCAGTTTGAAGGACACATCTTCGGATATGTTTGGTCCTTACTTCTACTAGTAGATTATGAGGATAGCCATTGACCAGATGACTGAAAGTGACTGGGGCGGTTTATGATGGGTTTTTTGTTCTTTCGCTGAAAAATAGTCGTTCATAATTAGTTAAAAGGACACATACTTGTATGTGGTCGGTCCAGCTGATCCATTGGATCTTCAGGATAGCTGTTTACCTGAAGACTTTGACTTGATCGGGGCGATAGAATCAAAAAATTTTATTGGGGAGATGATATAATTTTTCAAGTCTACAACTTCGTAAGAAGTTTCAATACAATGTTTCTAAGAAAATTGATCCAACCTTGGAAAGTGATACAGAAACTATTTCTGTGTGCTTAACTAGTGAAGTTATTAGGCCTAAAAGACTCTAGAATAGTCATTGTATGTTATGGTAGCTTTTTATGGTGCGTAAAAGTTAAAGTGATACTAACTAAATCTTCTCGATTTAAAGGGACGACTCATTAAGAGTTGTGTATGTCTCCATATACATCTTTCCGAATGATAGGCAGAAAAGCGGTTACCCAGTCATACACGAGCCCGTGAGTGTTGTGATTTCCGAGAAGAGAGTGTGTCAAGTACCTGCAGTGATCCAGATTCGGGCTTGTAGTAGTCTACTGTTTGAAGATATGTAAATCTTTATTAAAAAAAAATAAAAAATAAAATAAAATTAAAAATTATGTTAAGCCTTCTGAAGCCTATTATGTTATCATTGCCAATCAAGAGAAAAGAAAGAGAACAGGATGAAGACCCTAAAGATCAGATGTACTTACTGTTTAATCAGACACTACGGGTCAAGGTCAACTCGGGGTGACTCGGGGAAAGTCAAATAAGCTTTGAGAATAGATGGGAGGCATCACAATCTCTGATGGGTTGTCCGTTTAAATTTTGAGCTTAATTGAACCTAATCCGTATCACAGATGCGATGAAAACCATACTAAGTCGTTTACCTGCTTACAACCTGTTTCTTTAAGTCATAATACCGCTGAACATGGATCTATGTGACAGACACTTAACTAGTATGATTCCTGTTCAGATCTTTTCTAAACATGCTAGTCCCTGTCAAGACTGAAATTTGATCCCGTGTACTTTATTTCTAAAATTTTTATTGCGTATGTTGTTTTATGGTATAAAACTTGGTTACTTGGTCGCTGATCGTAATAGTTAAACCTTTACAGGAAGTTTTAAAAGACAATTGCATAATGTTCAAATGTATAAGGGTCTGTAGGGTAAATTTTAATACTAAGCGAAGTTGCTATAAGGCGAAGTTATGGATAAGCGAAGTTAACCATAACACAGTCAAACCTTTCATATTCTGAAAATCAAGCGAACTTATCATAACCCTCGGCGAACTTGTTTACTCGAATCAAAACTTGTTATTTTTCCCAATTTCAATTCGTATTAAAGGTGTGTAGGATCGGGATAATGTATAATTCGTGTCGATCACGTTAATTAGATGCCGTTTCGGTCCGATTTGAGATCTCGTTCATGCAAACCTTTAAATACCCACTTTTCAAACTCTTTTTAACTTGTTTGTAACTAATGTGATCGTCTAGATCTCTTTAGTTACATGTTTTTATTGTCCACAATCACCAAATTCACCAAACAAACATCGTCTGGCCTCCTAAACTGTCGCCGTTTCAGTTCTGGCGAAGTTATATTTTAGGCGAAGTTGTTCTCAACTTCGCCTGCTGCTTTGATTTTTAGCTAATCAGGGGCGAAGTTGTTCAAGGGGCGAAGTTGTTCTAGGGGCGAAGTTATGGTTAGGTGAAGTTATCCTTCACTTCGCCTTATCCCTAACTTCGCCTGGTGCTTTACACATTATATAAAAGTTAATCTGTTGTCAGGCGAATTTATTGTATACGCGAAGTTGTGCTCAACTTCGCCCCATGTCTAACTTCGCCTGCACAATAAAGTTTATCTTAACTTCGCTCATGGTAATAGGCGAAGTTATGATTTGCTTTGACGATTTTCTAACTTAGACCGTTTGCTATGCAGATATGGCAGCTGTAGCAGGAGCCGGTGGTGCTGGCGGTGACGAAGGTGGTGATAACAACCGTCAATTCTTTCCGGGGCACAATATGTACATCACACTGGATCCGGATGCCAGTGGTATAGATGATTTTCGTGAGATCATCTCATTCCTTGTTCGCTCGCGCATCTTCCACGCTATTACTACAACTCTACCCATATCTCTACCGAACATTGAAGATTTTTGGAGGATGGTAGAATATGACTGTAGAGTTGAGCCCCCAGTCATGCGCGCCACAGTTAACAATCAGGAGGTGCAGTTCTCATCTGAGCAGATAAGGGTCGCCTTGCAGTTCGGGAACGAAACTAGAGATGATCCTACAGACTTTACTGCTCCATTCAGAGATGGTGCATTTTTAAGAATGGGCTATTCTGGTCCATTGGGTGACACTCAGAGGCGTAGGGGATTTTTGTTGGATCAATGACGTTTTCTCATGCATGTGATGATCGTGTGCATGTCGGGTCGTAAGGCTGGTACGGACGGAATGGGTGCGACGATGCTATCGGCAATGACAGCACTGACTTACAACAAGCGTTACAGCTTCAGTCAGATGGTGTTTTATGAAATAAACCGTCAGAGACGTGCGGTAGCTTGTGAAAGATTCTTGATGTATCCAAGACTCTTACAAATGATCTTGAATCATGTGGCTCCTACGCTACCTCAGCGCCGTCCAATTCGATATGTAGAGAGTGTCAGCAAGAGGATATTCGCACAATGCAGATCGTCGAGTGCTCGAAGTAAACCAGAGCTTCGTCCTCGGCATACTCCGTTATTTGGGTATTTGATAAACCCGGCGTATGTTCCTCCTCGTGGAGACGAGTTTCGGGATCCGGCACCGCAACAGGCTGTTGTTTCTCAACCACCACCAGTGGTACAGCAAGCATTGCCAGCTGCTCCTGTTGTGGCACCGGAGGAACAAGCAGACCTTGAAGCTGCTTTTGGTGGCCAAGGGTTCTTTGATATGGAACGAGTTGATCCTGAGGCAGACATTCAGGTCTCAGTTGCAGAGGTATCTGGTGTTGAAGTGTCAATGGTAGCTACGTCTGTAGCTGATTCTGAAAGAACCGACTCTGACTCCTCAGCTGATGATGTTGCTGAAGCAAGACAGATACTGGTCGCCCAAGAAAGAATTCATGGAAAAAGAAAGAAATGACAGTGAATCTGATTTTGAGGAGGAGTTAGGTCGTTTGATACGTCGATCGAAGAGGGTTAGAACGGGTGAAGGCTCGGGAGCTGGTGAAAGCTCGAGGGTGGTCTGTTTCACTCCACCCGCCTTATCAGGTATGACTATGGTCCCTGCATCGGTGACTGTGATAGGACCGATCACCTCGGATGTTCCCGTGATATCTACATCATCTTCCTTTGGCATTCCACCCACTACTTTTCGGTTTTCGGCTCCAGAAATTGTTTCTTTGCCACCACCTACACTTACTCCATCGGAGGTTGTTGCAAGATTCGTTGAGTCGACACTGGTTGCCACTGCAGGGTTATCTGTAACAATACCACATGCGGTTACTTTTCAGCCTGGTTATGATGTTCCGGGTACCTTGGGAATCCCTCCTCCGTATGCTCAAGACACTTCCTATATGAGGTTTGATTTTGATGCAACTTTATCTGACTCAGACAGGATAGCAGCTCTTGAGAGGGTTGTGGCAAATTAGTCAAGAATCAACCTGATCCAGACTCACACTATCCAGCGCCTTGTTGCAGAAAATCAAATTCAGTCGTCCCTCCTTATTGAGCACGATAAACTTTTTGATGCTTTAAAATAGTTCTTAGCATCTCAGGGGGAGACGAGCTGCAAGGGCGATGACTTGAGGACGAAGAAGAGTAATGATAGAGACGATGACCCCAATGCATCGAAAGATGCAGGTGGTGAGTTGCCAAGAACTAAACAAACTCTTGGGTCTTCCACATCTCAGGGGGAGTCAGCTGGTGCAACTGATGGATCAGGGGGTGATGATGTGGTGGTAGTGGATGATGAGGAGATGTTGAATGATGATACTGTGGGTGAGGACGATGTGTTACCGGTTGATGATATTGAGAAAATAGGAGCTGAGATTATGATTGACAGTGAGGTTGAAGAGGGAGAGATTGTGGATGATAATGTTGAGCATGAAATTCCAGAAGTTGATAAGTCAAATGTGGGTCAAGATATGGGAAGCGATGAGACTGAATGGGAAGAGCAGCCGAGATGGAAAGAAGGCTATGCTCAATGGTTCGTAAAGACAAAGAAACCAGCGGTTCCAACTATGTTTAAGAAGAGTTATAATATCAAAGGGTATGCTGAATCGAAGAAGGGGATTATATGCTGGTTATATGATGAGCAGTTGAGGCTATTTGAGATTAAACGTTTTGACGGAGTTCAGTACTTCAAAAGGTTGTTGAGATCATTGAATACTTTGGCGGAGTGTGAGGTGAAGGATTTAGCCAAGTTGGGGTTGATAAACAGGAGTGATGATAATATGGCTAGAATTATTAGAAAGATCGTGTGGAAAGAAAGTATAAAAGAGAAAAAGTTCGAGTTGTTAAAGCCGCAGAAAGGGAAGCTTGTTGAAGATAAAGACAGAGGAATGAGAGCTGATGGCAAACCTTGGATGATAATGAAGTATAAGCCTATCCGGTGTTTGAAAGAAGTACCGATGAAACTAATGCCCAAGGATGTCCTAAAGAATCTGAAATGGTGGTATGTCGACAGTCAAACAGCTGAAGCAGTCATGGAGGATGAAGATGAACAAGAGGTGCTGAGAGTGTATGATCCTATGCACTTGGTGAATTTGTCTCAAGCCGACTTGCAGGTGCTAGAAGAGAAAAAGATATTCTATATCCCTGCATGGAAAGATGAAGCCAAGAAATATCAAAGAGTAGTTTCCGTTTGCGTCAGAGAAGGCATTCATGCTTGAAGACGAGTGACTCGAGATTTTTAGGATTACAAGACACGTGATTGAAGATAGAGATATGAAGCTACTGCCAAGGGGGAGTCTGTTGGTGCATTATATCAGTAGTTCAATATCTAGTGTTTGTAATCGTGTTAGTTTGTTTGGTTTTGGTTTGTATAGGTTGTCTCACAAGTTCGCCTAATATAAGCGAACTTGTGGACAAGCGAAGTTATTGACAACTTCTCCTAGCATGTTAGGCGAAGTTGTCGGAGGCTTTATATACTGTGTCTACGGCTCCTTCAGATTGATTTTTTCCAGTACGTGTAATTGTGATTGAATATCACGTGTAAAAGAGTTGCAATACAACGTGGCTTTTGAGTATTGTTTCGTGAGTTTATGCTTGGGTTTAACGTATATCGCATCTAACGCTCGTATCGTCTTACGTAGGGATTCCGCACCTACGTAGTACGAGATATTTCCGTGTAGATCTGGCCGGGAACCTACACTAAAGAAAATAGTTACTCGGTAAAAATAAAAGCCAGTGAAAAGGATATCAGAAGTCTTAAAGCCACTCTAGTTGAAAAAAATACAGATAGCTGATTACCAGGTAAAAGTGGTGGAACTAAACAGAAAAATTGAACAATTTAGAAATTCTTCTGCAATGTTAGACCACATCATAAGTGTTCAACGTTCCCCGGTTAACAAAGGGGGAATTGGATTCTCTGAAGTTCCACCACCATACAACAATAATTATACTTATGATCTGAGTAATCAGCAATCTGCAAATGTTGAAATTAGTCAGACAGTTCCAATAAAGGTTTCTACTAAAGAAACTAAAGTTAGTGAGAATGAAACAAGTAAGACAAGTTCTAATTTCACAAGTTCTGTATCTAGTTCTGTCTCGTCAGATTCGGACAAGTCGTCCGAATCGGGTGAGATAAAAGAGGAAGTTGTGTTACTAAAACTAGGGGAGGACTATAAGTTTGATGAGAAGAAATCTTCCCTAAATCCGTTCGTCCCACCATATGTGAGACAAACGGATAGTAACGCAACCTCGACATCTGCAACAACTTTTGAGATGAAAGTTCAAAACAACCAAAATAGTCCGAACAGAAGTTGTTTTAGATGCAACAGGATAGGACACCTTGTCGCTGACTGTCCTCTGAAACAAAGAAAATCTAGAAATATGGGGCCTACTAAAACTGAGAATAAAACGAATACAAATTATGATGCTGGTAAGAAAGTGAACACACCAAATTTCAATCATTGGACTAATCCAAGATTTCAAAGAAATCAGTCTCGTTTTTTCCCGGTAAATTACCAAACCAACTATTATAATTCAGTTAATTCACGAAGGTTTGGATGGCCTCATAGCCAGTCATCTAGAAATTTTCCTTTCAGAACTTATCGAAACTCTCCTCAAACTGACTTTGGGCAACCAAGGTACTGGATGCCGGATAACAGGTTTAATCAACCCAAGACCAGAAGGTCTTGGGTCCCCAGATTTTAATCCGTGTCTTTAATTTTGCAGGAACAGTCGGGCAGGGCTGGAAACAACATGTGGGTTGTCGACAGTGGCTGTTCCCGGCACATGACTGGTAACAAGAAATTGTTACGTTATTGGAAAGTCGTACAAGGAGGAAGAGTGAGTGTTGCAGGTGAAAGTGAAAAGAGTAATTCAGGCATTGATATGGGAGAAATAATGGACACTCAGATGTTAACTGTCGAAGAAGAGAGCTTCACACATAACTCAAAGGTTGAAGATAAAAGACAAACCGTGGATTATGATGAGAAGAAGCTAATCGTGCTTGAAAAGGTTGATTATGTGAATTTTTTTGCCGATCTTTTTACAAAAGCGTTTGACCCGTCCTGTTTTCAAAACCTTGTTGAGCTAAATGGGATGATCTATCCCGAGTAACCTCGGTTTTCTTGTTTTTCTTAAAAAAATAAAAAAAAAACCATCACTATCGCTTAAAATTATGTCGGTTGCTCAAGTTTGAAGGACATATCCTGGGATATGCTTTGTCCTTACTTCTACGTGTAGATTATAAGGATAGCCATTAACCAGATGACTGAAAGTGACCGGGGCGGTTTATGATGGGTTTTTATTCTTTCGCTTAAAAATAGTCGTTCATACTTAGTTAGAAGGACACATACTTGTATGTGGTCGGTCCAGCTGATCCATTAGATCTTTAGGATAGCCGTTTACCTAAAGAATTTGACTTGATCGGGGCGCTAGAATATAATTTTTTTTGGGGAGATAATACAACTTTTCCATTCTATAACTTCGTAAGAAGTTTCAATACGATGTTTAAAAGAAAATTGATCCAACCTTGGAAAGTGATAGATAAACTGATTTTGTATGCTTAACTGGTGAAGTTATTAGGCCTAAAAGACTCTAGAACAATCATTGTATGTTATGGTAACTTTCTATGGTGCGTAAAAGTAGAAGTGATACATACTAAATCTTCTCGATTTAATGTGGAGAATCATTCTGAGTTGTGCATGTCTCCATATACATCTTTCCGAATGATAGGCAGAAAAGTGATTACCCAGTCATACACGAGCCCGTGAGTGTTCTGATTCCCGCAAAGTAGTGTTAAGTATCTGTAGTGATCCAGATTTGGGACTTGCAGTTGTCTTCAAATTGAAGTTGTATTAATGTCTTTATTAAAAAAAACACTCTAGTGATTATTGTTAAGCCTTCTGAAGCTTATTTTATTACAAATATCTAGAAAGAGGCAAGAACGAATACTTTAAAGTATGAGACAGAACGGGAAGAAGACTCAGAAGATCGACGTGTGCTTATTGATTAATCAGACACTACGGGTCGAAGTCAACTCGGGGTGACTTGGGGAAAGCCAAATACGCTTTGAGAATAGATAGGAGGCATCACAATCTCTCATGTGATGTCCATCTAAATTTTGAGCTTAATTGAACCTAATCCGTATCACAGAAGCAATGAAAACCATACTAAGTTTTATACCTGCCTACAACCTGCTTCTCTATGTCATAATACCACTGAACATGGATCCGTGTGACAGCCTCTTAATCAGTATGATTCCTGTTCGGATCTTTTCTAAAAACATGCTGGGTTCGATCAAGACTGAAATTTGATCCCGTCCTTTTATTTAACTTTTTTTTATGTAGTTTATCTTATGGTTTTCCTCTTTAAATTCTTGGTTACTTGTTTTTGATCTTTTTCAAAATGATTCTAAAATTAACTTCGCTATGGCGAAGTTGACTTAACTTCTTGGGTTTTCCAAAGGGTTTATAAACAAGTTATTGGTCAAAATAGGTCAAACTTTACTCTTAAAACCCTCGGCGAATTTAATCTCAGAATCAACCTTGATCAAATCTGGTTTTGTTCACTTATTAAGGATATTTCTCATATGTCGTTTGAGTTTGTTACTTCTCTGATGGATTCCTAGCGGATTGTGGTTCTGGAACGTGCTGTTGCTGAGCAATCTTGGGAACACAGGGGAGATTAGCTGGAAGGGAGATGAGCTTAGATCAAAAGAAAAAGGGGGAGGACATAGACAATGATCCCATGCATCGGAAGGTGTAGGTAATGAGCTTCCAAGAACTTCACAATCTCTTGGGGCTTCCACATCTCAGGGGGAGTCTTCTGTTCCGGTCTGGCAGTGCAGATAGTGAGATAATTGTTGTGGATGATGAAGACGACTTGGTTGAAGATGGGTTATCTTTCGGTGAGATTAAAAAGATTGGCGAACAAATTGAGATTAACAGTGGCTTAGAGGTAGTTGAGAGTCTGGATGATAGTGTGTTGGGTGATTCTGCCTCAAGATGTGTTGAAGGATCTTAAGTGTGGTGATATGTTGATTGTCAAAATGCTGAAGCGGTGATAGAAGATGAAGACAAGCAGGAGATTATGAGAGAGTATGATCCAATGCACTTGGTTAATTTGTCTCAAAATGATTTGCAGGTACTCAATGATAAGAAGAATTTCTACATTCCTGTGTGGAAAGATGAAGCTAAGAAGTACCAGAGGGTGGTCTCTATCTGTGTGAGACAGGGCGTTCATGCTTGAAGACGAGTGGTACGAGATTTTTGGATTACCAGACACGAGAAAGAAGATAGAGATATGAAGCTACTGCCAAGGGGGAGTCTGTTGATGCATGATGTCAGTAGTTCAGTATCTCGTGTTTATTTGTGTCTGTAATTGTTTTAAATTGTTCGTTTTGTGTTGAACTTGGTCTTATATGTTCGCCTTTATGTTTAGCGAACTTGTTGAGCAAAGTTATGATAACTTCGCCTAGCCTGTTCGGCGAAGTTATCTTATTATATAAACCGTAACTTCGGCATATGTAGACACAACTTTGGACGGCCGTTTTGTAACACTTGTGTTACATGTTGGTTTTCGCTTTGCAATATATCAAGTATTATCTTTTGTTCTCGTGTGTTTGTTCATATTCAACGTATTAATTGTCTCGACACTCGTATCGTATACGTGGGGATTCCGCACCCATATGTTACGAGATACTCCTGTGTAGATCCGGCTGGGAACCTACATTCTTATTCTACATTTTTAATGGTTCTGAAAGAGAATAACTATTTCATGAATGAAGACTTGACTGCAACTGAATTCTTGCAAAAGATTGAAGCAAAAGAATACGATCCTAAGTGTCCGAAGTCCTCCAAGGCAAGTCAAGATCCTGCTTTCTATGGTGGTAGCATGCCTCTAAGTTCGACCATTTCTCCAATCACTGCATTTCTTACTCAAAATGGAAGTGAAAATGAAACAACCATTTATAATGATCCAAGAGTATGTTTTTACACTGCTGGTAATTCTGGATCACCTGGTGTTTCTGTTGGGTCTGGAAATTCATCTACTACAATTCCATTTGCTCCACCACCTAGTGTAAACATGAAGGAATCTGAACAAAATTTTGCCTTTCTGACAGCTTTCATGTCTTCATATGAGAATTTGGTGAGTAGTAAGATAGTCACAAGTGATCTAACTGATGAAGATTATGACAGATTGATCCAGATGATTTAAAGATCATAGACTTGAATTGGAACGTGGCTATGATTGTCCGTAAGGTTAAGAGATTCATGCAAAGGACTGGCAAAGATCTTCCTGCCTTGAACAAGAAATTGGGCTTCGACAAGTTAAAAGTGAAATGTTACAATTGTCAAGAGTTCGGGCATTTTGCAAAAGAATGTGACAAACCGAGAAAGGAGTATACTAGTCCTCGTAGTCAAAATCAAAATTCCTCCACAGCACGAGGTAATGATGCTGAAAAGAAACCGTCTACTTCTGGGTCACAAGCAATGTTAGGTGATGGAAATGATTGGTCACAACGACTGTTGTGTAATAAGAATCAAGCAAATTTGGCTATGTTTGGGCTAACTAAAGACTTCCAAGTTGCAAGTGGAAGTGAGCTGTCTTCTGACAATGATTCTGAATCTGATTCTGATGACTCTTGTGACAAGTCTCCAACTGTTTTGCTTGCATGGCCAAGATAAATGAGGTTAGTCATTCTATCTCTGCTACTTCATCTGTTAAAGTGTTAAAGTAACATGTGTTGGATGTGAAACTAACAAACCTAAGTTAGAATCTTTAAAGAATCATAATGATAATTTAGTGAGAGAAATTGCTTCACTAAAGAATCATAATGATAATTTAGTGAGAGAAATTGAATCTCAAATGGGATCTCGTGAGAAGATTGAAGCATTGTCGACAAGTAACCACGATCTCAAGGCTGAGTTATCTGTGAAAATGACAATTAATGATCAAAAGTTTCAAGAAATCTTGAAACATCGTTCAAAGATAACCGAGCTTGAGAATGAGGTTCTTGAGTTAAAGAACAAGTTGGGTAAATTTCGGAATTCTTCCTTTTTTCTAAACGAAATAATCGAAGTGTTTGGAAAGCAAAAGGATTCAAAGAAAGGTATAGGTTTTGTTGAAATTCCACCACCTTTTCACAATGATTATAAAGTAAATCCTTTTGCTAAAAGAGAAGAAGAGGTGATTGTGAAAGAACCTGTGATTTCAGAAAATGTTAAACCTATTAAAACTGAAACTGTTAAAACTCAACTTGCACCTCAAAAACCTCACGTGGAAAGCAACAAAGTCTTTGTTGAAAATGTTGACAAAGTAATTATTGAGGATGTGTTTGAACCAGAGGTAATACACAAAAACAAGAACATTCCAAGTTCTAATCATATTCTATGTGAGCCTCATGAATTTGAGAAAGTTGTGTATGATTCATACAAGACTTATGTAAAGAAGGATTAACAAGACCGTATTCATAATGAACTACTGGCATAATGCACCAACAATGTGTGAATTAGTCATAGGGTTGCATGAAAAATGGTTAAGTGCAAATTACATGATCAATTGTTAGGTTGTGACTATGAACATCTTAGGACTATTTTAAGCCTAGCTAATTGGTCAAAGTCACCAACAGGTCGTCGGTCAACATTTAGGGTTGACAGTCAATATTTTGGTCAAAGGTCAATATTTTTAGTCCACAGTCAACAACTTGGACCTTTTGGTCAAAAGTCAACAAAAAGTCAAACTTTGGTCAAAGTTAACGGAAAGTCAAACTTTGGTCAAACATTTAATAATCCGTGGGATTGTTTGGATACTAAGGATTCTAGGAATTGCTTAGCAAATAATTATGGTGCTTGTATGATTTAGGCACTAGAACATTTTGAGACGTAAAGCAGTGACTTCTATTTTAAACCGCATTCGAGGTGAGTTTCACTGCCCCTCTTTTTACTTACTTCTTTTGGGGGAGAAAGCATGCACATAAAATTTTTTGGATATTGTAGACTTTGTTAATACCTCATGTGTACATAATGAACTTAAACTGAAGTCCCCCATACACATTGGACCGTTAACAATTGTACATTGGCTGGGTAATGAAAGGTAGTACTACTGGGTTTGACGAACCCCCTCGGGGCTCTCGGGAGAGGGAGGCGCCGGGTGTATACATTTACTAGAAACGAAATATGCACTAGTCTTGTATTAGACTCTATGGGTGGCAACAAACTAACAAGTCAGTCTCGGTCACAATGGAACTTACACTAATGTGGCATGATTACTAGACTAATTAACTAGTGGTATTGTAGAGGGATACATTAACCGTACTTATATTCTCTACAATGTTTTTACTTATTTACCTATTGGTTTGTTTGGAAAACTTGTTTTAAGCTCAAACCTGTGACCTCACCAACCGTTGTGTTGACCCGTTTAGCATATCTTTCTCAGGTGTTTAAAGGGCACGTGTGATGTTGAAATGAGTCAAGGATGCATGGATCCCATTAAACATCAAAGTATGATGGGAGTCTTTAATGAAATGTTATGTCTGGGCGTCTTGACACACACTCTAGGTTTTTAAGTGTTTTCACTTCCGCAAATGTAAAGACTTTATTGTAAATGTACTTACCTCATTTATGATGAGCAATTGTATTTAAATATTTCCCATTATAAATTGCGTGTTCGTTATGACACATGGCGAGATCCTGGTATGTCACGCACCTCACGGTAAAACCCCGTTAGTCGAAAATTGAGGGTGTGACATAATACTTTCCCCCAAATCCGCCAACCCTTGACGCTTCATGTCACCACCTAAAAAACACGGAATAGTAAATACACCCAGATCTGACAACATTTCCTGTACTCGATTCAACACAACCGCCGAACAATCCCCGCTAAGGGGAATAGATGAAACATCCCCCAGATGACCTTTTGTTTTCAACTAATCTTTCAAGAACTTCACATACTTTGACATATGTTGGAGTGCTTCAGTGAACAGGAGACTGATCTTTAACTGTCAGATCATATCAAGAAAATGCCGGTACTGGCTCGTATACTTTTGATGCTTAGGGCAAACGGGAAACAGGACATGAGCATGATCAATAAGCGGTGATGACCTAACCTCTCAAGGTTTCTTCTCTGAAAACCATTCCACTATAGGCTCATTGGTCGGTGTGATACTTGCTGGGCCTAGACTACGTTGTACCCTTTCAGGCGCCTCCATATCTATCTCCTCATATACTAACTCCGGGCCAAAAACCCTACCACTACGAGTGGAGATGGATTTTAATTGAGCAGACAGATTAGTTTGAAGATTACCTAAAAATAACCTGGAGGTCTCTTTTCTAAATGATGAGCTATATCTCAAACGTACCTCTAAATATCAAGAATTGTGGACTGGTGATTCCTCAAAAGAAAGTCACGATCGGTTAAATTATTCTACGTGGTTTGATCTCTAACAAGTATCTGTTTCATCATCTCCTCTAGTCTTCCGATTCCACCACTCAAATCCTACTCATTAGTCACACCATTCCGATTACTCTAAACATTCTGACCCACATTATTATACTGATCTTGCCCCAAATTATAAGGAGCTTGGAAAGTAGGTGGTGCACCAGACGGATGCTAGTTTAAATTGCTTTGATTCGGGTTCTTGTAGTTGTTCTAATTGAAATTGTTGTTACTTTTATAAGTGTAAATCCCTAGATGGATCTTTCAATAAGATATCAATCAAATCCCATTGTTAGGCGGAATCTAACAATAGGATGATTCAAGAATAATAATGAACATAATAAGAATGCTTCAAAACACACGTTTATTCAACGTCGGGTTCTTAAGCACTATTGATTACAAACCGATAATACTTGTAGTCTCTTCTATCTCTCGTTTACATTCAACCCCAACCTAGTTAACAATACATCATATATATACACATGCTAACCCTAAGCCCAACCATATTAAGCCCACCAAAAACATGGTTTCAGTTTACATATAGAAACCCAAAACTAAGCCCTATAACTAAGTGTAAACCATTTAATTGCGTTCCAACATTCCGCCCCTTGGTTTACCGCTTGAATCTTACTTGCGTTCAAGTATGTTAGCATCGGCTTCCTTGTATGCTCTCGCCCACAATCTTATGCGAATAATAGATCCCACCATTCTTGTATATTCCTTAGCGGCTGGTTCGTATAGTGGTTCAACAGTAATCTGAAAACCACTAAGGATCTTTATATCACTTTTTCCAAACTTTAATAAGTCCCTTGGATAAACAGGACTATACTGTCCTTGAACAAGTTTTATAATGAAAATATCTATTTCACAATCGTATGTCCAGAACTTCATCTCCTCAAAAGTGCCCGCAGGGAATCTCTTAGTGATCGAAATGGATGTCTCTTTAACAGTTGGAGGCCACATCACATTCACTAAAGTCTTGTTTGTGTGAGGACTACGAACTCCGTTTGCTTTCTTCAGAAATGACACGGTGGTAGGCATGTTGGGAAATCCATATTCGACCTGATTTCTCAAATACTTCCAGAAGTTGATGGCTTTTGGATCATTGTTCGGGTTGTGGAAAGGAGCGTTTATCAGATCTGTTAAGTCAACCTTTGTCCACGAACCAAAACTCTTCATCTTCTTATAATATTCGGTGTTACCGGACTTTATTTTGACCTACCACATTTGTTTATCCACATCATAACCCCACGAAACAACACCCGACCGATCACCGTATTTGTCGGCAAAGCTTTTGTTGAGTTCATCAAAAAATTTCTTATGATCAGAAGAGACCACATGTTGATTGGAGTTCTTTCTTATCAGCATCTTTTTCTGTATCCTCTCAACTTGTTTGGCTGTCTTTCGAGAAACGGAAAGGGGTTGTTCTAGTGGCTCGGAGGCATCAATATTCGAAGTAGGGTGCATTATGGAACAACTACCTTATTTGTCATCAGTAGTCTTTTCACCACTGTCATCACCATTTTAGAATTCATATCCAAACTTCTGAATCAGCTTTTGTTGGAGGGCTAAGTACAGTGCAGTAAGGCCGCCCATGATTTCCTAAAGCTCCTGTATCTTTGAATCTTTCTCAGTGTTACTTTCTTCAAGCTTTTGGATACGTACATTCTTCACCACCGAATGTTGTTCAAGCTCAAAGACTTGATGTTGTAAGGACTGTACATCAACTGGTTCAACCTCAAGATCAATCCCCTTGTCTTTGTCTTGTAAGAATATGTCTTTCATAGACCGGATATGTGCGATCTTGTCAGCGGCACTTGAACTTTGTTGATCAATCGTGTCAGACGATCCCGATGGTTCGTTAGTGGATTGAATGTGTACTTCAAACTTAAACTCTTGTGTGATGTTATAAAATATATGTTCTTGAGTTTGTTGATCTGCAGTAGACGAACCTTGATCAACTTGAGCCTCAATTATAGCGGGCTCAAAAGCTTTAGGTTGGTTGGTGTATCATCAGTAACTAGCACGCCTAGTCCCGGATCTTTCTTTCGTCATTTTCTTCGAATAAGATCGGTGGCTGGCTCTTCTTCAATTTCATCATCATGTGTCATAGTGACTGATTGAGGAGGCTTCAATGCTGTCGACTGGAGCTTTTCTTTAAACGCTTCAAATTCTTTCATTTGTTCAACAGTTTGTATTGATTGTGTTCCTGGTGTTCAGTCTTCATGTGTTTTGATGGAGAACTGTCAGGCTCATCATCATCATAAATCGTCTCATAAGTAGTTGTGAACCTCTGAGCAGGAATCACATGTTCATCAGCGATAGAGGCACTATCACCATCAATAACTACTTCTGTTTCAGCGAATCTTCCAAATGTGACCAGCTGATTAAGTCTTTTAAAGACCAATTTAGCCCCTTTCTTTGATTGTTTCATCAACCCAAACATATTGGGACCCATGGCCTTCAGATCAAGCGTCTCTACAGATTTGATCAGGTCAGGATAATGAGAGTCGAAAATTATCTGTAGAAACCTCGGTTTCATAAAAAACATCTCATTCTTCTTTCCCTTGAGGTTACTTATCATTTCATCGAACACAAACATGGAATAATTGTAGTTCCAGTCCATGATCAAAGCAACTATAGCCGACATCTGAGTGTGGCTTATCTTATCGGAATCCCCTTTACGTCCTAAGACCAACGTGAAAAATGTGTGAATCAAGAACCTCCAATATGGATGGAACAACTTCTTGATAGCTGGAGGGTAGGCTCCCTCATATCCCATTCTTAGTGCAATCTCAATAAAAACTTTGGTAGAATACTTAGTAGGATAGTCAGGCTAATCACTGAATAGAAACACCTCACGAATTATAACATCAGAAATAATAACAGGCTTCTTTTGGAACTTTGACTCATTCACCATAGCTCCCCCAACACCTCTCTATTTGATGGAAGCATGATTCCAAAAACTAGTCACCATCTGCTTACAAATGACAGGATTTTCTCATAAGGCGTGAGAAATCATGCACCTATTTAGCCCCACAATCATTGACTTGAACTCCTTGTGTACTAGAGGAGGATCAAAGAGGCATCCAACAATGTTATGAGTATCAACAAACTTCAGAGGTTCTTTATCATCCATGACTGCAACAAATGAGTCATGTTAATAATATATTCATTTAAATAGAAAATCATTTATTATATGGAATATATATATATATATATATATATATATATATATATATATATATATATATTTTATAGAATGGACAACTTTTTCAAAGAACAGGGACCAGAAACATAAATATAGACAATGTGAGTCCTTATTTGTAAAATAATCCCAATTATACTAATCATAATTTGATTAAAATCGTTTTCGGTCCATAAACTAAGTTTTCTGTCTAGTAAATGAGTTTTCGGTCCATAAATTGAGTTTTCGGTCAATAGTTAACGATTTCGGTACTAGACTGTTCATAAGTAACCTTGTACCACCGAGAACATGAGTTCTCGGGTAACCAAATGAATTCTCAGTCAAATTTTGACCGAGAATCCTTGAGATCTCTGTTGATCTCAGGGGTTCTATGGTTGACCAAGGGTTTTCGGTCAACCATCCCCGAGAACCCTAGATCCCGAGATCTCTGAAGACCTTGGGCCTCAAAACCCTCGAGCTTCGTGTCGAAAACTTCATCATCTTCCTAAACACACCAAAAATCACCATTGATGAAAAACATGCAACTTCACAATAAACTCGTAACACGATCAACCACACAATAATCAATTACCACACACATATGTCTCAATCAAATAACACAGTCCAATTCACCATTTAACCAAAAACAATAAATTGATCTAGAGATTTTAAACAATGGTTCGAGAACTAATTTCAAATTATATTTATTTACTGTTTATGATTAATGAAATCAATATAATGGAATGATAGCTTTGATGGAAAGATCATTTTTATAAAGTGAGAGGAAAATTGCCGTTTAAAGGTTTTTGACAATAATGCACATATACTAAAGAGAACCAGAACCTTCATACGCAGTTGGGCCAAACTAACCAAATCTCATGGGCCAAAGAACCCAGTTGATCAAACCATTTTACCACGGGCCGAGAACCCAAATCCACCTTTAAAAAAAAAAAACGATTCCTTAACGCATTTGTTTTCAACAAGAGTAAACATGAGGTCAAATAAAAATAAGAAAAAAATAAAATGAAAACAAAAGAAATCAACACAAAATTATTTAACCACCCATCCTTCTTGAAATTGTTAACATATTTTGGGATCAAATTTCAGTTTTAATAAGCGAGCAAACTTTAATGAAAAGATCCGAACATGGAATCATATTGTTAAAGATGTTCTCATAATGATTCATTTTTTGCATTATTATGACATAGAGAGACTGGTTGATAGCAGGTATTAAGATACTTAGCATGATTTTCATAGCACCAGTAATACGAAATAGGTTCAATTGGGCATAAAGCTTAGATGGACATCACTTATGGACCCGTGATGCCTCATATCTCTTCTCAAAGCGTATTTTGATTTCCCCAGATTACCCCAATTTGACTCCAACCTCCTAGTGCTTGATCAAAAGATTTTCTCTATACAAACAAAAAATTTTAAGCTTTAAGGTTGAACGTTGGTTACAAGCCATCCGAACTTACATGTCTTACATTCAGAGTGTTTAGGATTTATTTGAATGCCCCAAACTTGTAGTTATAGTTTGACCCTTTAAGCTTTTGAAAGACGAATTTTAATAACACAATATTATATAATAAATAATTTTTATTTATTGAGTTGGTTTAGATTGAGCTTCACTTCCTCATTGTATTTTCCTAACTCATACTCCTACAATTTTATCTTCTCAGCAAAACTCATAGTTTTAACTTTTTCCTTTTCTCCTCTAGCCTCCATCAATTTTCTAATAAAATTTCTCTCTGTTAAACCCATTTCTTGCTTAGTCAAACTTGTTTGTTTTGATTGTCTTTTAACAGTACCGGAACTAGTTTTAATTTTCTCTGAAATTTTCTTGAATCGTTCCTCAACATCCTTCTTGCTCATAATGGCAACCTGCTCAACACTTATACCATGATCAATTAAAAACTTACACTTTCCTCCCTACCTTTTGTATAACTCATCAATTCTTTGTTTTTCATCAGAGACTTTTCTTCTCAACCTTTCTTTCTCCTCTCTTTCATTTCATTCTTTTGTGGATTTGTAAAAACTTTCAAGATCATCATAGCTCATGTGGCTAAACTGTTTGTCAGAGAAGTTTTAAATCCTCAGATAAGATAGAAATCTTTGAGTGTTTTTATTTCTTTTCTCCCTTAGTTTTCTTATCTCTTCTCTCTTCTTTTCAAATACATAATCTAGTTCTTCGTTAGTTAAACTAGCCAATTTTTCAAATTCAAATTCGTGTCCCATCAAATGAATGATCCTGGGATTTGCCCTTTTTATTTCATCAAGCCTTTCTTCGATATTTTCTCTGTATGTTTCAGTAAGATCCACATAAGGAGAGTCATGTACCTCTTCTTTATTTTTATCAGCCACTTCATCATCCTCATTAGTTAGATCATTCAGGGCATCTATCTGTGGTTCATTTTCAAAATCATCAGGCCTCACAGCTTTTTGGGGTACAGCATTTATTCTTTTTTTCTTTTGTTTTGGCATGGCCTCTTCAGGTATGTTTTCTACTCCAAATCTCTTTCTCTTTCTTGCATACTTGATCAGATAAGGTGGCCAGATCTTCTCATCTTTCTTCATCTCATCAAACAGGCTTTGATTCATCATCACACTGGCCTTTTTGACCATCGCATCTTGGATTATCTTCCTATCAATATCAACAACCAGCTGCTTATCAGGATTTTCAATTTCAGGCTCATTAGTAGTAGTGGGAATGGTTAATTCGGGCTCAGGAGATTTAGGTTTAGCCTAAGGGGTTTTAGGTTGCTGGAATTTGTAAATAACAATGTCTAGAGAGTGGTCAGCATCCTCAGCCTGCTGCAACCTCAGCAACCCGTCAATTACCTCTTGTTCAATTTCCCCTTATCAAGTTTCTTTTTTAATTCAAACTCCTGCAACATATTCCTTTGATAATGCAATTCTTTATCAGTTAAGAACCTGTTAATCATCTAAGTTTGCATCCATTCTCCTACTATCTTATCATGTCTCTTGATAGCTTCTTCGGTAGACTCATCAACAAAGAGGACTTCATCACTTGATTCAATCTTTATAAGTTTTAAGGGTTGTAGCCGACCTTCGTGTTCAGCCACTACCTTCCCCATAATCCTTCTTCTTTCCTCTTAAAAACTTTCAGGATGGATGGACCTAATTCCCTCACCACTGTGGGTGGGAATTCTTCAAGGAAGTTATCATTTTCTTCAAAAAAATCTTTCAATTAATTGTCCACATCCTTCTTCTTAGATGTCACCTCATTATCTTCATCATCTACTTCTTTAGTTTTTTCAGTTAGGGCTACAATGTCTTCTGAGATCATCATCTCTTTAGTGACACTGTCAGCGTCAACTGTTTTATCTGTTTGCACCTCAGTCAAGACATCATCAATCTCCTTCTCAGCCTCATCTACAACAATGTTCTCATTCACATTCACCTCAATTTTTTCAACCACCATGTCATCATAATCATTTAAATTGTATTCTTTGACAACCTCCTCAGACACATCAGTCACATATCCTCCATCATCTCTCTCCTCATCCTCATCACTGCCATACAGATCTCGCAAAGATTTTAAAATATTAAAATTACCAGCATCAGCAACTTGAGTATTCTTCCCCTGTTTTGGTGCAGCTGAGGTCTTCTCAAACACACTGACCAGGGCTTGAATTCTAAGCAATGCCTATTCTAATTGGGATTCCAAGTCAGAATTTTTCTTTCTTAACTCCTCGTTCTCCCTTCTCAAATTACAATTTTCAATTAGCACATTCATGTGCCTGTCAAGTAGTCTTAATCTGGCATCAGGGGTAGGTGAGTTTACAGGTGAGGTAGGAAATGGATTAAGGATTTAGGTGTGTTGAGGGTCGTGAGTTGGGCTTTCAATAATATTTTCACCGGTACATGGTAATGGGTTTCTGGTTTGTATTGTGGTTGTATGTGTATGTATGATCTGGAAAGTTGGTATATGTGATTGGTCTGAGGTTTATGAATTTGTTGGTGATTAGTATGGTGTGTTGGGTTGGTTTTATAGGTGGGCTAGAATGTATTATGGTATGTATGGTTCATGTTCAGGTTGGTCTTGGTTTGGGTTTGGTTTGTGTTTGGACTTGGGTTTGAATTGGTGGTGAAGTTTGTGGGGATGGAATGTATGGGTCTTGGGTATGGTATTCAGGCTCCACCAAAATTGATTTAAGTAAAGGAGGAACCAGGTGAAACAAGTGTAAAAGTGAATTTACTGCCATGGGAAGATGAAAACAGAATCAAGACCTTGAAAGGATTGATGATGACTAAGGGAATGGCAGAAAATGTCTTTGATAATCTTGGTAAGGCTCAACTCAAAGCATTATTTTGCACTGAAAAGGAACATCGGGAGAGGCTGGTAGAAGAACGTAGATGACTATTATCCTTCCAATGTGGTACTAGAGGAGAGCCAATTCAAAGACCAAGATCTCCCCCCCACCACTGAAAAACTTGTAAGGGAAGCAATGGAAATGATAACAACTTTGGCCAAAGAAGAGGGAGACTATCTAAAATTGATTATGATGGAAAAGGCTCAAATTGTAATTTGTTTGAACAAACTGGGCATGTGAGAAGACCTGAACTTAAAAGGCAATACACTCCAAGGGTCTCCAATGTAAGTGTTCCCATCCCAATAACAAGATCAACTCATCAAAGAAAACAAAGGCCACCCTCAAAAGTGGACCTACCAAAGAAACTATATTTTGATTCAAGGACAAAGACCATGAAAGTAATTATGTCCAATGATTCTTTGAAGAATATTATTTTCAATGATGATTTTCAAGACTACAAGAGGGAACATTTGGAAGAATAAACAAGACTTAATTTGTATGATTATCAATATAAACAAAGATTTGCTGGACAACAAAGGAATGAACTTTCTAGATACTTAAAAGAACAATCTAGGAACGGATTGCCTTTACTATATAAGAAAAGGAAGCCGGGACTCTCTCAAGTTGAACGGACTAAAAGGAAGAGGAAGATGAATGCTATCATGATGAGTGAAGCTCTTACAATAAAACAAAAAGATACTCAAACCCTCTGGCCAACATGAGAGAATACATCAGGATGAAGCAACATATGTCAAGGCCAAACTATGAAGTCTAGAAAAACAGAAGAATCTCAAAGATCATCAATGAACAGAAAAGTCAATCTTTCATTCTAAGAAATTCAGATGGACTGGAATTGGGTATTATAGAGCATGATACTGATCTAGAGTATCTTCATGTGGAGGATCTTGAGCAGATAATAAGAGGGAATCTGCCTTCTCAACATCCACACCACTGGGAGATCTCACTATTCAAAGAAATGGCTGCTGCTGTGAAATTTGACAGAAGATCAGAGGGTGAAAGCTCTAGAAGATGAAGACTTTTCTCTTTTTTATTTAAATTTGTATGTAATATCCATGAGACAGAATTTGATACATAAATTTTTCTTTAAAGTAATGTAATTATTCTTTAAGAAATTTGATGTGTATTTTGAAATGTGTATGTAACTAACAAGTGTTTTGGTTTAGCTGAGTTTGTTCCAATCTGTGGGGAAATTTTTGGGAAAGGATATGCCAAAAGAAGATTAGAATCTTCTCAACCTCCTCAGAAAAAGGCTAAGTGTGGAAACCGAGCAAACTTAGACTTTCGAGCAAGCTTAAACTTATTCAAGCAAGGTATTTTGCTTTACAAGCAAGGTTATCTTCTTGAAGTCTTCTAAGTGTTAGATCGAGCAAGCTACACTTCATTAAGAAAAGTTGTTCTTCAATTCGAGCAAGGTTTGTTTAAGGGAAAACTCTTGACTAAACCAGCTAAAACCAAGTATTTTGGTGGATCGAGCAAGGTTTATTAACAAACACCGGTCCAAGCACACTTGAAGAAAGTTATTGAAGAAATTATCCTAAGGACTTTCATCAAGCAAGGTTCAGCCTCGAGCAAGCTACAGTGTCACTAGCACACTTAAACTTGTTCAAATAAGTTAAAGACAAAAAGGTTGAAGGGACCCAAGAAGAACAAGTTTGCTTGTAGGATATATATCGAGCAAAGTTTGATATTATCATGAAGATTGAAGTCTGCTTGAAGAATATTTTCTAAGGAAAATATTCTAAGTAAAGATTACCCGGATAAATGTTCCAAGCACACTAAATGGTTACCAGGTTTGCTCGACAAAGAAAAAACCTTACATGTTTACTCGAAGACCTGTTTACACTTGTAATCTTTTGTAATATGTTTGAATATGATAAGAATCAATCATTAGGGTTTCTAGAAGATTTCAGGGCAAGCCTATTTAAGAAAACTTTAGGGCACGGCTATGACGACGGACACAGAGCGAATATTGTGATTTGATGGCTGTCTCTTTCCTGAAAAGAATATCTTTGTACGGAAAAGCTGCCACAAATACAAACATTCCACCTAGAAACCCTAATCGATATTAATTGAATCCTTCACAATATTAATGGAAATCTTTTGAGTTACTTTGTGTGTTTGTTACATTTCTGTCCGTTAAGCAATAATCTGAGTATTATTGATTCCTCCTATAATTTTCATTGTTTTTTCACAAAAGCAGAATTTCGTAACCGCCTTGTTAACACATGTGTGTTTGTTACAAGACTGATTATTGTGTGTCTAAGTGAGTTAACCGGGACCCAAACATCATCTCCCCCACGAACTCATTTCAAGTCTCTTTTCATAACCTCCTCAAATTTAGAACACAAATCACTGCTGGTAGTGCCGAAAATGATGTCATCCACATAGATTTGGACCAAGATCAAATTTTTCCCAACAATTTTAAGAAACAACGTTGATCAATAGTCCCTCGCTTGTACCCATGTTCCAGAAAGTGAGCAGTCAGGGTGGAGTACCATGCCCTGGGAGCTTGATGAATACCATAAAGTGCCATATCTAATTTGTAGACATGATTGGGACACTTCGGGTCAGTAATGCCCAGTGGCAAATCCATGTAAATCTCCTCCTTTACCCCTCCATACAGAACTGTCGTCTTGATATCCATATGGTAAACAGTGCATCCCATATAGGAAGCATATGCCAAGAAAATTTGGATGGCCTCAAGACGAGCCACATGAGCATACACTTCAGTGTAATCTAAACCTTCAACTTGATGAAAACCACGAACCACATGCCGCGCTTTCTTTCGAACAATAACTCAGTATTGTCTTACTTGTTATGAAAAAACCCAACTTGTATCTAAAGCCTTCTTCCCGACGGGCAGCTCAACAAATCTCCAAACCTTGAGTTTCTCAAACTGATTTAATTCTTCATGCATGGCGTCCACCCAGCTTGGATCATGAAAGCCATTTTAACTAACTTAGGTTCAATATGAGAGATGAAACAGGATAATAAACAACTATTGATGTGTGTTGTCTGTCTTCTGGTTGAGACGCCTGTTTCAAGGGAACCTATGACATTTTCTATTGGATGATTTTGTTGAATTCTTGTCAGAATAGAATGACTGGGAATGAAACTGGTAGAAGGTAGATTTGTTGGATCTTCTAGGATATCAGAGATAGAGATAGAGATAGAGAGAGAAAGAGAGAGAGAGAGAGAGTTCTTCCATCCAGATGCCTAAGTACTTTGCGAGTACGAGGTACTATCAATGTACTCATTCGGTATGACATCTGGGAATAGGGTGTTACCAATGATTTGACGAATAGCACTCTCCACTTCAACTGATGAGGCATCGTCCGTAGAAGTTTCATTGGTGTGTAGTTCACGTACAGCAGGATACTTTTTCGAAGACACAGTCTCAGTCACACTTTCCTGTTGACTTGCAGACAATGGCTGAGTAGTATCCAATGATTCCGATGGGTCTATTGTCACACCCTCAAAATCCACTAACGGAGTTTTACCGTCAGAGGGTGTGAACTAACAGGATCAGAATCATTAGTTATAATCAAACCATAAAAACGTTTAACTAAAAATAAGTGCGGAAGCGTAAAACCATAGAAACCAATGTATTTGTGAAACGTTACATGTGTATGCAATTATATACATGTCATGTATTTATAAAGTACATCACTAGCAATTACTCCCCGTAAGGGCAATTTGGTCAAAACATAACAATTATATAGCAAGTATCATGTTTCATGTATTTTTACAACATTCAACAGCTAGTTTCACCGAGACAGAAATTCTACTTGAAAGATTGTACTATCTCACCGATCATAGCATCACAATTAATTTACCAAAAATCATCACAAAAGCATATATGTCTTAGGTTTCCATAACATATTTTATTATATTTTTATTCCACATAGGTTTCTCACAATCATCAAATCATTACAGCAAACTCATAACAGTCAAATTCATGCGCAACAGAATGGTATTTGAAATTCCCGTTAAACGAAAAATCCAATAAATGCAAACCACTTGGGTTAGGTTCCTAACTCAATAAGTCAACTTCCAGAAGTGAAACCAACCCAATTGGTCTCGTAGTTCATGAGATATAACATTTACAAAACAACCTAACAGCAGGTCTAACAACTCAGCTTTGCACAATGTTTTTGTAAAATCATAAAAGTTAACCTTTACTTGTCCAAAAATTACAAGTTTGGACTTTATGAAAACTAGACTCAACAAAGTACCCTTTAGTGTTAACAACCTAAACCAATTTCCACATTAACATTTATTTACAGTCGTCTAAACATAACTTACAATCTGTCCAGTACCAGTTTTGACCTTTAATCACAATTAAATCGTTTGACCAACCAAAACACCTCCAAATTTGGCGTGGTTGGACTTTCTGAAAACTAGACTCAGAGTACTACCTTGTAGACTCATAATTTCCTCAGTTTGCTTTTATATTTAACAAGTTACACATCATTCAATCTTAACAATCACTGCTGTCAAAAACTCAGCAAGCCTAAACAATCATCTAACATGCATCCTAAGCATACGACATAACCCAAAACATGTAATACACATAATTAATCATAGAAAATCAGTAGCAACCCTCTAGGGTTTACAAACAATCAACGATTCATCAATCTTTCACCGTTCAAAATCACATATGATCCTCAATATCAACAACCAATACATAATCAATCATAAGAACACTTAATATGATATTCAATAGTTAGGGTTTCATATTTATACCTTAAAACGCAGAAATAAACCAAGGGAAACGTGAGGGGTGCTTAGAAACGAGTGTAGGATGCTCCGATTATGACGAACAATATCAAAACGAGGTGATATGTGGGTGTGTGTGGCTGCCGATCGCAAAGATGAGGGGTAAAGGGGCTGCCGGTCGCGATCGGGGTAGAGGAAAAGGAAAAGAAAAGTGAGTTAGGGTTTATGTTTAGTATTATTTATAATAATATGTTACACTCAAGTCCCTCAACTTTCGATTGTTGCTTTTCTAGCTTAACTAACTAGTTCTAGTACATTGAGTTAACGTTTATAACGATGTTATCACATAACACATAAGTCTAACACATAATTATCACATAATTATTGTTTTGACGTTTTTCGTTTATTCACCAATCATTTGTGTCAACTCGTTTGCGTTTCGGTGCAATTCCCGAAAGACTACATATGTAGTAAGTGTTAAGCGTCATTTAAACCCTAGTTTAAATGTAATGAAGTGTGCGTTATAGATTCAATGATCTTAAGTTTGAATTGACGGAGTTGAGTTAATGGAGTTAACCTGAAATTGACGATTGTCACATCTATACTCAGCATTGGATACCTATGAGAATCAGTAGGGATGTCGTCTTCTTCATCAACAGCATTTGAAGCACCAGCACCTGAGTTTTCTCTATCAACAACTGGAAACACATTAAATGGCTTAAACAGTTTTTTATAATCGAATAACCGCTCAGGACCGGCATGAGCATCAGTCTCATTCTCTTCTAGCCAGCGCACATCATAAGATTACACTATGTGCTTCATTGTCTTGATGTAAACTCTGTAAGAAGTGTGACTAGCATATCCAACAAAATAATAATCATCAACTGTAGCTCCAAACATTGGAGTCGTTTCGAGATTTAGTAGAGTACAGGGACATCCAAAAGCTCGAAAGTGTGCAACAATAGGCTTGTGACCATAAACATGTTCATAGGGAGTCTTCATCTGTGATTTGTTTATAAACACTCGATTTTGAACATAACAGGCTGTGTTGACCACTTCAGCCTAAAAGAACAGATGTAGCTTTGAATCACACATCATAGTCCTTGCAACCTTTATAAGAGTTATATTCCTTCTCTCAGCAACTCCATTTTGCTGCGGTGTGTGACCTGAGTTGTACTATCTAAGTACTCCTTTTTCGGCACAAAAATAATTCAACGTTGAGTTCTTGAATTTGGTGCCGTTGTCACAGTGAATTCCCTTTAGCTTTAGATTGAGTTGGTTCTTCATGAGCACCACAAAGCATTTTATCAATTCTGTAGTATCACTCTTATTTGACAAGAAAAACGCCCAAGTAAAACGTGAGTAGTCATCAGTAATAAACAGACAATAAGAGCTGTGAGAAAGACTCAAAACATGAACTGGACCGAACAAATCTATATGTAGCAATTGAAAAACCGAGGAACAGGTATTAACTAGTTTTGGCTTGTGAGACTTACGATGATGTTTGCCCAATTCACAAGCTACACATTTCTCAAGTGTTACAAAATCCTTGACATGCAAATCACACGCCAAGCCATTTTTAATAAGACGGTTTGAGTTTTTAATATTTGCATGACCAAGACGACGATGCCAAAGCATGGCATTATGTTATGACACTTTTGAAAATAGACAAATGATATCATCAGGAACATTTTTGTTCATGTGGATCATGTAAGCATTATCTTTTCTTTGTGATCGAATAAGTAACCAACCATCTGATATAATGATACCAGGTTTTAAAATTAAGCACTCTTTGTTAGTGAAATGTGTTGAAAAGCCTTTATCACAAATTTGCGAGACACTGAGCAAACTGTGTTCCAATTCTGGAACAAAGTTAACATTCTCAAATTTAAGAACACAATTACTTACAATACCCTTCTTAGTAATCTTTCATTTTTCTCCTCCCGCAAAGGAAACATACCCACCATAAAAAATTTGAATGTCGTGCAGTTGAGAGATGTCTCCTCTCATGTGCCTGGAACAACAACTTCTCTAAGTGTGTCACAGGTTGCCATGACACGTCTTCCTGGTTATTTAAGATTGAGTATGAAGTTTTTGATGGCTTTATCACCGGAGATTTGGGCAAACATTTATATTTGGGTTTTAAAACTTTGTTATTGATATAAACAGTTGACTTTGTCTCCGGTTTGCAAGTGGAAAACATATTTGACTTTGATATCCAAATTGGTTTCGGTCTTGAAGACGACTTGGTTCTTGGGATAGAAGCTGAGTTTCCATCACGCTTCTGAAACATATTAGCCTTGGTCTGATGAGAGCTTAACCTGTCAGCCTTGTTTCTTTTCCAATCACCATCAGAGGGATTTGGCTCATGATACCTTGATTTATTAGAAGTAGACTTATGGAAGGTATTTCGAGGCATATTCCTCTGATAATATACATAATATGGGACATAAAGACGGTGTGGACAATTTCTAGCAATATGACAAGGAATGTCACAGTTAAAACATGTTTGTCGTTTAACATAAAATTCATTTTGGTCTACTCCTAGTCTTGATATGTTGTGTGAGCTAGTTTTTCTCGCTTTGTAAATGACACTTGACTTATCACTTGATTTGTCACAATTATTAACACATGAGCTTCCTTCTTTAAAAAAACTTAGGTGATTAATGTTTACGAGAACTTTTATTTTTATCAAATTTATTTGAAAACACAGAAATAGTTTTAAAATTTTCAGAAGAATCAATCACACAATTGTATTTGATCTTAAAAATAGAGCCCACACAAACATTTGAAGTAAAAGAATCCAAAATAGGCAAATTTAGATGAACATTAGAATTAATGTCTTTATTGTTCAAAATAGGTAAATCATCATCCTCATCAGTCCAATCCTAAACATTTACTTCATCTACACGTGAAGCAAACACATTAGTATCATTCACCTTTAAGGTTGATCCTGTAGCTTTTACTGAACCAAGAGCATCTTTGCCATTTTCAGTTGGTTTACCATACTGCATAAATTTTTTCTTCATCTTCTTTGGTAAGAGGAAGTCCAGTGTAGTTGTTATTATATGGAGAGGGAACCACACTGTACCCAATACCCTCACCCTTGTTTTTTTCCATTTTAATTGTTTTTCAATCATGGACTCAACAACAGCACTAGAGACATCGAATTTCTTAAAACTGAATTTAGCATTTTCAAATTTGTTAGTTAACTTAGCAATCTCAACTTAGAAGCTTCTAATTTAGCGGTTAATTCAGAAATTTACTGTTTAGCATCTAAGTAGTGATATGCTAAAGTCAAATTGAAGTTTAGAGAAATCCTTTTGTTGTGTTTCTAGTTTTTCTTTTAAAGTTTTTTTGAATTTCTTAAGAGTGAAGTTTTCATGTTTTATTCCCTCCGTTTCTCTAATCAGGTTACTATTGTGAGATTTATATAAATCTACCTTATTAACACAAGATTGAGAACATAATTCAGAACTTACCTCGGATGAGTTGGAAGAATTGAAAGCCATGAATGCAAATTGAAGATCCTTAACTTGTTCCTCAACATCGTTTTCTTCTTCAGCAACATCAATCCGGGCAAAGTTGGCAATCCGATTGCTGATGTTGAGAGCTGTCGTCATTCCATGAAAACTGTTGAGCTACCAATTCCCGTGACGTAGCCTTTTTGCGTATTCTGATTGGGCAAAACATTCAAACATTTCCTTTCAGTCCGTGAAATTCTTCTTTTCCATCATATTAATTCCCCCCCGATAGTGTCGAAATGAGTTTGAGTTTCGTAATTCAGCCCATTGTAAAACTTCTCAGCAAGAGCCCATGATGTGAGACCATTCTACGATCAACGTGAGAACAGATTCTGGAAATGCTACCATGCCTGATAATAAAGTTCATCCGGCTCCATGTAAAAGGAGTTTATTTGATCATGAAGGTAAGATGCTTTGGCGGGCTGGAAATACTTCTTGATAAATGCTGAACAAAGTGCATCCTAAGTAGTGAATGATCCTGCTGGTTGCAATTCTAGCCGAGTGGATGCCCGTCCTGCAAGTGAAAATGGAAATAATTGTAAGAATATAACATCTTCAGTAACACCTTGCAAATTACACGACTGAGGTGGTTAATGTGTGCTGATGCAACTTCGTCTTCACGCCGATGAAATTGGTTAGTTTGGGTGAGAGCATTCATGAAGTAAGATGGAATTTAAAATGAATTCAGGTTATTGTTCTTGGGAATGATGATGGACGAATGGTTTCTGGTGAAACCATCCAAAGCTTGCTCAGAAACAGTTGTTGTTGTTAGCCATTTTAATTTCTGGTAATGTTCTGGGACTTGACGGTGGTGAACTTTGTGGTGATGATTTCGGCGTAGAACCAGACTCTGACGGTTGTTTTTCTAGTCGTGAATTAGCCTTAGACTTCAACAGAGAAGGTTCAAGATTATCTAGTGGCGGTCCTTGCGAACAAAGATATGACATATATATGAAAAATGCAAAAGACCAAGTGAGTAGACTCGAATACTTAAAATTAAACAAAAATAAACTAAAACTTAATTTAGTCTCCTACGAATAAAACAAAATAAATAAATCAAATAATACGTATGTAGCAAGTAAGTCTAATCGAAGCTAATAACGCAATCGCCAAGAGTCCCTGGCAACAACGCCAAAAACTTGATGTGCTAAGTGTAGTCAAATAATTATTAATTGAATTTCGCTAATCTAGACACTAAGTAATACTCTAGACTCTTTAAAACTCGACTAAACTACTAATCGACAATAGAACCGGATATCGAACCCACAAGACTCTTTAAATTACGTAAATTCACTAATTAGACTTGATAAACTGACACGACCATTTATTTTTATATTTGTTTATAGGGGGTTTTAAATTAATTAATATTAAACTAATAAAATAACAAATTAAGAAAACACAAGTACTAAAACACAGGAAAAATTAACTTGACTGATTCAGATGATAAAGAAAACCACATAGTCTTGAATCCCCTAAATTGTAGTTATCAATTAGTTGGAAAATGTTCGTTATGAAACAGTAATCGTAAAATAGACACTCCAAAGAAAACCCGAACAGGATCCGTGACCCTTCTTAAGAAGACACCTATGGTGTTCTAATAAGCTTTAAGACGCGCCATTTTATATATTAAACTCCCTTACAGTTATTTAACTAATTATGAACGAGTACCTTTTTAGTGAAATCCTAACATACATCGCAGAAATCAAATGTAGTTTAATAAACTCAATTGGCTCGATAGACAATGGTAACCGACCAAACCTAGACGGAATCCTTACGAAGAACTAAATCTAGCAATTTTAATCAACAAAGATCTAACGATAATCTATCACCTTACATTTTTTTAGGTTAGTAGCACACTTTTATGTGTTTGACTAATTGTATTATTCCTATGATCTTATTGCAAAACAATTATAAACTTGTCAAAAACGTACAGTAAATGACCTAACAAAATCCTATTATATGACAGAAAATCACCAAGGATATTGTGGAACATAAAATTCATTAAACAAAACCAAGCACAAATATGCTTCAATTAAATAAAACCAAACAGTTTACTGATTCATAAAAGAATTACGAAAAATAATAATTGTGAAACCCTCAAATCTCAGATCTAAGGCTTAATTAATCAATAAACGGATTTAGTTCATTGTTGCTCTTATACATTATATGTATATATTATTAGTTGTATTAGATGTGTATAATATATATTAGATGGAATAGATTAAGAGAATGAAGTTTGGATCGAAAGGAAACTTGGGCAGAGCTTCAATACGTTAATTACCAAAACTAAAATAAACAGAGGATGAATCCTCTATAAATAGGAAGACGGGTCTAGTTCGTTACACATTCCGTAACGAACTAGCCACCCACTTCGTTACAATACAGTAAATAAACATTCCTAACGAAACACCCCTGATTCGTTAAACATCCTTGACAAATCAGGAGGAACTTAACTTAAGGTCTAGTACGTTAAACATCCTTAACGAACTAGACAATTCCTCTAACGAACTAGCTTAGATTAATAAAATCTTTTACATTAAATTAAACGATAAATACAAAATGATAAATACAAAGACTCGAGACGCAAAACCGTGTACTAACAGACACACCCTCGTCTTAAGCTTTTTGTCTTTAATTTACTTGAAGCATCTTGTCTGCCAATCTCTACATCTGTGAATACCATGTTCATGACAGACCCGAACAACGCGTTGAAACTGCATTGCTCGGTCATAATCTTCACGACGCTCTATCAATATTTTATTCTTGAATAGCACGTCATTATCGGTCTCTGTCAAATTCACGAGCCACATCGGATCAATGATCTTTATCATCTTGGTCTTTAAGCCTTTGCCCAACACAATAACGGCCTCGCTAGTTCGGTTGTCGTAATACCGGCGGTTGAAAGATAAATACCTATGTTGGTTCAGCGTGTTCATCGGTAGACACTTCATTGTTCTTGGCGGATTTACCTTAAGTACCAACTTCTTCCATCCTGTCCTTGGATCGATCTCATCGATACGCTTGCGAGTTGGAACCTGCGGCTTAAAAAATTTGAACCCGTGGTTCACCTCAAACAGCAAATGTTGGTGAAACCAACTCGCTTGGTGATTCCCGCCACGGTTAATAAACGGTCGACACGCGAGGGTCCGAACGTCCCAACGCCGTAATGAAAGAACATCAGTAATCTTCTCATAATACTGAATGCCGTTTTCCCATTTGATAATACAGATCTTTAACTCGGAATCATAAAGACATGAAATAATGTCACCTCGCACTTTAGATACGACCTTAAAGGATGTCATCTGATTAGCTTTAGCACGAGCGACAACTTCAAATTTCAACTCTTGATCCACATATCGGAATGCATCAATAATATTACAAGCCTTCTTGTCCCGATAAGCAAACCATTTCTGAATGCTAGCAACAGACGGATGGGGCTTTGAATCGAATCTTGTATCAACAACGTTCTTGCCCTTTGATACCTTATCCAGATGGTCTTCGGCTGCTTTTATGTTTTCCTCTGTAAATACCAGAGCACCCTGATCAACGTTAGAGTTTTGAAATAAGTCAGGATACTCCTCAGCCGTTACATCCTCAATTTCCACCTCATCGTCCTAATAAATAAACTCAGTATTCATCTGAATATTTGGATCATTTAAGATCTCTTCATCGTTCTCGACCTCCACATCGTCTTCACCCTCTAACACGGTTAAATCCTCATCATTCTGACCAAGCAAAATCGAAATCTGCTCTCGTGTTAGGGACTTCTCAACAAACTGTCCCACAACAATCTCATCTGAGTTAACAATGCTTCTAACCACCCCGCATTATCAACAAAAATGACATTATCATCCTTGATCATCTCAATGGGTGTAGCAGCTGTATGATCATGATGAACAATCATATGCTTTTCTGAATCACCAACTGCACTTGTACTAGCACCAGAAGCCGAACCGTGAGTTTTTTAAGGCTCACTTCCTCCAGTACCCGAAGCATCTGGATCTTTATCATCATTTTTAAGCTTCTTCAGTTCATCGTCCTTGCATGTTAGCTGCAAGATAAGATCCTCTTGTTGTTTTTTATTCACCCCCGGAGACTCAACAATCTCACGGAGGGCTTTTGTTTCCTTTTGGCAGAAGGATACATGACTCACCAGCTTCTTTTGATTCTCCAACATACGTTCTTGAGTCATTCGGTTAGCAAACATTTGATTTTCATACAAATGTAGTAAACTCAAAACCATATTCATTTGTTGATCATGAGTTGCAAGAAATGAAGACGGGATTGGCTGAACAGGACCTTGAGGTTGGTTAAGCCTCAGATATTAAAAATCCATTGGTGGTGGGGGCATCATCATCGGTGTAGGAGAGGCCACCGAAGTAGCAGTCGTAGGTCTTGGTAAAATATATAAAACCGATTGAGGGATCATACCAAGCCAAGGATTCGACGTAAGCGTGGTCGTCAAAGTTAATTACAGGGTGGTAGTAGTAAGCGGAACCGCCGGTCTTTGAGGAACGGACGGACTTGGAGGTTGAACTCCAAATGAGATGCCAGTACCAGCCGACACTCGTCGCTTAGACGATCTTTCACCAACCAACTCTTTTCCTTTCCGTTTACGCTGAGGAGCTATAGTAGCAGATAAAGCTGCCTCAACCGCAGCCTGTTGTTGAGCTAGAGCATCACCATCACCACCATTACCACCATTACCACCATCATCATCATTATCATCACCCTCTTTCTAACCTGCTCCTTCCACACGCTCAGAATCCGAGTCGTCGTGGATCCAGCAATCATTGGTAGGATATTCATAATCTGGATTCACCAGATGACCTATCAATCTCTTGAATCGTGGAGGAGGATCTTGAAGGTACTGCTTCATCCTCTTCACAATATCCGCTTTCATGTGATCCAACGTAAATTTATCCTCAACTTGTGTTGGATCGAGTACCAAATCCAGAATAGCATCTTGAACAAACTATTGGATGAATGGAGGATACATTAAGAGCTTTGTGCGTCGTTTCATAGTAAGACAATTTTCTTTGAGATGATCGAAGATCATTTCAGAGAAGTTGAAAGGTTTATTCAACACTAAAGCAACGAATGCCGATTGAAGCATTATAAGGCATTCATCAAACCCTCCCTTCCGTCCACCAAGGCACTGAGTAAGAATGTGTAATAAATACTTGTAAGTAGGACACACGTATGCCTTGTTATTCATGGACTCATCCAAATCACCAGAACAAAAAAAAACGACCAAATAACCCTTTAATCAAATCTTTGTGATACTCACTCGAGTCATCAATGGTGTCATCGAATCTCAGCACCCTTCGAACAGTCTCAATAGATACTACAATCGGTCTCGTATTAACCTCAGCAGCAATGTGGTTTTCTGTTTTCACATAACGAGCACTATTTCAGAATTGGCGAACAATGCTGAAACGAACATCCGACTTTGCAGTGACAGCATAATGAATGCGTGAGCGACGTATGAATGCAAGCATTTCTCCAAATATGTCCTCGTCAGCAAAAACCTTATCGATAAAGGCACAAACATTGTGTCTTTTTTCATAGGGGAGCAATGGAATATCTTGTACTTGTTGTAGTTGTTGAGGTACATCACGGGAGGATCTTGATCCATGTTATCAGCCATTGTACTATAAAAACAAACTGGAGAATCAGTGATAATGAATAATAATAATAAAAATCATGTCATATAATTAATATTATAAAATTTAACTAATATATTAACCTTTTATTTAAAATAATATTTAAATTTAGTTATTTAAACTAATTTAATATGTCATTCGTTAAAATTCTAATTCGTTATAATGAATTGGTGATTCGTTATGACGAATTACTACTTCGCTATCAAGTAAATAATTAACGAATTAGGTTTAACGAATCACTAGTAAAAGTTAACAAATTATGGTCTAATTCATTATAAATAACAAAGGAAAATCTTATTCGTTAAAATGTAAGATTCGTTATCCTGATCCGTTTGATATGTATAAAGAATTGGACACGAATGAGTTCTAATTCGTTAAATAATAACGAATGGCCAATTAATCTTAATGTTTGACTAATTCGGAAATCTATACAACTACAATCAACAACATAAAACCAAATCAATGATCACAATGGATCGCGGAATCGTATCGCGATTACAATGGTATCGATTTGTTGTCCCAAAACGTGGTATAAAGTGGTTAAATTAAGTTTTATAAAAAACTCTAAACCCAGATAACTTAATCAAAAATTAAGCCATCAAACCATCATCAAATTTGACGAAAATCATCACGACATGATCGTCTATACCTTAGGAATACGAATATAAAATCCAAACACGAAATAAAGATGATCAAAGATTCTGGAAAATTTGGCAAGAGTAACAGTAGGTATAAGGAAGATGAAAGGTGAATAGTGAGATGAAATGCCTTCACGAAACCCTATATAGCCTGACATGGCACAGTTTTCAATGTAATGAATCATCTGATTCGTTTGAATTTTGAAATAACGAACCAGGTGATTCGTTATCCTAAATTAAGACGTGGCTTAACGAATTAGAGTCAATTCCTTAAATTTAAGAGATAAAATTAACGAATTAGCCTTAATTTGTATCTGATTCGTGTAATTATGCTTAACGAATTAAAAGTCATTCGTTATAGAGTAGCGAATGCGAATTAGGTTAACGAATTAGAATGCAATTCGTTAGGAATGACCTAATTCGTTATACATAAATAACGAATTACCTTTATTTAATTTTAAATTAAATAAATTAAGTTAAATATTAATTAAATAATGATACCAAATGAATTAACTTAAATGGATCAACGAGAACCCATATCTCGATGATCGAATACCTTAATGTGTTTTACGTTTTGAAACACTTAACTTAAAAAAAAAATAAATAATATGTAAAAGAAAACTAAAATATTTTTGGTATTTTAAATTTTTGACGTGAAATATATACACAAGAGATATCCGAAAATAAAAACATAAAATAGAAAATGTTTTTGTGTTTTTGTATGTTTTTTCAAAAGTAGAACATATTTTTGGATTTTTTTTGTGAGTTTTAGCAGAGAATCATAACCAAAATGCCTTTCTATCACAGTTTTATATTTCAGCGATATTGTGACTGGCGTTAAGTCGGTCATTGATATTGTTTTCCACTTAAATCTTATAACAAACTTTCAAGCGTTTTTGTGTATGATTAAGGGTTCAATTAGAGCTATCAGAAACTATCAACCTCTAATCTCAGTTCAAGCGTAATTTGATTTTTGCCAAATCACCCCAACTTGACTTAAACCATTATTTTGTTGATCAAAATTTGAATTTTATAGAATTTTATTAGCAATGCATTGAGTTTCCTTTACAACGAATGAAGATGCATGTTAGTCCACAGTTTTGCGTCACGAGTCTTTGTATTTACCATTAGTGTATTTGTCGTTTTATTTATGTAATAAACAAATATTTTATCCTTGTAGTTCGTTAATGTAATATCTAGTTCGCTAAGGATGTTTAACGAACTAGATCAAAGTTATATCCCTCCTGATTCGTTAAGGATGTTTAACGAATCAGGGGGTGATTCGATAAGTTATATCTGTTTAATGTATGTAACGAAGTGGACCCTAGTTCGTTATGGAATGTTAACGAACTAGGTCCATCTTCTATATATATTGACCATTGTCACTGTTAATTTAAGTTTTAAGTTTTAATTAACGAACCTCTGCTCAGATTCTCTCTCAAGCTTCATATTAATATTATTCACATACATACAACTAATATATATACATACATATAACGTATTAACTAAAGATCAATGGCAATTACCAACTAGATCCGTATTAGGTGTTAATTATATATATAACTCAGATATGAGATCTGTGTCAGTGAGGGTTAACTGAGAATAAACAAGTAGTATCAGAGCAGGAGCTGCTCCCGTTACATCGGTTTAAGGTGTTAAATCTGGTCAAATTCGTGTTCTTCGTTTTCTTCGGGTTTTGGTAAGATCTGGAGTAAATTAATGTGTTATTAGTGGATTTGTTGGTGAATTTGTGTTTATTGATGGAAGAGGGAACTTCCTGTGTAATTTGGGGTTAAGTTATGGTGTATTGAAGGATATGCCATGGAAGAGCATGGTCACGGATTGATCAGATTTGGATCAATTCAATGATTGTTATGTCAAATTGATGGTGGATTTGTGTTAGTTAAGGTAATACGAATCTACTGGTGTAATTTGGTGTTAATTTATGGTGAATTGAGTGATTCACCATGGAAGAGTATGTTATAGTTTGATTCTGTTTATGATGATTCAGTGGTTGTTAAGTTATTTGGATGTTAGATTCGTGTTCAGGATGAAAAACCGAGTGTTCGGTGTGATTTTGGTGGTTAATTATGGTGTTTTAGGATTTAACCATGGATGAAGCTTCAAATATGCACATTCCGGCCAGATCTGGGTTTTTCCGGCCACTGTAACAGATTTTTCCGGCGAATCACATTTTTCCGGAGAGCTGTTCAGATCTAACCACCTGATTCGTTAGTTACTGTAGCTAATTCGTTATGGAAGTTTAATGAATCTACTGTAGCAATTCGTTATGGAAAATTTAACGAATTAAGTTAATTCGTTAAGGTAATTCGTTAAGGTTATGATAACGAATTAAGGTGATTCATGAAGCTAATTCGTTAAGTTAAAGATAACGAATTAAGGCAATTCGTTAAGTTAAAAGATAACGAATTAAGTTAATTCGTTAAGTTAAAGGTAACGAATTAAGGTATTTCGTTAATGTGTATGATAAAGTGGATATCTTAACGAATGGGAGGTCATTCGTTTAACTGTTATAACGAATTGGAGTTGATAATTATAACGAACTGATTAGTTAACGAATTGGAGTGCACGAACTAAGTTAACGAATTGGAGTTATTGTTTATAACCAATTGAGAGGTGATTCGTAAAAAAAAAGAGTAAAATGGCGGGAAAAATTTTCTTGCGCGAATTTTTTCCTGAGTACTCCTCGTAAGTGAGTTTTTATTCTTGAAAATTTTGGCGATAATATTTATTTTTCGAAAATTTTCGGTGAATTTTTGGCTGGAAAATCGGGAAAATTTTTCTTAATCGAAAAATTTACTGGGATGTTTCTAATGTATTGGAGACTCTTCGTGGAAATTTTGGTAATATATTTTCCGGCCGACTATTTACCCGTTTCGGCTGGCCGAGGGGGAGATCTCGTGTAATTTAAGGAGGAGTGTGTTTGTTTGTGAACCTTGAAGATAATTTAAGACCTTGCCGAATTTGTCAAGAAAAGGGGGAGATAAAACTTTCATTTGAGTTTATTAACTTACATCTTCCTACGTTTGCAAGGTTTCTTGAAAAATTACTGCAATTCGGGTGGTAATTCATGCTTGCAAAGCTACGTTTGACTGAGTTCAAGACTGCAAGTGTTCTTCGATTGGTGATTAATCTGTTTAAAGATTGAAACCTGACTATGTTGGATACGAGTGTCTGTTCGTTTACTTCTTTCTGAGGGACTTTGATCCTGACTATGTTGGCTATGAGTAAATGGCGGATTACTTCTGTTGAGGGGGACGATTCTCGAACGAGTTGATCTTATTGAATAATATACGAGTCTCGTCATTGGATTGAAGAATTTGATCATTTGGGGTTTATTAATGGAGGTTGGAACTCTGAATCTTATGCCCAAACATTAGTGCATCTTTGCGAATGGGATGTGGAAGAGCTTCAAAGGATTTATTTTTGATACACGTTATCAAGAGAGGGAAAACCGAATTGAAAGATGATGAATGATCGAGTTGTTCACGAAGATGTGTGACGAGGTTAAACGTAAAGATATGTTTTCTTTACCTGTGCTGACAGATAGCTGATGACTTGATGCTGATTATTAAAAGATCGAACCATATCATACGCCAGCGGATGATCGGGATGATCTCCAAGAGTTGCTTACTTTGAGGGGGAGATCTAATATGGACTACAAGTTATTGGTTTGCTGAAAAAGATTTAAAGATTGTTTGTCTGCACAAGCCCGAAAATCACCAGTCAAGGGGAGTCTGTTAGTGCACGGTTTGTGACAGGTGATTTGGATAAAGTATTCGATAGCTATGGAAAAGGGGGAGTCTGTTAGTGCACGGTTTCAGTGTCCGTAGTGATCGAATAAATTATATATAGTCTAGATTGAATATTTATTGTAAATAGCCCATTCGCTATGGTTTGTATAGCGAGTGAGGTCCATTCGTTAGTGATCTAGGCTAGTTCGTTAATGTATAAGCCCATTCGTTATGGAAGCATAACGAATGAGGGTAGTTCGTTAAGTTATTACCATTCGTCATGGAATGCTGACGAATGGAGTCTAATTCGTTATGGAGGCATAACGAATTAGAGTTAACTTAACGAATGGAGCATGTGGCCTATAAATAGGTGGTTCCATGCTCATAATTAAGTGAGATCACAAATATGAGAGGTGTGAGGTCCTTGATCTATTATTTATCCTCTCTATAACTTATTACGTAATTTATCAAATATTTATCAATAAACCGTATTTAAAGTATTAATAGTTCATATTGTATAATTGGTGTATCGACGCGGCTAGATCCATGGCGGGTTTTCTCAATGCACGAGTCCATCTGTTGGAACTTATGTTTTAGACCGATACATCGAATTAATTTATGGGTGAAAAATATATTGTTTGGTCTCAACCAAGGGTGGATGGCTTGAAGACGAAGTCATGCTAAACTAGTATAAATAGATGTTTTTATTCATTTGTCTAGTATGAGTGTTTGTATGGTGTATTAGTGAGATCTAGGGTTTTATCCCATTGAGAGAGTCCCCGCCTCTAGGATGTGCTCTCCTGGTAGCGGCTGATATTTCTTAATCGAATGTATGTATGAATGTATGTATGAGTGTTTCATCTTAATGAGAATCATTCGGCTAATATTTCATACTACCATTTATATCTTTTGTGTTTTGATTACAATTGTTCATCCTATTATTAATTGTTAATCAAATCAGGCTGTCTCCAATACACCTCATCCGTCCAAACATCTTTCAAGAGTGAATAAGAGTGAGATTCGATCCTAACCCTAGATCCGAACTCCACATCATTAATACTGACTATTTTCACGCTTCCGCACCGGGGCTCGGTTCTGACAAGTGGTATCGGAGATGGTCATTGCTATTTTAGTAAGAAATTTGTTGCTGATTGAAGATCCGAAAAAGAACAATGACGTACGCAGGACACTGTTCCATTAAAGAGTGACGTCCGCTGCTCTGTTCTTCATTTCCGTCCAGATCTACAACTTACCGGTGTTTTCTCTTCCTTATTTCAATTAAAGTTTAAAATTTTAAACTTTAATCTTTTTAAATTAATTTTTAAATTTTTACTTCTAAATCATGTTTTAATAGCACCAGATTCATCAGATCTGAAAAACCGGTTTTCAGATCTGATTGTTTTTGAAACGTGTCTTTGTCAAACTAACTGATTTTGATTTTCAAAATGTCTGGTTACGAAGAATAGTAGGTGTCTACTAGTAAGATTCCTAGACTTTTTAGACATGAAAACTTCACAAAATGTGTTGGTGCATGAAGTCAGTAGTTCAGTGTCAAGTGTCTGTAATCGAGTTTGTTAGATTTGTGTTTTTGTATGTAAGCGAAGTTAGCTCACAAGTTCGCTGATACAGGCGAACTTGTGAACTAAGCGAAGTTAGGGACAACTTCGCCTGAACATGCCAGGCGAAGTTGTCGTGATTATATAAACATAAGTTACGGCTTATGTTTTCATTATTCAGTCAGTTTATTAGTTTACGTGTTTACGAGTCCTGTAATCAGTGATTGATATCACGTGTTTAAAGTTGCAATATAACGAGTATTTGTTTATTGTAACGTGTGTTCGATCGTGTTAACTCGTATCGTCTTCTACGCTCGTAACGTCTTACGTAGGGATTCCGCACCTACGTAGAACGAGATATCTCGTGTAGATCCGGCTGGGAACCTACAATTGGTATCAGAGCTTTTGCTTGTGATTGTGGTTTGGGATTATCACGCGGGTGTAGAAATCGTTCCGTTCGACTATTCGCGGGACGTGTTTATCGAGTTTTTGTGTAATACTCACCTCCTACCATCATAAACAACCCATTACACCTTCACAAACCTCGAAATCTAGAAATCAAACCTGCAAAAACTTCGTGTTCATCAGGCGAAGTTGCCGTCACTGTTCGTAGGGTTTCGGCGAAGATATAAGGTTAAGCGAAGTTATCCACAACTTCGCCTACCTTCTCAAGTTCGCTTATCTCAAGCGAAGTTACCCACAACTTCGCCTACCTCACAAGTTCGCTTACCTTAAGCGAAGTTATCTACAACTTCGCCGAATCAGGCGAATTTAAAAAGGAAGTGATGTTCATAATCAGCGAAGTTCAGAGTTAAGCGAAGTTATCCACAACTTCGCCTATAGTACTGTTAAAAATAAAATTTTTATTTTTTCGGGTTTCTTTGTGTTTCGTGAAAGATGACTTCAATAAATATTACGGAACTGGTGAAGATGGAAGTGGAAGCGGGTTCAGCAACAAAGGCACCGAAGATGCTTAAGAAAACCGATTATGTTGCGTGGAAGGATAGGTTTGAACAATATGTCAAGTACCAAGATGCTAAAATGTGGGTGTGCATTCAAGATGGGTACATTCCACCAACTGCTGAGTATGAGGGTCGTGATCAGATCAAGAAATACAAAGAGATGGAAGAAGAAGAAGAAAAGAAAATGTATGAGGCTGAGAGCAAAGCTCATGCAGCGATTACTATGGCTCTTCCACAAGAGATTCTTCACACCTTCAGAAAGTATAAAACTGCTAGAGAGCTTTGGGAAGCACTTGAAAACCGTTTTGAGGGTAATGTGGGAATTCGTGCTTCAAAGATTAAACTACTTAAAAACCCAATTCTCGGTATTCAAGTACTTGAAGAATGAATCACTTGATGATATCATTACTAGATATTATCATCTGATGACCGAACTCTACAACTACTCCATTACTTACAAAGAAGATGAAATTGTTGAAAAGCTTCTTGATGCTCTCCCACCGAAATGGGAGATGTACACTGTGTTGATGAGTGAAGACAACGACTTTGCCGACTATGACCTGGAAACAGCAGTTAACAAGCTACGAACTTTTGAACTAAACATGGTTCGAAAAGAGACACCTACTGATCAGGTTCAAGATCAAGGAATGTGTGGTGCAAAGGTTAACTCAAGTTCAAGTTCGAAGTCTGATTCGTCTGCTTACTACTCAAAAGGAGAGTCGGGCGCTAACTCAACACATGAAGGTCATGTATCTCTCAACATGAATGGTGATGTGTGCTTTGTAGCTGGAGGATCAAATGCTTCTAAACCTCAAGCGACCAAGGGAAGTTTTTCCCCAGGTGTTTCAAACAACAACTACTCGAAGATTCCCATGAGTGTTAAATCTGCTGAACAGCAGTTTGCTCTCTATGCATCTTTCATTGCTTTATATGAAAATTACATTCAGGGTAAGATTGTTGATCCTGCAACATTGGATGAAGATTATGATCAGATCGATGCTGATGATCTGGAAGAGATGGATCTGCAGTGGCAGATGGCGATGATTGTGAAAAGGGTTAAGAGGTTTACGAAGAAAACAGGTAGGAAGTTTGTTGGTGAGAGACCGGGTTTCGATAAGTCGAAGGTCAGGTGTTACAACTGTCAACAGAATGGCCATTTTGCGAAGGAGTGCACAAATGAACGTGTAGAACGCAGTCAAAACAAGTCTACACAACAGAGTGGGGGTGGTAATGATAATAGAGCCATGATATCCAGACAGAATGGGGAGTATAACTGGAATCTGCATGTTGAAGAAGTCTTCGAACAGGCCGATTTGGCGAACATCAAAACTGCAGATACTGAGAAAGTGACTGGCGAAAGTGAAGCTTACATGGCAGAAGCTCAAAATGAAGCTTACATGGCAGATGTGAAAGATCAGCTCACCGAGGTAAGTACCAAACTCCCTTGTACTAAGTGTGAAAATCTGTCTGAACAATTGACAACTATAACTGATCAGTATGTTAGTTTGGATGCTCAATTTAAAACCTTAAAAGAAGATCATCATTTCACTAAAGCTAGAGAAAATAGTTACAAGGTAAAAATAAAAGCTAGTGAAAAAGATATTAGGAGTCTAAAAGCAAATCTAGCTGAAAAAATTAAAGTAATTGATCTTAGCTATGAAGTGTTAGAAGAGAAAACCAAACTAATAGCTGAAAGGGATAAACAGATGGCTGATCACCAGGTGAAAGTGGTGGAACTAAACAGGAAACTTGAGAAATTCAGAAATTCCACCGCTATACTTGATCACCTCGTTAGTGATCAAGGTTCCCCAGTTAAAAGGGAAGGAATTGGTTATCATGAAGTTCCACCACCGTACAATCATAATTACACTTATGATCCTAGTAATCAGAAATCTGTTGATGTTGATTATAGTCAGACAGTTCCGGTTAAGGTAACTATTAAAGATTCAGAAGTTAGTAAAGGCGAAACGAGTAAGCCTGTGTCTAATGTGAAGATTTCTGTTCCTAGTCCTGTCTCATCAAACTCGGATAAGTCATCCGAGTCGATTGAGACAAAAGAAAAGGCAGTGTTACCAAAAAGTGGAGAGAAACATAAAACAACTAAAAAGAAATCTCCACTAAACCCGTATGTCCCACCATATGTGAGACAAACGGGCAGTAATGCAGCCTCATCATCTAAAACAACTATTGAAAAGAAAGTTGAACACAGGAGTTGTTTCAGATATAATCAATTAGGACACCTAATTGCTGATTGCCCTCTGAAGCAGAGATTCAGAGGGGTGAGGCCTTCAAAAACTGAAAACAGAACTAACAGTAACTATAATAGTGGTAAAACTGAAAACTCATCAAAGTTCAGAAATTGGACTAATTCAGGTTTTCAAAGAAAAAGATCTCAGTTTTTCACTGCTAACAACCAAACCTTAAGTAATAATTCGTTTAATTCACGAAGGTTTGGATGGCCTCATAGTCAATCTCCAAGAAGGTATCGTTTTAGGACTTACAGAAATTATTCTGATACTAACTTTGGACAGCCAAGGTACGGGATGTATCGACCCAAGACCAATAGGTCTTGGGTCCCTAGATTTTAATCATCTGCTTTAATCGTGCAGGAACAGTTGAACAGGGCTGCAAACAATCAATGGGTTGTGGATAGCGGCTGTTCCCGGCACATGACGGGTAACAAGAGTTTGTTACGCGAATGGAAACCTGTTCAGGGAGGAAGAGTGAGTTTCGCTGGAGAGAGCGGTGGAAGGATCACTGGAATTGGGATGGTGACTAACGGAAAGATGACGTTAGAGAAAGTAAAATTTGTTGAAGAACTGAAGCACAATCTGCTAAGTGTTTCGCAGATCTGTGACAAAGATTACACCGTACATTTTACCAAGAATGAGGCAATCGTGCTATATCCTGGTTTCAAGATACCAGAGGATTGGATAGTTATGAAGGCTCCAAGAGAAAAGAATACGTATATAATGGACATGAGGTCGACTGAAATGGCAACAGAGGAATCTTGTCTTCTGTCAAAAGCAACTGAATCGGAGTCCAAGTTATGGCATAGGAGAATGGGGCATATTCATCTTCGGAAAATGAACTACATTGTCAAGAATGGGCTTGTGCTGGGGTGTTCCCTTGAAGAATTTCAACTTTGAAGATCAATGCTTATCGTGCAAAAAGGGAAAGCAACACAAGAAATCCCATTGCACCAAGAAGGTTAACTCAATAGTCAGTACCCTAGACCTACTTCACATGGATCTCTTTGGTCCCGTGAATGTAAAAAGTCTAGGGGGAACATCGTACTGCTTGGTGATCACTGATGATTTCTCTCGATACTCTTGGGTATATTTCCTAAAGTCAAAGGATGAAACGGTTCAGATGGTAATAAATTTGATTACCAAAGTTGAGAACATTATGTGAAAAAGAGTTAAATACATCAGGAGTGACAATGGGACTGAGTTCAAGAACTATCAGATGGAGCTCTTCTGCTTACAGAAAGGAATCGAACACCAGTACAGCGCTCCGTATACTCCGCAACAAAATGGAGTGGCTGAGAGGAAGAACAGAACGTTAATTGAAGGAGCCAGAACCATGCTGGCTGATTCGAAACTTCCTGTGGTGTTCTGGGCTGAAGCTGTTGCAGCAGCCTGTTATATCATTAATCGAGTGTTAACCGTTAAAAGATTAAATAAAACATGTTATGAACTTATGCATGGGAGAAAGCCCAACTTGAGTGGTCTTGAACCATTCGGGTCCCCGTGTTCGATATTAAAGACAAATTCTAAATTTGGTGAAGTAGCCGACGAAGGAATTTTGGTCGGATACGTTGTTGGGACTCCCAACAGATGAGTCTTTAATACATCGACCAGCAAGGTTGAGGTGGTCTGTAACACTGATATTACAAGTTACAAATCACCAAAACCAAGCACGGGACCCGCTGGGGTTTTCGACTATTATAGACTTTTCAAATCTTTTAATATACCTTATTTGGATTGTGCAGAAGTAGATGAAAGAATTGCTTCGAAGATGATTTATGATGAGGAAGACAATTATGTGCAACGACCGAAGTATGATGAATGTCACCCTTCCTCGTCAAATGCTGTCGATACCCCTGCTGCCGCTACTGAAGAGGAATTCTTCAATCCATTTCACTCTCAACAACAATCACCCACTGATGAGCTATCTTCGAATCTGGAAGACAATCTGCAAGTCAGTGCGGTTCCGACTACGAGAGTTCACAAAAATCACCCATTGGAGAATGTGATAGGTGATCTGTCCGACGGTGTACAAACAAGACAAAGCTTGAATGAGCACACCTGTGTTTATACAAGCATTAAAGATTCAGGCATAACCAACGAATGCTTGTACACCTGCTTCATCAGCCAGATTGAACCAAAGAACTATCAAATGGCTCTCAAGGACAACTCGTGGGTCGAAACCATGCAAGAAGAATTAGCCCAGTTTAAGAAGATGGAGGTATGGAACTTGGTTGCAAAACCAAAGAATGTCATGCGATTGGCACAAAATGGGTCTTCAAATGCAAGAGAGATGAGAAAGGGATTATTACCATGAACAAGGCGAGGCTGGTTGTAAAAGGCTTTAATCAGCAAGAGGGGATCGATTACAATGAGGTGTTTGCTCCTGTGGCGAGATTGGAAGCCATCCGATTGTTTTTGGCATTTGCTGCACGTAAGGAGTTGAAGGTATTTCAGTTGGATGTGAAGAGTGCGTTCCGAAACGGTAAAGTCGATGAGGTTGTGTACGTTGAGCAACATCCGGGTTTTCCTGACCCAGACTTTCCTGATCACGTATACAAGCTATGTAAAGCACTGTATGGGCTACATCAGGCCCCTCTGGCCTGGTATTCTACACTATCCGACTACTTGCTTGAAAATGGTTTTGAACAGGGAAAGATTGATAGCACTTTGTTCTTCAAGAGAAAAGGGAGCGACTTTCTACTGGTGCAAGTCTACGTGGACGCCATCATCTTTGCTGCATCAAAAGTCACCATGTGTCAAGAGTTTGAGGCCGTCATGAAGAAGAGATTTGAAATGAGTGCTATGGGTGAACTAACTTTCTTTTTAGGACTGCAGGTTGATCAAAAGAAAGATGAGATGTTCATTCATCAGACTAAGTATGTCCATGATGTTCTCAAACGCTTTAAGATGGAGGACAGCACTCCATACGATACTCCAGTCTGCGTCAACCACAAATTGGGTGCTGATTCAGACAATGATGCGGACGTGGACCCAACCCAATATCGGGCAATAATAGGTTCTTTAATGTACTTAACTGCTTCTAGGCCTGATATAATGTTTGCAGTTTGTCTTTGTGCTCGCTTTCAGGCAAACCAAAGGAATCTCACTTGAAGGGTGCGAAGAGGATTCTACGGTATCTCAAAGGCAAGCCTAAGCTGGGGTTGTGGTACACGAGAGGAGGAGACTTGGAGTTGGTCGCCTACACGGATTCTGATTATGGAGGGTGCAATCAGAGTCGGAAGTCAACAACAGGTGGTTGTCAGTTTCTCGGAGGTAGATTAGTGTCATGGCAATGCAAGAAGCAGACCTCAGTCGCCATTTCAACCTGTGAAGCAGAATACATGGCAGCATCCAACTGCTGCTCCCAGGTTCTTTGGATTCAACAGCAATTGCGCGATTATAGTCTGAATTTCACTCATACTCCTATTTGCATTGATAATACTGCTGCTATCTCAGTAACTAACAATCCCGTAAAGCACAGCAAAACTAAACATATTGACATCCGTCATCATTTTATACGGGATTGTGCTGAGAAGAAACTGATTGTGCTCGAAAAGGTTGATACGCTAGATAATTTCGCTGACATGTTTACGAAAGCGTTTGACAAAACTAGATTTCAAAACCTTGTTGAGCTGAATGGGATGATCAACCCCGAGTAACCATGTTTTGTGACTTTGTTTAAAAAAAAAAAAAAACCACGTCACTATCGCTTAGAATTATGTCGGTTGCCTCAGTTTGAAGGACATGTCTTCAGATATGTTTGGTCCTCATTTCTACTTATAGAATATGAGGATAGCCATTAACCAGATGACTGAAAGTGACCGGGGCGGTTTATGATGTGTTTTTATTCTTTCGCTGAAAATTAGTCGATCATACTTAGTTAGAAGGACACATACTCGTATGTGGTCAGTCCAGCTGATCCATTGGATCTTCAGGATAGCCGTTTACCTGAAGACTTTGACTTGATCGGGGCGATAGAAGTTAAATTTTTTTTTTTTTGCGGGAGATGAAATTATTTTTCAAGTCTACTACTTCGTAAGAAGTTCCTTTACTATGTTTAACAGAATATTGATCCAACCTTGGAAAGTGATAGATATACTGATTCTGTGTGCTTAACTAGTGAAGTTATTAGGCCTAAAAGACTTTAGAACAGTCACTGTATGTCATGGTAGCTTTTTATGGTGCGTAACAGTAGAAGTGATACTAACTAAACCCACTCGATGTTATGTGGAAACTCCTTATGAGTTGTGCATGTCTCCATATATATCTTTCCGAATGATAGGCAGAAAAGCGATTACCCAGTCATACACGAGCCCGTGAGTGTTCTGATTCCCGTAAAGATAGCGTGTCAAGAAACTGCAGTGATCCAGATTAGGGACTTGTAGTAGTTTACTACTCTGAAGTCTGTGTAAATACTTAAAAAAAAAATGTGTGAGTTATTGAGACATTATAGAGTTCATAATGATAAGACTTCTCAATCAAGATGCAAGATAGAGAACGGGAAGAAGAGTCCAAAGATCGAAGAGTTCCTACTATTTAGTCAGACACTACGGGTCGAGGTCAACTCGGGGTGACTTGGGGAAAGCCAAATACACTTTGAGAATAGATAGGAGGCATCATAATCTCTGAGTTGTTGCCCATTTAAATTTTGAGCTTAATTGAAACTAACCCGTATCACAGAAACGATGAAAACCATTCTAAGTTATTTACCTGCTTACAACCTGTTTTTTTATGTCATAATACAGCTGAACACGGATCTGTGTGACAGTCACGTAGTTAGTATGATTCCTGTTCGGATCTTTTCTAAAACATGGTAGTCCCTATCGAGACTGAAATTTGATCCCGTGTATTTTATTTTTAAAATTTTTTTTTTTCTACTTATGTAGTTGTATGATTTTATACCTGGTTACTTGGTCTTGATCGTATCATTTAACTCTTTAAAGGATGTTTTACAACTTAATTGCAAATTGTTCAAATTATAGGGTTTGTTTTGAAAATTTTAATCTCGGCAAAGTTGTGCCTAACTTCGCCTGCCATGGCGAAGTTATCCATAACTTCGCCTGTATAATTTTGACTCTATATAAAGGAAATTAAAGGTCAAACTGGTTCATTATTTTCAAAACCCAGCGAACTTATCCAGCGAACCTAACCTCTAAACCCCCAGCGAACTTATCGATTTTCTTCTGTGTTCTTATTTTCAAGTTCGAATCCGTATTATAGGTGTGTACGATTGTTGTATCGTATAATCACGTTCCTTGACGTTAATCAATGGGTATTTCGACCCGTTTTCGTGACCTCAGTTTTTCGAATCTTCATACCCGATTTTCAAACGTATTTTTACGTGGTCATAATCAATCTAATCGTCTAAATCGTCAGTAAATCAAGTTTTACGGAGTCCGCAATCTCCAAATTGAACCGATTCACTTCGATTGAAAACCTAACTGATGCCGTTTCAGATTCGGCGAAGTTATAGTTTAGGCGAAGTTATCCGTAACTTCGCCTGAGGTTTAACTTCGCCTGATAATTATTTTTGAAACAGTTTATGAGGCGATGTTGTGGTTAGGCGAAGTTATCATTAACTTCGCCTGGACCTTTTTACTTAACTGTTAACCAGCGAAGTTCAAGTTGAGGCGAAGTTGTTCCCAACTTCGCCCCACCTCTAACTTCGCCTATGCAGAATAAATCACAACTTCGCTCATGGTAACAGGCGAACTTGTGATTTGCTTTGACGTTTATCTAACTTAGTCTGTTTGATGCAGATATGGCTGCTGTAGGTGGTGCAGGCGATGATGACGGTGGTGACAACAAAAGACAGTTCTTCCCGGGTCACAACATGTATATAACATTAGACCCGGAGGCGAGCGGAGTTGATGATTTTCGTGAAATCATCACGTTCCTATTACGCTCGCGTATATTCCACGCGATTACGACAACACTGCCAATATCCTTGCCAAACATTGAGGATTTTTGGCAGACCGTGGAATATGACTGTAGGGTCGAGCCCCCGGTGATGCGAGCAACAGTCAAAAATCACATTGTTCAGTTCTCATCTGAACAGATCCGGGCGGCTTTACGATTTGGAGATGAGACGAGGGATGACCCGACAGATTTTGTGGCTCCTTTCCGTGATGGAGCGTTTCTGAGGATGGGATACTCTAGTCCCTTGGGAGATACTCAAAGAAGGAAGGGGTTTTTGCTTGACCAGTGGCGCTTTCTCATGCATGTCATGATAGTATGCATGTCAGGGAGAAAGGCGGGCACTGATGGCATGGGCGCGACCATGCAGTCGGCTATGACTGCTCTGACTTATAACAAGCGTTACAGCTTTAGTCAGATGGTCTTCTACGAGATCGATCGACAAAGAAGAGCGGTGGCGCGTGAGAGATTTATCATGTATCCAAGATTTCTCCAATTGATCTTGAATCATGTTGCTCCAACGCTACCTCAGCGCCGCCCAATCCGATACGTCGAAAGTGTGAGCAAAAGGATCTTTGCCCAATGCAGATCCTCCAGTGCGAGGAGCAAACCTGAGCTCCGTCCTCGACATACTCCACTATTCGGGTACTTGATCAACCCGGGGTATGTGCCTGCTCGAGGGGACGAGTTTAGGGACCCGGCACCACAACAGGCAGGAGCACCTCAAGCTATACCTGCTGCTCCTGTTGTGTCACCAGAGGAGAACGTTGACCTTGACGCAGAGTTTGGCGGTCAAGGATTTTTTGACATGGAGAGGGTTGATCCAGAGGAGAATGTACAGGTCTTGGTTGAACGAGCTTCGGGTGTGAATGTTACTAGGGCAGCTACAACGGTGGCTGGCTCAGATTCTGATGATGAAGTGGCCGAAGCAAGACGGATTTTGGTAACACATGAACGGGTTCATGGGAAAAGAAAAAGAACTGATGATGACAGCGAGTCAGACTATGAAGAAGAAGTTCAACAGTTGATCCGTAGATCAAGAAGGGAACGGGCAGGTGCAGGATCGGGAGCTGGTGAGAGTTCGAGGGTGGTACGTTTCACTCCACCCGCACTGTCCGGTATGACAATGGTTCCCTCAACATTACAAGTTACAAGGCCAAGCGCCACGGATGTTCCCGTGGTGGCTACCTCATCATCTTTTGGCCTCCCACCAACTACTTTCCAACTTTCGGCTCCGGAAATCGTATCGTTGCCACCTACAACTCTTACTCCAACGGAGGTCGTGGCACATTTTATTGAGTCGACGATTGTGGCCACTGCAGGGTTATCGGTGACGATACCACCTGCGGTTACGTCTATGCCTACTTCTGAGGTCCCGGTTACATCGAAAATGTCACACCCCGACTAGGTAGTTGCGGAAGCGTAATACGGGAATGTAACAGATAACACTGGTATCAACCACATTGTTTATAAAGAAAATTCAACAGCTAAATTACATCATATTACATTGGTAGGTACTATGTTTACAAACTAGGTGAAAAACACATAACCGGTTTACGAGCTTCTTATACAGTATTATATCAGCGTCTATTCACAGCTATTCAACTTTCTTTATAACACCAAGCATGTAAGCAAATCATTCCACTTTTGCTTTACCTGAAAAGCATGTTAAAACGGGTCAACTACGTCTAGTTGGTGAGTTTCAAGTTTCACGAGTATCAATGAAATCAGTACACGAGTTCGTAAAGTTTTCAGTGTGTATGTATATATGTCTGTGTATGATGTATTATACTAAGCCAGAAGTGAAACCGAAACGAGCTAAAACACATGGCCTCCACTGCCCATGCACTCCCGTTGGCATTTAACAGCCACTTTGCCCCAAGTATGTAAAAATATAATGACAATGTGCAACTGGGTTTACATATGTTCCGGCATACCCCACCGGCTCTGTCAGTTGGGTTTGTCAAACCGATAGTACTATCCACACGTCACCGGCACGAAGTTAATCACTTGTGTTTGTGGGGACTTGTCAAGTGTTAGTACTTAGATAATCCACATCATCACACGTTTTCAAGTATATCAGTTTATGTAAACATGCTTTTCACCCCAAAAGTTCGTAAAACAGTTTAGAAAGTGGGGGTCGTGAAACTCACCTTATCGTAGTTCGCACAGAAATCACGTATCAATAAGTCAGATGCCTCGTTTATAGCCTGATTCCTATAAACGGTATCGTATCGTTATTACTAGTACAGTGTTCAAGCTAAGTCGGGCTGTATAGATAATCTGGGTATAGCTGTTAGGCCCAGAACATGACCATAGTCTTAGATTGTGACGTTGTATACTATGAAATGTTTAAAACTGGATTTGGCTCAGTTTCACCGTTTTCCGAGCCTAGCTCAGTTGATCGTTTATACGTTTCGGGATTAGGTAAGATCACATAAAACTTAAGTAAATATATTGATTGACAAAATAATTTAATTTATGAAAGAATTTTAAGGTTTCGGTGTCTGGTTTGATCGCAGGGTTCGTTTCCGTTTTCACACTGGTTTGATTATACAAAACGCGCACAATCCACCCGATTTGTCCGGAATTCTCGTAAAAAGTTCGTTTTTATCAATATCATTCAAAAATATGATATTTGACCACTTTTGACATTTTGACATACCAGTCAGTCCGTTAAACACAAAACTGCCGGTTTCGTTAAAACAATTATAATTTAAATCTTTGATTAATCATAACTAAATATGTACTTATATATAAATTATGTAAATTTTTGTAAAAATACATTAAGACATGGAGAATTTTATAAAAATATTTTCAGAAATTTTATGATTAATTATTTATTTATAAAAATTCATTTAATAGGTTATAATCGTGTAATAAATGGCCCGTTTATATCAAACGACCTCCGAAAAATCCAATAATTTTTACCAATGACCTCAATGTTATTACATAGTCCCTGCAAAATTTCCAGAACCTAACTTATTTGACAAAATGCCTTTTTGTGCGTTTTTCGGCTGTTAATATTCGGTTAAGCCATGATTGCACAAACCATACTTAGACATTTCCAATGATTCCCAAACTTTACCAGTGATCTTACCATCACATATTAAACTCCAAAACCAAGTTTCATAATTTTTCAATATGTTTAGCTATTTTTCCCAAATAAACGCTCATAAACGGGAATAAATTCATCAAATATTCTCCGTTTATCGAAAAATTACCAAATTTGAACAGGGACTCATTTATATGATCCCTAATGTCCCTGCAAATTTTCACAAGCTAAAAACAAGCACGTCACAACCTAATACTAAACAGCCCCTAAACGAGTGTTACGGGTTTACCTTTTCGGTTTTCGATGAATTTTGCTAGCTTAAACGACTTTCCGGGTCTCGGGTTGCAAACTCAGTATATCTACATATCATATAACATCAAACCAAGCATAAATCATCCATGTAACAGCCTTGATAATTAGGGTTTCGGTTTTGGGTTCAAACCGAACTTTCTAACCGTAAAAACGTTGTATTCATGTTCTAATCCGCGTTTTTGACCAAAAAAGTATATGTTCCTGGTTTGTAAATATGTTTAACATCAAAACATGGTTTTACTTGATTTTTAGGGTTTTTGGATGGTTAAACATGTTTAAAACTAACTAAAACATGTTTATAAGTTAATTATATGGATCAAACTTGGTTAAATCTTCACAAAACTTGATCTTACCTTAGGGTTTTGAAGGAGAGCTGATAGAGCAGAGCTAGAGCTGCTTTGAACTTCAAAAGTTTGTATGTTAAAATGAATAACAAAAGCTTAAGGATGAAGTTATGTTTATAACAATAATGTGATGTTTGGTGGGCAGGTTCCGATCGGAACTCTATAGGACCCCTTAATGGGCTGTTTTGGCCCATTAAGCTAATTATACAAGCCCAAACATGAAAAGCCCACTTCAAATTTAGTTCGGGTTCGGTTTTTCGCAAGAAAATTGTTAGGACCGATCGGGAGACGGTTTCCCAACGATTCTCGGGGGCAACGTGTTAGAGTGCGGAATCCTACTAACACGGCGACTCGGTGGTAATCAACGACACAAACGGTAGCAATTCCTAGGATGATATGACGACCAGGTGCGGAGGAAAGGACCGAAGGGGTTGACGGGCAGAGAGGATTTCCGGGGAACAGGTCGGCTGTGTATGTGTGTTATGTGTGTTCTTCTGAAAATCCCTAAGTAACGTTTATATATCGAAGACTCATTCGATCGGATGAGTCTCTCATTCGATCGAGTGAAGCTTTGTTCGATCGAATGAGCCTGGTTCGATCGAATCAACCTTTTGTTCGATCGAACCAGTTTTCGTTTGACATTTACAATACGTTAACTAGGTTTCACTATCTTTAGTCTCACGCCGACCTACCCTGATAGAACTGGGGACATATATATGACATTTCATGTCCTAACAAACTCCCCCTTGGAGCCAGTTCTATTTATGTTTTAACCAATCGAGATTTCTTGCTCGACTGCAACTCCCCCTTGGAGTTATCTCTCCCTCTCTGTTCTCAAAGCTAGTGGTGCCCTCATTGCATCCACCAAACTCCTGTCTTCATGGAGTTATCTCACGATCCAATGGTGCAGTCCGTCAGACTTACCATAGGTTCCACATATCATGAGATGCTGTCAAATGGAATATAAGATTAACATTTAAGCACAGTTGTAGTAGATTATCAAACATGAAAGTAAAGCATAATCTAGCACAATATTCCAAAGTATATTAAAATCACTCCAAAAACAATTACAACCAGAAGATAAAACTTTGAATTACAAAGAAACCAAATAAACAAAACATATAACAATTAATCACTGGTTCCCTGTGTATATTTCTTCTGTTGTTCCTTCCAGTTAGATCCTGCATGTATGTCATAGGCAAAACAGATCCTAATGACATTTCTGTACTTTAGCGCTTGCTCCATGTCGTCGGGGGCATAAAGAATTTCTGTCTTGTATAGAGTAAAAACATCCTCCCTTGACAAGTTGGTGAGCCACATAGGATCAAAAATGCGGATTGTGCTCCAATTACCATTGTCGTTGAGCACTATAACTGCTTCATGTAGTCTTCCGTCGTAGTACCAATGCCTGAACGATTTGTAGAAGTCCTGCTTCATCTTTCGTAGCGGAATCTTCTTCATTGTAAGTGGTGGCATGTACTTCAAAATGACTTTCGGCCTGTTGGTGATCGGATCGATCTCCTTTTTACTTGTATAACGCTTTGGCCTTTGCGGTGTAATCAATCTCCATTTTGAGTTGTATTCCTTTCGTAATACACTCTGATAGTACGATGCGAATGGAGATGAGCTTGCGTATAGCATGTCCAGGTAATTAAGACGATTAAGATCGTAAGTTGGAAGAGTCTTCAAGTCTGTGATTCGTTGATAGTACTCAACCCCCTTTTCCCTTTTGACAGCTACGCAGTTCAGGTCTTTCAGACACGCCCAAGCTAGGATTTCTCCAGAGGTTCTCCGACCCTTAGTATCATATGACTTTGTGTGAGGAATGGTCGGTTTCGCTTGGCGTTTAGACCTGATCTTTTCAAGAATAGCATTGAACGCTTTCTTGCATTCTTCTGTTTTGTCTTTAAATTCGGCTTGATCGGCTTCAGACGGCTGTTTCATAGCATTTGACCTTTCGTCAGCCTTCTTCTGCACTTCCTCCTCGTTTACGTTTTGAAAGAAGCTTGATGAGTTGGGAATATCGTCAGTTTGCGACGTGTAGTACTCAGGATATTCTTCCCTTGTCAAGTCTTCTATTTCGACATCTTCGAAGTGAGGAGGATCGACTTGTGTCGGATCAGCGGCCGTCGGTGATGGTGAGTCGGTTGAAGCAGCTGCAGCAGATGTGGATTCTGTTGAAGGCAAGGCCAGAACTTTGCCTGTTTCTTCGTTTGAAAACTCGAACATTTGCTCTAGCTCTTCTTCCGTGAAGTTGTGCGAAATCTCACCTTCTTCCACGTCTCCACTTGAGAAGATTTGCTGTTCATCTGGGTTGTCCAAGAGATACGTGAAAAACTCCGCTGCTGTTTTTGACTGCAGCGGTTGGACATTTGATGTATCAGCATCACCTGCTTGATTAATAATCACAACACAGTAAAAAAAAAATTTTTTTTTTTTTTGTTTTTTTTTTAAATAAACATATGTAATATCATAAACGTTAAGTACAAATCAATTACATATGACAATGGAATATAAATAAGGATTACAAGATTTAAACATTAAAATCCTCACTACATTCACTCAAAAATCACTCAGTTACCTTCACCTTCATCATCATCTGAGTTCAGCTCGTCGGTGTCCACATCAACATTAGCTGGACCTTCCAGACGAAGAACGTCTCCTTTAAGCTCAGTCACCTTAGCTTCAAGGTTTCTGTTTGACTCCACAAGGCTTTTATTGGACTCTACCAGGCTTTGATTTGACTCTTTGAGCTCTGTGATAGCAGATCCCTGTTCAGCAACAGTAGCAGTGAGCTGAGTGTTCTCAATCTTCAACCTGTCGTTGTCAGCTTGAAGTTGAGCCATTTGTTCATCTCTGATTCTGTTATGCTCTTCCTGCTGTGTCCTGAACATGAACATCTGCATCATCGCCTTGTGCAGGTCGGCAATTTCAGAAGCGACCTTGGAAGGGAGGGAGATCTCCTGTTGAGGTTGAGGAGGAGGTGGCGGTGCGGACTGAGGTGTTGGAGGAGGAGCTTGTTGTGCTGGAGGAGCAGTAGAAGAGGTCCCAACTGATGGTAACATTGCGGGACGAGGTTGGCTGAGAAATAAATTCCTGTACTTTCGAGTAACCTTCCTCTTTTGTCTCTTCGCCGGCCTTTCTTCACCTGTCGGTTGATCAGCAGGCTGCTCCTCAAACACTACTTCTTCACCGGTTTCCAAATCTTCAACATTTAAGTAGGTATCAGCTTCCTTCTCTGCATCAGTCCTGGTGTCCTCAGGGACTACTTCGTCTTCAGTGTCTGATTCATCACTGGTTTTCTGATACGGAAGGTCCTCGACATCTGAGTCACTTGAGGTGTTCCTCCACTTCCTCTTTGGTGGAGCCTGATAAAACGGATTCGCCACATGCCCAAAACAACGTTTGTGTGGGGGCCTTGTTGGACGATCCTTGTATGACTTGAGACGGTTCAAAGTCTCATTCTTCATGTGGTCTAGCTTTACCACATCTCCGTCATTCTCTTTCAACAGCCCCGGTGCCTGGTCATCAACTATCATCTGCACAAACCTCGGGTACCGTAGAAACTTCTCACCCGCCCCTTGTTTTATGGTGAGGTTTTCCACCATGTGACTGAATGTCATTTGAGAGAAATTGAAGGGGCGGTTCATCACGAGTGCTGCCACGGTGAATTGCATGCTCTCCCTTATCTTATCAAAACTTGTACGTTGAGGACCCAGACAGTGCATCACCACGTGCGCCAGATATTTGAATTCTGGGCACAAATTTGCTTTGAGAAGCAGACCGGCATTGAGATCGCCGTCATACTTCATGCGTGCGAAACATCCTCTCGTTGCTGCAGGATGTAATGTGGTCGGGTCAGAGTCTGTATCTGCAAACCCGCAGACATCTCTAAGAATCTGGGCAGAAACAACAATTTGATGCCCTCGGACTGTGGAGCGTATCACCGACGGCTCGACGGACTTGTCGTGCGTGGCGTTTCTCCAAAACTCCTGTTGAACCGACATTATCGGCTCAACGATCCTTGAGATAGGAATGAAGATCCTTGACCTCTTTAAAAACTTAATCATCTGCGCAAAGTCCTTGCCGTGACTTGATTTTTCATCTAAAAATGCCACAATGTTGTGTTTGATCGACGTTTTGTACGGAGCAATAACCTGTGCAGCTTCAGCCATTGAATCTGTATACATAGACATGTTAAAACAGACAGATATCTAAAAGACTGAATTTGTAAAAAAAAAATTTTTTTATTTTTTTTTTTTTTTTTTTTTTTTTTTTTTTTTTATTTTTTTTTTTTTTTAACTTCTGGACTGGTTCGATCGAATTATAAAGGATTCGATCGAATGAACTAATCATCCGATCGATTGAGACATATATTCGATCGATTTAGACTGGTTCGATCGAATGGACTCATTCGATTCCTTCAACCAGAACCCAGATTTCAACGAGACCCGAATCGGTTTTTCGACCGATTAACCACAATCAACATGTGCGAAACATTGAAAGATGTTGTTTACATGTTTTCCAATGACCCTCATGACCCGAAAACTCAAAAAAAACTCAGTTTTATTGTCGGGACCGTTTCCGACACCAAAAACGGCCCGAAAACCTATCGAAACGCGGACGAAAATCAATAAAACTTACATTTTTGAAATCTACGCGAAAAAGTGAATAAACTGGTCGGATCAAAAAGAGGTTTTAGCACGATCGATTTTAAGAGGGAAATTTCAAATTCTTTTCGGATGAAAATGTCCGATCGAATGACTTCTGCTATTTATACAGATTTTTGACTCATCCGATCGAATAAACTTGTTCGCTTGACTCATCCGATCGAATGAGACACACTATTCGATCGGATGGATTTCTTCCCTCAAACTGATTTTTCACAATAACTTATCCGATCGATTTGGCACATTCGATTGACTGACTCGATCGAATGGCTACATGTTCGATCGAATGAGGAAAAGTTTTAGAAAAATTTGACTTTTAAACTTCTTATTCCCCGTCATCGATCACGGTGCTTTTGAACCTGCAAGAAAACTTAAACTTTTGACATTTGGTTAGTTAGCATAGAAATTTTCCGATTTTGTGAGCTCAGTTCCTGTAGAACATAAAGATCATAAAACGTTAGTAAACACACAGAAAATATCAGGTCCAACCAACTTCGGTTTTATTGCAACTTCTTCCTTCTCTCATTACACACTTGGTTGCGCAGATAAACGTTTAGCAACCTGCATGAGTTTTTCTTTCATTCCTACACACTGAATAAACATTTAGTAGGAACAGACAGGAATCAGACTACCTGTCACAATGATTTCTCATCGACTTTCAAACATTAAGAATAAAATAAAATAACCAAAAATAAAATCTTAATTATTTATTTACAGGGAGGGACAGGGATCAGACTACCTGTCACAATGATTTCTCATCGACATTAAAGCAGAATAAAATTAAAGAAAAATTAATTCAAATTAAAAATGTTTTTGAATTTTTTTTTTTTTTTTCTTGTTTCTTTTTATAATATTCAAACTGAAATAAACATCTGTACAAAAATTTAAAACACATTATTTTTGGTTGAGAAGGATCTATAATAAGAAATCATACAGACGTATATGACTATCTACTGAGATTTTTTTTTTTTTTTTTTTTTTTTTTTTTTTTTTTTTTTTTTTTTTTTAATATACGAAGTTGAACAAGACATAATGAATATTCTTTTTGTGAGAAAGATCCGAACAGGAATCATACTAATTAAGTGACTGTCACATAGATCCGTGTTGAGCTGTATTATGACATAAAGAAACAGGTTATGAGCATGAAAATAACTTAAAATGGTTTTCATCGTTTCTGTGATACGAGTTAGGTTCAATTATGTCTCAAAATTTAAGTGAATAACAACTCAGAGATTATGATGCCTCCTATCTATTCTCAAGACGTATTTGGCTTTCCCCAAGTCACCTCGAATTGACCTTGACCCATAGTGTCTGATTAAGGTTGTAAGTGTCTTCATCTGCTTCCCGTTTTCTTTCTTACTCCATAATTGAGAAGTCTTGACATTATTAACTCTAGAATGTTTCAATAACTCATAAAGAATCATTTTTTTTTTTTTTTTTTTTTTTTTTTTTTTTTTTTTTTTTTTTTTTTTTTTTAAATGTTACATAGACTTCAGAGTAGTAAAACAATTGCAAGTCCCGAATCTGGATCACTGCAGTTTCTTCATGCACTATCTTTACGGGAATCAGAACACTTATGGGCTCGTGTATGACTGGGTAATCGCTTTTCTGCCTATCATTCGGAAAGATATATATGAAGACAAACAAAACTCTTAAGGAGTTTCCACGTAAAATCGAGTAGATTTAGTTTGTATCACATCTACTTTTACGCACCATAAAAAGCTACCATGACACACAATGACTGTTCTAAAGCCTTTTAAGCCTAATAACTTCACTAGTTAAGCACACAGAATCAGTATATCTATCATTTTCCAAGGTTGGATCAATTTCTCATTTTCTGAATATAAATGAATGTCTTTTAAAAAAAAAAAAACCGTTTTCACTATTTCGCCCCGATCAAGTCAAAGTCTTCAGGTAAACGGCTATCCTGAAGATCCAATGGATCAACTGGACCGACCACATACGAGTATGTGTCCTTCTAACTAAGTATAACCGACTATTTTTCAGCGAAAGAATAAAGACCCATCAAAACCCGCCCCGATCACTTTCAGTCATCTGGTTAATGGCTATCCTCATAATCTACTAGTAGAAATAAGGACCAAAACACATCCGAAAATGTGTCCATCAAACTGAGGTAACCGACATAATTTTAAGCGATAGTGATGTATAAAAATTTAATATAAGAAAAATGAAAATAAGCTGTACAGAAATAGCAAATCTTTTTGATGTCTCAGTATGATAGCGTCTGTGTACTATCACCTTTCTTGTAACAAGATCAACTTCTCAAAATTTTGAAAGTTTTTTTTTTTTTTTTTAATGTTTTTGGGTTTTTGTATTTTATATTGTTTTTGGTTTTTCTTGAACCTTTTCTCCCCCTAGAATTTATAAAAAACAAAATCTTTTTGGACTTTTTCAAATTTTTAAGAAAAGAAAAAATGAAAACAATTTAAATGATATCTTCAGGAACATCATCTGATATACGTTTAACGCCGTTGATCTCTAGTAAATATAAAAACCGTGGTTTATCAAATGCTTTAGTGAAGAGATCAGCGCGTTGTTCCTGAGTGGGGATTTTTATCACATCGATTAACTTCTTTTCGTAGCAATCACGAAGGAAGTGATATCGAATTTCGATGTGCTTCGTTTTGCTAAAATGAACCGGATTTTTGGTAATTGAAATTGCAGCAGAATTATCAATATATATGGGAGTAGTAGAGCATTCAATACCGTAGTCACGCATTTGTTGCTGAATCCAAATAACTTGAGAACAGCAACTGGCAGCCGCAATATATTCCGCCTCAGCTGTTGAAGTGGAGACTGACGTCTGCTTTTTGCATTGCCACGTTACTAAACGACTTCCAAAGAACTGACATCCTGCTGTTGTTGATTTGTAATCGAGTTTACAACCACCATAGTCCGAATCACTATACGCATGTAGATCAAAGTTATCATCATAAGGATACCAAAGACCCCAATCTGGAGTACCCTTCAGATAACGCAAAATTCTTTTGACTGCAATCAGATGGGAGACCTTCGGCTTTGACTGATAACGTGCACAGAGACACGTAGCAAACATTATGTCTGGCCGAGAAGCAGTCAGGTACATTAGAGATCCGATGATCCCTCTATAGTGAGTTGGATTGATCAATTCACCCTTCTCGTCAGGATTAATCCCGTGATTAACCTCTAAAGGAGTTCCCTGTGAAGAAGAACTCAACATCTCAAACCGTTTCAAGATGTCATTGACGTATTTTGTCTGGTGAATGAAGATACCGGAATCTTTTTGATCAACTTGAAGTCCTAAGAAGAACTTCATCTCACCCATGGAGCTCATTTCAAATTTTTCTTTCATCACTTGTTCGAACTCCTTACAAAGTGTTTTATTCGTGGACCCGAAGATGATGTCGTCCACGTACACTTGTACCATAATTAGATCTCCTTCTTTTTCTTTTGTGAATAGCGTGCAGTCAATGGTTCCCCTTCTAAACCCGTTGTTCAGAAGGTGTTTGGATAGTTCTTTATACCAAGCTCTCGGGGCTTGGTGAAGACCGTACAAAGCCTTGTTGAGCAGATAGGCTTTGTCCTTGTGATATGGGTCTTCAAAACCTGGAGGTTGTGCCACATATACGGTCTCTTCGATGTGACCGTACAAAAAGGCACTCTTGACGTCCATCTGATATACTTTGAATTTCTTGAAAGATGCATACGCCAAGAACATCCGGATTGCCTCCAAACGAGCAACCGGAGCATATACCTCATTGTAGTCTAGGCCTTCGATTTGCCTAAACCCTTGGACCACCAGGCGGGCTTTGTTGCGAACAATCACTCCACGATCATCACGTTTACATTTTAGTACCCACTTAGTGCCAATTTTCTTCTGACCTTTGGGGAGATCCACCAGCTTCCACACACCAAGTCTTTTAAACTGCAATAATTCCTCTTGCATGGCTGTGACCCAGTTGGGATCTTTCAGCGCATCGGTGGTGCTGTGTGGTTCTTCTTGTGCTAAGAAGCATTCATGGGCATTAAGAGCAACTAATCCTGACTCCATCATTTCTGTGTAGAGACCAAAATTCAGCTGTCGACGAGTTTTGACACCCTGTTGAATGTCCCCTATAATGTTGTCTTGTGGATGATCACGTTCAGTCCTAACAACCGGATTATCAGGAACGACAACATTTTGTTCCAAGTTAGTTAAGTTCGGCTCAGGAACTGGAGCGGTTTGTTCCATGTTGTTTGTGTTCAGCTCAGGAACTGGAGCGAATTGTGGTGCTGCCTCTGAAGTAGACGTTAGAGGCGGATCTGTGATAGACACATCTTGATTTGACGAGGACGGTTGTGAAATAACATGTGTCGGTGCCGGTCGTACAAAGTCTGTTGGTGTTTCATCTTCAGATTCGGAATCAGATGACTCAAGAACTTGTTCTGTTGACTCTGTGGAAGAAGACGTTGACGGACCAGGATGAGATGAGCGTTGCTGTGATTCATCAGGAGGTGCATTTTGCGCCTCATACATCATTTGAATAGCAACATCATTCAGATTGAATGACTTGACCCATTTGTCAAAGTCAAACAACCAGTCTTCACCTGTCCCTTTGGCTGGTTCTGTGTAGCGTTGAACATCGACGTGGTACCATTCTTCAACCAATTTTGTTGATCGGTTGTAGACCCTTTTGAGAGGAACGCTATAACCCAGAAAGTAACCCTTAATAATCTTCTCCTCGAACTTGTTATCAACTTGCCTTTTGAGTAACGTGCAGAGAGCCCCAAATGGTTCCAGGTGCTCTAAGTTAGGCCTTCGACGTTGAAGAAGCTCGAAACTAGTCTTGCCGTGGCGCTTGACAATGCCAACCCGATTCAGTGTGAAACAGGCGTTGGCAATTGCCTCATTCCAAAACGTGACTGGCAACACTGAGTCAGCTAACATGGTTCTTGCTGTCTCGATTAACGTACGGTTTTTCCTTTCAGCAACCCCGTTCATTTGTGGAACATACGGAGCACTGAATTCTTGAACGATGCCTTTTTCTTTGCAGTAAGTATCAACGTTTGCGTTCTTAAACTCTGTACCGTTATCTGACCGAATTCTTCGAACCTTCAGCTTGTATTGCGACTCAAGAGTCGTGACTAGCAGACTAATACACCCAAAAGTTTCAGACTTCGCTTTTAGGAAAAACACCCATGAGAATCTTGAATATTCATCAGTGACCACTAGACAGTATGAGTGCCCAGCAATACTTTTGACGCTGATTGGGCCAAAAAGATCCATATGTAGAAGTTCCAACGGCATATCAATGGAGTGGAAACTCTTAGACTTGTGGGACCTTTTTCGTTGTTTTCCGGCTTTACACTGAACGCAAGAATCAGGGAGATGAAAACTTCTTAGATTGACTCCCTCAACCATTCTATTGTGCACCAGCTTGTTCATGTTCCTGACGTTTATGTGTCCCATCCGTTTATGCCAAATGACAGTATCACGTTCGGATGCCTTGGACACAAAACATGTTGCAGTTGGAGATGATGACCCTGCCTTAGCCATATCCAGAATGTAGAGATCACTCTGGCGTGCGGCTGACATTAGAACTTTGTCTTCAGGAAAGTTGACGTCCTTAGACAAGATGTGGCAGTCTCGTTCATCAAACATTACTTTGAAACCTTTGTCGCAGATTTGACTTATGGACAACAGGTTGTTCTCCAACTCTTTGATGAAATTAACTTTCTCAAACGAAACTCGCCCATTAGACACAATTCCTTGGGCCGTGATAAAACCTCCTTGATTTCCTGCAAAGGAAACTGCACCTCCTTTTATTTGTCTGACATTTGAAAGAAGATTCATGTTTCCAGTCATGTGCCTGGAAGCTCCTGAGTCTATGATCCACATGTTGAATCTTGGATCATATCGAGCAACCTGCACACAAAAACAAAAGGTTTAAATATCATTGGAAACCCAAGCCCTTAAGGTCTTGGGTTTTCCATCTTCATCACGAATGAACAATTCAATCCATTTACCCTCATTAACACTGTTTTCAGATTTGACGTTGTTATCAACAGTGTTAGTTTTCTTTGGTTTCCAAAAGTCAGTCTTCTTCTCAACATGTTTGAGATAGCTGGTTGAAGACTGGGTTTCACTTGTCGAAGTGGAAACACTTGGATCTGAGGGGTTTGGGGATTGGTGTGGTGAGGTTGGCTGAGGTTTCCGAGGAGAAACCGACCTCGGTGTGTGAAACCGTTCTTGACCTTGAATGTCAATGGTCGGTCTCCTCCTAGGAGGTGACTTGACATACCTCGGATCCGGAGTCGATATGTACTGCTTAGGATCCGTGTACTTATAGCAAAATCTTGCTATATGCCCTACCTCTCCACACGAAAAACAGTAGTTTCTCCCCCTTTGACTTGGTGGAGAGAAATAACTCTGGTTTTGTCTGTTATCATAGTACCCCCTGGATTTGACATTTTGGGGTGAAGTTTGTCTAGGAGGGTGTTTTGGGAAATTATGTTTTTCATTAACGTTACCCTCCTTTACAAACTGGGTACTATGTTCCACATAGACTTTCTCAGATTTAGGAATAAACTTTTTCTTCTGAGAACTTCTTGTTGTTGTTGCCTTTGACTTAGATGGTGGTGGGCCCGACTTAGTTGTGGAACCTAAGTCTGTGGCAACAGCATTTTGTTTGGACACAGGAGCCGGGTCAATGACTTCTTTACCCTTAGACACAGAAGTTTGGTTTGTGTCCTTGGGTATGTAATCATTTGATTCATCATCCGGCACAGCTCCTGGTGTGCTTGCAAATTGATTCAGGATCGGGGGTGGGACATTGTTGTATCCCACTCCTTTTTCCTTTTTGCCTCGGAACTCGGGAATGATGTGTTCTAATAAATAAGATGAATTTGAGTAACTTTTTAATTTGAAATTTAATGATTCAAAATCAGCTTTCAAGTTTTCCAATTCTTTTTTCAAAACATTATTCTTATTTATGTGAAAATTGATAGAATCTTGTTGATTAAGAACACATATTTCAAGTTCCTTGTTCTGACGCTTAAGGCCATCAATCTTTTCTTTAAAAGCAGACTCTTTCTGCTTCCAAGCCTTATTCTGTGCAAGCGCGTCAGTCAGTTCCATTAAAGATCTTGAGGCTGCTTGTTTGTAAGCCTCGAGATCTTCAATTCTCTCTTTTAGAGATTGAATTTCTTGTTCATACAACTCACATTTTAAACATTTAACATTTACAGATTTAGGAGTTGAAGGGTTAGAACTTACCTTGGCATTACTTGAAGTGTCTGCCATGAACGCGGAGCATAGTTTCCCCGCTCTACCCAAAAACGATGGAGAAGTTACTTTAATTTCTGCTTCTTTGACTTCTTCATCCTTAGCAGTCTCCTTGTGAATTGTTGAACTTTGAGATGTTTGAGGAGTGTTTGACTCGTTCTCATGATCCTCTTTCATCTCCGTAACTACCACTTCAGCCTCTGCATCTACTACTTGAACTTCAGTAGCTGGTTCCTCGACTATATATGCTTCGTTTTTCGAGGAAACCACAGACCCAGAATCTGAGTCTCCATCTAGATCAGCCATATTTATGTTGAAGTTCCAAGTTTCACCCTCATCTCCTTGAACTGCAAGAGCAGTTTCATTGTTGATGTTGTTTGTTGCTGTTGGGTTTTGAGGGACCTGTTGTCTCTCAAGATTGACATTTGCAGCAGCAGCTGTAGGAGTGGATGTTGAAGAAGTGGTTCGGAAAGGGTATTGATGACCTTCCCGTCTGGGCTTCGAACACTCCTTGGCGAAGTGACCAAGTTCACCACAGTTGTAACATTTGACTTTGTTTTTGTCAAAGCCGAACTTGGATTTGTTGTTGATAGTGAGGGCCTGACCGGTTTTCTTTGTCCATTTCTTGGCCCTTCGGAACGCACTGCCAAGTGCCCACATAATATCTATGCGTTCCATGTCGTCTTCATCCAATTGTTCGTAGTCATCGCTGTCCAGATGACTATTTCCCAACTTTCCAGCTACCATCAAACTGTATGACTCTATAATCGTACCCAGAGTTGCCATGTGTTCTTTGGCAACCTCAACAGTTACAGCTCCCAAGCCCTCTGTATTTAACGTTGCTTTTTCCATGGGCTTGGTTCCGGAGTTTGTACTTGCATTACCGGGAGTTGACGGTGGTGGAACAGACGATCTTGTTTCAGTCCCCTTTGAATTCGACACTGAGGAGACGAAAGCAGTCTTGATCGGTGCATGATCATTTACATCTGACAACGGAGATTTTGACATGTATAACGATTTGTCAGGTGTTGATCTTGGCTTTCTTGAGGAGGCTCTCAGTTCAGCATCCTCTTGTCTGATCTCTTTAATGAAATCAGAGAGAAGAATTGTTTCGAGTTGGTGACTTCTTCTCATCACCGTTAGAAAGGTGCTCCAACTGGGTGGGAGACCTTGTGCCAGACATCTCACTTTCTCAGTGCCAGTAGTTCTAACGTTGTAGGCCTTGAGCTCAGACATGAGATGATAAAATCTCGACAGCAGTGACTCGATATCTTCTCCTGATTCCGGACCAAACAAATCGAATTCACGCTTTAGTTCCCTAGCGTGAATATCTCTCAGTGAATCCGACCCTTCACATCTTTCAACCAAGGCGTTCCATAGTGTTGACGCTGTAGTGAATTGGTTGAACTGGTGAAACAAATCGCTGGAAAGGGCTTGTGATAGTAGTGAGAAAGCCTTCTTTTCAGCTTCAAATGCTGTCTTCTGTTCATCAGACAGCCTGAAATAGCTTAAAGCTTCACCATCGTCGTTGGTCGGATGAACCCAAGCTGTTTGAACAGCTTCCCATAATCCAGGATTCACACCGGTTATGTGAATCTGGAATCTAGTCTTCCAAGTGTTGAACTCGTTTAACGCCATTAGCTTAGGAGGCTTGTTATAGCTTCCCGATTCCGAGTCACTTTCGAGGATTGACTGGATCCTCTTGGTTGAGCTTGTACTTGAAGACATGTTTGCTTAACACCGAGAAGACTGAAAAACACTTAAAATTTGCTAAGTGTTGAAAAAAACAGTCTGCTGATCGAATGTGTTGTATTCGATCGGATGAGTGGTCTATTCGATCGGGTGTGAGCTGACTCGATCGAATGTCTGTTTGGGTTAAGGTTCTGGTGTTATGAGGCTGATTCGATCGAATGGGAACTTTTTCGATCGAATAGGGTGTTAGGTTCGGTCGGATAAGTATCTGGTTCGAACGAAACGGGTTGTGTATCTTGTTCGATCGATTGGGAACTAGTTCGATCGAATGGGGTCTTGGTTCGGTTCTGATGTTGACTTAGTCGATCGGATGGGTTATAACAATCGAATTTGACACTGATCGAATGGGTTGATCAAATGGGTGACTAAGTCGATCGGTTGGGTACTGGTTCGATCGAATGATTGGGACTTATTCGATCGAACGAAGGGAGCGTATGTTGAGGTGGGAAAAGCTGGTTCGGTCAACGTTTAAACTTGTTCGATCGAATAGGAGGGCTATTCGATCGAATGGGTTCCAAAAATAGACTGATTCGATCGGGAAATCTGGATTTTCCAAAATTAGAAGATTTTGACGAAAATTCGGATTTTGAAACAAAAACAAGAAATCTTGACGATCGAGGACCACTTTATGACTATTTTTAAACTTATAACATAAACACAACTTAATTCCAACCCAAAAACGGATCAAAACAACCAGAAACTCGAAGAACACGAAGAACGCGAAGAACGTTCTTGACGAAAACCCGAATTTTAACACGAAATCCTTTGATCAAAAACCAAAATATGACAATATTAACTGTTTTTGACACAAAACCGATGAACACAAGACCAAAAACCAAGATTTTACCGGAAATTTTACGTAAGAATAACGAATTTGACTCTAAAAACGCGATTTTTACCACGAATCTACCGAGAATCAAGAACCAAAGGCTCTGATGCCACTTTGTTAGGACCGATCGGGAGACGGTTTCCCAACGATTCTCGGGGGCAACGTGTTAGAGTGCGGAATCCTACTAACACGGCGACTCGGTGGTAATCAACGACACAAACGGTAGCAATTCCTAGGATGATATGACGACCAGGTGCGGAGGAAAGGACCGAAGGGGTTGACGGGCAGAGAGGATTTCCGGGGAACAGGTCGGCTGTGTATGTGTGTTATGTGTGTTCTTCTGAAAATCCCTAAGTAACGTTTATATATCGAAGACTCATTCGATCGGATGAGTCTCTCATTCGATCGAGTGAAGCTTTGTTCGATCGAATGAGCCTGGTTCGATCGAATCAACCTTTTGTTCGATCGAACCAGTTTTCGTTTGACATTTACAATACGTTAACTAGGTTTCACTATCTTTAGTCTCACGCCGACCTACCCTGATAGAACTGGGGACATATATATGACATTTCATGTCCTAACAAAAATTAATTCGGGTGTGAGAAATAGAGCAAAAACGAGTGTTTTTCAGCTTATTTTTGTAAAATAAGAAAAACGTACTGACTCGTTGTAAAATTCCAAAATATTTTCACGGATTGCTTAGAACATGTCATATAAGTGTTTTATAAATCTTTTTCGGCTTAACGGATGCTACAATGCTTGTTTTGATATTAACGATCGCGTTTAAGTTTATAGCGTATCGATAAACGAAACCTTTTTCGTTTAAAGAGTTTTAAACGTACTAGGGCCTAAATATCAATATGTTAGCCTCTATAACATATATATAACTCGTATATGACCCCTCAGTATGTATACGGGTCATAATTAGTATCGGTCGGTTACTCGTTTAAGCACTACGAATTAACCGATTTATCGTTTACTTGATACGTAATGAGTATAGTGTACCTCGTTTTATCATGAATGTCACATTCTCCCCCCGTTAAGAAATTTCGTTCTCGAAATTTAATGTGTCATCGGTTTTCTAGGGAACAGGTGTGGGTATTTCTTTCGGAATTCGTTCTTTCGTTCCCAAGTATATTCGGGTCCTTGTTTTGAATTCCACCGAACTTTTACTAATGAAATTTTGTTGTTTCGTAACTGTTTGGTTTTCCCGTCTACAATTTCTACCGGTTCCTCTACGAAGTTGAGTTTTTCGTTGATCTGAACATCTTCCAGTGGTACTATTGTCATTTCATCAGTCAAACACTTTTTCAGATTCGATACATGAAATACGTCATGAATAGTACTCAGTTCTAAGGGTAGCTTTAATCGGTAAGCTACGGGACCAATTTTTGCGACAATGTCAAAAGGTCCGATGTATCTCGGGGCTAGTTTACCAGTCTTTCCAAATCATATAACACCTTTCCATGGCGATACTTTTAAAAATACCTTATCACCTATTTCAAAAGATAACGGTTTCCTGCGAACATCGGCATAACTCTTTTGTCGGTCACGGGCAGCTTTCAATTTTTGTTTAATCTGGTGAATCTTATCGGTGGTTTCCTGAATTAAATCGGATCTTGAAATTTGAGTATCACCCACTTCTGTCCAACATAGTGGTGATCTACATTTTCGCCCGTATAGAGCTTCATAAGGTGCGGCTTGTATACTACTATGATAACTGTTATTGTAAGAGAATTCAATGAGCGGGAGATGTTGATCCCAATTCCCTTTGAAGTCCAGTACACAAGCACGAAGTAAATCTTCTAAAGTTTGGATGGTTCGTTCGGATTGACCATCGGTTTGGGGATGGTAAGCTGTACTTAGGTCGATTCGGGTTCCCAAGGCTTCTTGTACTGCTTGCCAGAAATGTGAAGTAAAGTGACTGTCTCGATCGGAAATAATCGAAAGAGGTACTCCGTGTCGAGATACTATTTCATCGATGTAAATTTGAGCAAGTTTTTCGGTGGTGTAGTTGTTACGGATGGGAATAAAGTGTGCAGATTTGGTTAATCGGTCCACAATTACCCAAATTGCGTTGTGTCCTCGTGAGGTTTTAGGAAGGTGTGTCACAAAGTCCATGGTAATTTGTTCCCATTTCCATTGTGGGATTTCGGGTTGTTGTAACATTCCCGAAGGTTTTTGGTATTCCGCCTTTACCCTTGCACATGTTGTACATTTACTTACATACACGGCTATATCCTTTTTCATACCAGGCCACCAGTAAAATTCTTTAACATCCCTATACATCTTATCAGCACCTGGATGAATAGAATATTTGGATTTGTGTGCTTCATCAAGAATCAACTTTCGGAGTTTATGAAGTGTTGGAATCCAGACCCGGTTTTTGTAATAATATACTTCATCAATTTTCTTCTCAAAATTCCTTTCATTTCCATGTAGTTCTTCTTTTTCTAGCTGATCTGCCTTCAAGGCCTCATCTTGTGCAACGCGAACTTGTTCGGTTAGGCTACTTTGAACAATCATTCCGAGTGCTCGTACCCTTAATGGTTTGATTCTGTCTTTTCGGCTTAAAGCATCAGCTGCTACGTTGGCTTTACCAGGATGGTATTTAATCTCACAGTCATAATCATTTAACAGTTCTACCCATCTCCTTTGTCTCATGTTTAGCTCTTTCTGATCGAATATGTGTTGTAGGCTTTTATGATCAGTATAGATGGTACATTTAGTGCCATACAAGTAATGTCTCCAAATCTTCAATGCAAAGATAACTGCTCCCAATTCCAAATCATGGGTCGTATAATTTTTTTCATGTATTTTTAATTGTCGGGAAGCATATGCTATTACTTTCTTTCTTTGCATCAGTACGCATCCTAAACCTTTACGAGATGCGTCACAATATACCACCAATTCTTCAGTTCCATCTGGAAGGCTTAATATTGGAGCCTCACATAACTTCTGTTTTAACGTTTGGAAGGCCATTTCTTGTTCTTCTCCCCATTCATATGCTCGGTCTTTTTGAGTTAGGAGGGTTAGAGGTTGTGCAATACTTGAAAAGTTTTCAATGAATCTTCTATAATACTCGGCTAGTCCTAAGAATTGACGAATTTCTCTTGGTGACTTAGGCACTTGCCAATTCTTAATGGCCTCAATTTTACTTGGGTCTACTTGGATTCCTTGATGGTTCACAATGTGTCCCAAAAACTGTACTTCTTGTAGCCAAAACTCACATTTGGACAACTTTGCGTATAACTTCTCTTGCCTCAATAATTTTAAGATTTTCCGTAAATGTTGTTCATGTTCCTCCTTACTTCTCGAATATATCAAAATGTCATCGATAAACACTATCACGAACTTGTCAAGGTATGGTTTGCAAATTCGGTTCATGAGGTCCATAAACACTGCAGGTGCATTTGTCAACCCAAACGGCATAACCAAAAATTCATAGTGACCATACCGAGTTCGGAAGGCTGTTTTTGGTATGTCTTCTTCCTGAATTCTTACTTGATGATAACCAGATCTAAGATCAATTTTTGAAAAATACTTCGCACCTTGGAGTTGATCAAACAAGTCATCAATTCGAGGTAAGGGGTATCTATTCTTTATAGTCACTTTATTCAATTCCCGATAATCAATACACATTCGAAAACTCCCATCTTTCTTCTTTACAAACAACACTGGTGCTCCCCACGGTGAGTAACTAGGGCGAATAAAACCCCTGTCCAGTAATTCTTGTAACTGGTTGGACAGTTCTTGCATTTCAGAAGGTGCAAGTCGATAAGGTGCCTTAGCAATGGGTGCTGCTCCCGGTATCAAGTCAATACGGAATTCAACTTGTCGGGTCGGTGGTAAACCAGGCAACTCATCGGGGAATACATCTGAATACTCGTGTACCACTGGGATGTCTTCCATTCGTTTTTCCTCGGGTTCCTTAACTGTTACACTCGCCAAGTATAACGTACAACCTTGGCGTAAATATCTCAATGCCTTAAGTTGAGATATGAGAGGCAGTACCGTACCAGATTTCTCACCTTGAACAATCATAGCTTCATCATTCGAAAGAGGTATCCTAACGGTCTTATCCTTACAGACAATTTCAGCTTTATACTTAGATAGCCAGTCCATACCGACTATAATATCGAAACTTCCCAATTCCACTGGAAGTAAATCAATAAGGAATGGGTGGTCGTTTAGGATAAGGGAACAGTTTCGGGCTATTCGATTAACAAGTATAGACTTACCGTTAGCGAGTTCTATAGTGTATGGTTTTGTTAGTTCACTAACTGGCATATTTTCTAAAGGTAAGAAGTTAACAGATACGAAACTTCTATCGGCACCCGTATCAAACAAAACTGAAGCATACTGACCCGAAACTAAGAATGTACCTGTCACCACATTCGGATCCTGACGCGCTTCACCCGGTCCTAATACAAACGCGCGTCCCTTAGCTGCATTGGAGGTTGATGCTTGTGCTTGGTTCTGCCTTCTCACTGCACCCGGGTTCAAATTGGGGCAGTATCTCCGAAAGTGTTCCGTACTGCCACATTCATAGCAGGCACGGAGGTTCGTGGTAGGTGGGGTTTGTTGGTTGAGTTGTGGGCGGGTTGATTGAGGTCGAGGAAGTTGAGTTGATTGCGGTGGACGGTTAACAGTATTGGTGGGGGTTCTACAGTTGGGGGCATAGTGTCCCGTTCTTCCACACTTTTGACAAATAATCGGTTTGCAATCACCCACATGATGAAAGTTACATATTCTGCACTTCGGTAACGTCCCTTTATAGGTCTCTTGTTTTACATTAGAACTGGTCATGGCATAACTTCGGGTATTCGGACGAGCCTGCTTGTTTTGAGGGTTTCCTTGCATTCTTGTCCCATAATCAGTTCGTTTTAAACTTGTTGTTTCACCTGGCATCCTTATTACTCCACTTCTCATCAGATCAAAAGTAACGACACCCGTTTGAGATACAGCACTTTCTAATGTCGGGTGGGCAACTGAATTCACTATACTTCTCACAGCAGGGGTCAGTCCCCAGATATAACGTTCAATTCGCTTCGCTTCCGGTGTAACTAACCATGGAACTAAGCGAGACAGTTCGTTAAATTGATTCGTGTATCCCACATGGTCCGCTCCTTTCATTTCTAGATTCCATAACTCGTGTTCCAACCTCTGAATCTCACTTTTAGGACAAAATTGCTCTAGCATGAGGGTTTTCAATTCAGTCCATGACATACGATTAATAGCATCTTGTCCCCTTATTTGGACTACCGTGTTCCACCACATCAGCGCTTGGTCTAGAAACATACTGGTAGCAAATTTGACCACGCGGTTCGGTGGACACTCACTGATATTAATTACTGATTCGGTCTTTTCTATCCATTTGACCAGTCCGCTAGGTCCTTCAATACCCTTAAACACAATCGGTTTACATGATGTAAATTGTTTGTATGAGTACTCCTGACGCGGGGGTTCTCGGTTATTATTATTGTTAGTTGTGTTAACAACCGGTACAGGGTTCGGGATATTATTAGGGTGCACAACAGGTTCTGGGTTCCCAGTGACATTCATAGTTGGGAGAGTGTTATTATTATTTATGACATTATCAGTATTCACCGGGGTAGTAACACCCGGGACTACATTAGTGTCCGGCGGAGATGTATTAACAGTGGCCGTGGTGGTGCTCGTAGGTTGATTAACAGTATTATTAGCACGTATCCCTGCAGTGACTTGTGTTACAATTGTTGGTATCACTGCTTGTAGTTGACGAGCAATCATTGCGGCCACTTCCGCCTCAGACAAAGTGTTTGTTTTCTTCGGGGCCATTCTATAGAATAATCAATTATATAATAATTAATATCGTTTCACTATGATCAACACAACTTTACAATATTACAATTTCACAACACATAACTATGCCAAAGAGAACACATTTGTATTAATTATAATCATTACTGTACATATGCATCCAAAATTAGCGCATAGGCTTAACCTGGTATAGGCCAGCGCTTGTATATGCGTATCAAAATTTGTCACTAAGTGACATGTAGACTTAACCTGATAAGGGCCAGTGCTTGAAATAGTACTAAACCACAAACAACTCCCAAGTCAGCCCAACACGCTGTAACAAAATGCTGTTTGGGATATCAAAAGACTATATACATACGGCTAGACTACTATGTCCTATCCATTCTTTGCAACATGGAGCCACAACCAAACAACAGCAGCCACTAGGGCCGCATTAACCGTTAAGCATACCCCCAGTAGTATCATCGCTCGATCCTGAGAGCACTGGATCTTTGCACAATTCTGATTTCTTGCTGCATGTACCGCATGTGATCTTGCATATCATATCTATGCAGGTTTAGGTTATTTATAGAATGTGATTGTTCTAAAAGCTGATCAGTTGCTAAACCAAACCATGCTGAATCAGAATGACGAGGTGGCTCGGGTATCGGGGCGGGTAAACCCCAAGTAGGAATAGGTATCTCAGTGACCTGGACACGTGATGTTTCTCCCCTATGGTACGTAGATCGAGGTGGGAAAGAGGTGTGCTCAGGTGGACGCACTGAAATGCGAGCGGTCTGACGGTTTCTAATAGTGGGTGGGGGTACTGGTGCATGCTGTACAGGTGGAGTAGGGGATCTGGGTGCTCTAACAGGTGAATGATAAGCACTAGTAGCTCCCTGTCCTGCAACATTCCTAGGGGATTCCCTAGGGGGATAGGTGTCACAACGATAACCCGATAAGTCGGGTTGATCCGCGGGTACCTCACGTGGAATTACCGCATCTACACCTTCTCCTATTTCCTCTGGTTCCTCCTCAGTTTCCTCTTCCGGATCCTCCTCTTCCTCCTCAGGCTCTGTTAGTAGGGTATTAGGTACACGATCAGTAGATCTTGACATATTCCTGCACAATTGTTAGTGATAAGAATAACATCCTTCTATATTAATCATAGTAAATACATGTAAGTATTTATACATATAAGCACAAATAATCGTTTATATACACAAATATTTATTTATTATTATATTTTATACACATATGTTGCTGTATTTACCTATTCGATTGTTTATCGACTTCTTCTCGAATTTCCTCGTACAAACAAGTCTGTTATTACGTTCCAGACCATAATAACCTACTTGCCCATTCGCGTTCATCACGAGAATCATTCGTGTATATTATTTAATATTATTTTATTCCCAGAGTTAATCGAGCCTACGGTTATCTTAGGGTATCCTAAGGGACATCCTAATTCTTTATAACCAATGGCTCTGATACCAACTTCTGTCACACCCCGACTAGGTAGTTGCGGAAGCGTAATACGGGAATGTAACAGATAACACTGGTATCAACCACATTGTTTATAAAGAAAATTCAACAGCTAAATTACATCATATTACATTGGTAGGTACTATGTTTACAAACTAGGTGAAAAACACATAACCGGTTTACGAGCTTCTTATACAGTATTATATCAGCGTCTATTCACAGCTATTCAACTTTCTTTCTAACACCAAGCATGTAAGCAAATCATTCCACTTTTGCTTTACCTGAAAAGCATGTTAAAAAGGGTCAACTACGTCTAGTTGGTGAGTTTCAAGTTTCACGAGTATCAATGAAATCAGTACACGAGTTCGTAAAGTTTTCAGTGTGTATGTATATATGTCTGTGTATGATGTATTATACTAAGCCACAAGTGAAACCGAAACGAGCTAAAACACATGGCCTCCACTGCCCATGCACTCCCGTTGGCATTTAACAGCCACTTTGCCCCAAGTATGTACTATGTCTAACACCACATAGCAGTATGTAAAAATATAATGACAATGTGCAACCGGGTATACATATGTTCCGGCATACCCCACCGGCTCTGTCAGTTGGGTTTGTCAAACCGATAGTACTATCCACACGTCACCGGCACGAAGTTAATCACTTGTGTTTGTGGGGACTTGTGAAGTGTTAGTACTTAGATAATCCACATCATCACACGTTTTCAAGTATATCAGTTTATGTAAACATGCTTTTCAACCCAAAAGTTCGTAAAACAGTTTAGAAAGTGGGGGTCGTGAAACTCACCTTATCGTAGTTCGCACAGAAATCACGTATCAATAAGTCAGATGCCTCGTTTATAGCCTGATTCCTATAAACGGTATCGTATCGTTATTACTAGTACAGTGTTCAAACTAAGTCGGGCTGTATAGATAATCTGGGTATAGCTGTTAGGCCCAGAACATGACCATAGTCTTAGATTGTGACGTTGTATACTATGAAATGTTTAAAACTGGATTTGGCTCAGTTTCACCGTTTTCCGAGCCTAGCTCAGTTGATCGTTTATACGTTTAGGGATTAGGTAAGATCACATAAAACTTAAGTAAATATATTGATTGACAAAATAATTTGATTTATGAAAGAATTTTAAGGTTTCGGTGTCTGGTTTGATCGCAGGGTTCGTTTCCGTTTTCACACGGGTTTGATTATACAAAACGCGCACAATCCACCCGATTTGTCCGGAATTCTCGTAAAAAGTTCGTTTTTATCATTATAATTCAAAAATATGATATTTGACCACTTTTGACATTTTGACATACCAGTCAGTCCGTTAAACACAAAACTGCTGGTTTCGTTAAAACAATTATAATTTAAATCTTTGATTAATCATAACTAAATATGTACTTATATATAAATTATGTAAATTTTTGTAAAAATACATTAAGACATGGAGAATTTTATAAAAATATTTTCAGAAATTTTATGATTAATTATTTATTTATAAAAATTCATTTAATAGGTTATAATCGTGTAATAAATGGCCCGTTTATATCAAACGACCTCCGAAAAATCCAATAATTTTTACCAATGACCTCAATGTTATTACATAGTCCCTGCAAAATTTTAAGAACCTAACTCTTTTGACAAAATTCCTTTTTGTGCGTTTTTCGGCTGTTAAAATTCGGTTAAGCCATGATTGCACAAACCATACTTAGACATTTCCAATGATTCCCAAACTTTACCAGTGATCTTACCATCACATATTAAACTCGAAAACCAAGTTTCATAATTTTTCAATATGTTTAGCTATTTTTCCCAAATAAACGCTCATAAACGGGAATAAATTCATCAAATATTCTCCGTTTAACGAAAAATTACCAAATTTGAACAGGGACTCATTTATATGATCCCTAATGTCCCTGAAAATTTTCACAAGCTAACAACAAGCACGTCACAACTTAATACTAAACAGCCCCTAAACGAGTGTTACGGGTTTACCTTGTCGGTTTTCGATGAATTTTGCTAGCTTAAACGACTTTCCGGGTCTCGGGTTGCAAACTCAGTATATCTACATATCATATAACATCAAACCAAGCATAAATCATCCATGTAACAGCCTTGATAATTAGGGTTTCGGTTTTGGGTTCAAACCGAACTTTCTAACCGTAAAAACGTTGTATTCATGTTCTAATCCGCGTTTTTGACCAAAAAAGTATATGTTCCTGGTTTGTAAATATGTTTAACATCAAAACATGGTTTTACTTGATTTTTAGGGTTTTTGGATGGTTAAACATGTTTAAAACTAACTAAAACATGTTTATAAGTTAATTATATGGATCAAACTTGGTTAAATCTTCACAAAACTTGATCTTACCTTAGGGTTTTGAAGGAGAGCTGATAGAGCAGAGCTAGAGCTGCTTTGGACTTCAAAAGTTTGTATGTTAAAATGAATAACAAAAGCTTAAGGATGAAGTTATGTTTATAACAATAATGTGATGTTTGGTGGGCAGGTTCCGATCGGAACTCTATAGGACCCCTTAATGGGCTGTTTTGGCCCATTAAGCTAATTATACAAGCCCAAACATGAAAAGCCCACTTCAAATTTAGTTCGGGTTCGGTTTTTCGCAAGAAAATTAATTCGGGTGTGAGAAATAGCGCAAAAACGAGTGTTTTTCAGCTTATTTTTGTAAAATAAGAAAAACGTACTGACTTGTTGTAAAATTCCAAAATATTTTCACGGATTGCTTAGAACATGTCATATAAGTGTTTTATAAATCTTTTTCGGCTTAACGGATGCTACAATGCTTGTTTTGATATTAACGATCGCGTTTAAGCTTATAGCGTATCGATAAACGAAACCTTTTTCGTTTAAAGAGTTTTAAACGTACTAGGGCCTAAATATCAATATGTTAGCCTCTATAACATATATATAACTCGTATATGACCCCTCAGTATGTATACGGGTCATAATTAGTATTGGTCGGCTACTCGTTTAAGCACTACGAATTAACCGATTTATCGTTTACTTGATACGTAATGAGTATAGTGTACCTCATTTTATCATGAATGTCACAGAAAATCCCTCCTCAGTACACTCAAGATATATCTCATCTGAGGTTTGATTTCGATGCAACCTTATCAGACTCTGAACGAATAGCAGCACTTGAACGGGTCGTGGCAGAACAATCAAGGGTAAATCTTATCCAGACCCAGGCTATTCAGCGCCTAATTGCAGAGAATCAGTTGCAGTCGTCCCTGCTGGTAGAACATGGCAAAATCATAGATGCTTTGAAGGAGTTCTTGGCATCTCAGGGGGAGACGAGCTGTAAAGGCGATGAGTTGAGGACTAAGAAGAGAAATGATGGAGACGATGACCCCAATGCATCGAAAGGTGCAGGTGGTGAGTTGCCAAGAACTGTACAAGCTCTTGGGACTTCCACAACTCAGGGGGAGTCGACAAGTGCAGCTGGTGGTGATGATGTGGTGGTAGTGGAAGTTGAGGAGATGGATGATGACTTCATGTGTGATGATGATGTATTACCGAGTGATGAGATAGAGAAGATTGGTGCAGAGATTGTTATTGATGATGATATAGAAGAGGGAGAGATAGTAGAGGAGAATGTAGAGCATGAGATTCCGGAAGTCGATAACGCAGATATAGGTAAAGATATGGGAAACGATGAGACAGAATGGGAAGAGCAGCCTAGATGGAAAGAAGGCTATGCTCAGTGGTTCGTCAAAACGAAGAAACCAGCGGTCCCTACAATGTTCAAGAAGAGTTACAACATTAGAGGCTATGCTGAAGCGAGAAAGGGGATTATTTGCTGGATATACGATGAGCAGTTGAGGCTCTTCGTGATTAAAAGGTATGATGGCGTTCAGTACTTCAAAAAAATGTTGAGATCGTTGAACACATTGCCAGAATGTGAAGTGAAAGACTTAGCCAGATTAGGATTGATAAATCGAAGTGATGATAATATGGCTAGAGTCATCGGGAAGATAGTTTGGAAGGAGAGTATAAAGGAAAAGAAGTTCGAGCTGCTGAAACCACAGAAGGGAAAACTTATCGAAGACAAAGATAGAGGATTGAGAGCAGATGGCAAGCCTTGGATGATTATGAAGTATAAACCGATCCGGTGCTTGAAAGAAGTGCCGATGAAACAAATGCCCAAGGATGTGCTCAAAGAGTTGAAGTGGTGGTATGTAGATTGTGAGACAGCTGAAGCAGTGATGGAAGACGAAGATGAACAAGAGCTGCTGAGAGTCTATGATCCGATGCATCTAGTGAACTTGTCTCGAGCTGATCTGCAGGTGCTGAATGAGAAGAAAATCTTTTATATTCCTGCTTGGAAAGACGAAGCGAGGAAATATCAAAGAGTTGTTTCGGTATGTGTACGAGAAGGAGTGAATGCTAAAAGATGAAGATACAAGATTGTTGAAGATTACAAGACACGTGTTTGAAGATAAAGAGATGAAGCTACTGCCAAGGGGGAGTCTGTTGGTGCATGATGTCAGTAGTTCAGTGTCAAGTGTCTGTAATCGAGTTTGTTAGATTTGTGTTTTTGTATGTAAGCAAAGTTAGCTCACAAGTTCGCTGATACAGGCGAACTTGTGAACTAAGCGAAGTTAGGGACAACTTCGCCTGAACATGCCAGGCGAAGTTGTCGTGATTATATAAACATAAGTTACGGCTTATGTTTTCATTATTCAGTCAGTTTATTAGTTTACGTGTTTACGAGTCCTGTAATCAATGATTGATATCACGTGTTTAAGGTTGCAATATAACGAGTATTTGTTTATTGCAACATGTGTTCGATCGTGTTAACTCGTATCGTCTTCTACGCTCGTAACGTCTTACGTAGGGATTCCGCACCTACGTAGAACGATATATCTCGTGTAGATCCGGCTGGGAACCTACAAAATGGAAGGTCTTATTTGAAATAGCAGTTAGCTATAATGATGTGGATATGTGGAACTCAATTAAGAATGGTCCACAAGACACAACTGAGGGTGCAAATGCAACTGCAACTGCAGCTGTGCGTGACATATTGAGGAAAGTGGATGATAGGGCCTTAGCCTTGATAAAGCTAGGACTGTCATGGGAAATATTGACCAAGGTTGCACATCACACCACAGCTAAGGCTATGTATGATTCAATCCTTGAAATGTTTGAGGGAAACACTGAATTGAAAAACATAAAAAAGCAAAGGCTCAAGCAACATCTAGAGAGATTTAAATACAAGGATGGAGAGAGATTGAAATCAATCCTGGAAAGATTCTTAGCAATTGTGAATGAGCTATGAACCACTGACTATGTCATGACTGATTTTGACTTGAATACCAAGTTGCTTAACTCAATGCCTAAGGAGTGGTACACTGCCTGCAAATTCATCCTCTAAAAGCCCAATTTCAATGATTTGAAAGTGGATGATGTAGTGTGCTTCCTTCAGGCTGCTGAAATTGAGATTATTGAAAATGAAATGATCAAAGAAGAGAAGCCATGTTTCCGGGTCACTAATGCTCTCATTGCACCAATGGGCAACTTGTCAACCAAAAACCAACAACAGATTCCCATCATAGAAGAACCGGTTGAGCAAGGTGTTGATACACCCAATTTTTTTGTTGGTGGTGGCACAAGTCATCATGGAAACCAGCAAAGGTTCAATGTCCAACTGATAGATTATACTGATTCTGCCTCAATGGATAGTGGACAGTTACCTTACACTGGTGGAGGAAATGGCCAAGGAAGTGAAACACAGGCTTTGCTATCCATATTTACAGAATCATACAATGCTTTTGTAGCAAAGAATCTGATTCACACCAGTGTCATCCAGGATGACCTTGAGCAGATAGATGCTGATGATTTGGAAGACATGGATTTGAAATGGCAAGCAGCCATGTTGGCTCTTAGAAGCAAGAGGTTGTACAACAGGACTCGTAGATCACTTCTATCAGGGCCTAATGAAAGAATTGGTTTTGATAAGTCAAAAGCCATTTGATATAATTGCCAACAGCCTGGTCATTTTGCCAGAGAATGTAACATGCCAAGAAATTTTCAGATGAACCAGTACCAAAACCAGTCAAGAAATCAGCAGCATCAATATCAACAGAACCAGCAGAGAAACAACAATCCCAACAACAACAACAACTATAATCCCAACTTCAACAACTTTCAACAGCCTCAAATGAACAATCATCATCAAGTTGTGCCTCAGAACCAAAATTTTCAAAGAAACAACAACCAAAACCTTCAAATTGTTCCAAACAACTCAGTCCCAACCAATCAAAATCAACCCAGAAATCAAGGAAATGTAGCTGTAACTACATAGCATGAGGGTAATTTTGACTGGATCAATCATGAAAAAGACATTGCAGATGACATCAAGAGGGCAAATGTGGCATTTATGGCATTGATTGAGAAAGAAGCTGGATCATCATCTCAAGTACACTCTGCTCCTACTGTTGATTTAAATGAAATTATCAATGATCTAAAAACAAAAGTAGGCAAGCTGGAAAGTGAGTTTTTTAGGAAACAAAGTAGCATCAATGGATATGAGGCTAGTGAGCTGATTAGTGAAGAAAAGATTAAAAGTTTAGAAGATGACTGCATAAGTAGTTACAGAGCACACTTACTGCTAGTGAAGGCTCCAGAGCACACTTAGTGCTAGTGAAGGCTCCAGAGCACACTTAGTGCTAGTGAAGTAGAGCACATTTAGTGCTAGTGAAGGCTCCCGAGCACACTTAGTGCTAGTGAAGTACTTCCGAGCATGCTTTGTGCTAGTAAGTACTCCCGAGCACACTTTGCTCCCGAGCATGCTTTGTGCTCGGGGAAAAATGAAAAATCACAAGTGTCCGAGCACACTTTCGAGCACACTTCCGGGCACACTTTGTCTAGGAAAGTACTCCCAAGCACACTGTGTGCTAGGAAAGTACTCCCAAGCACACTTTGTTCTAGGAAAGTGCTCCCAAGCACACTGTGTTCTAGGAAACATAGATTGTGAAAAATTTCAAAGTTTTGAAGAAACTTTTGAGATTTTTTGGTGCCGTTGACTGTTTGACCAAGCTGTTCTCTATGGAAGATATATACTTAGGGGTATTTTGGTAATTTTTCTCCAATCATCAACAAGCTTAAGGAATTCAAACCTCATCCAATTTCAAGACTTCATCAAATGCTTTACAAGAACAAGTGTTGACCAAGCTTAAGGATTTAATCACTTTTAGTGTCAACCAACATATGAATATGTTTATTTTCAGATTTTTACAATCTTGATAAGGATGGTCAAGATTGCTTCACCCACACTTGATTTGAAGACACATTTAGTAGAGACAATTGCCACAAAATTTGGGGAGTAAAAATCTTTGAATTTCATTGCAACTGGCAAGCTTCAAATCAAGTAAAAGACTCAAGATAAGAAAAATCTGATCAAGATCAATAATCCAAGGTTTTTCAAAGATGTTTCATTGTTTGGAAATTTTTCAGATTTCCTAGTACGGATAAGAAGATAGAGTCATCTCTAGCAACAATGTTGAAAGGATGATCAGTAGAGTCTAACCTCCTATGAAATAGTCACTAGAACAATCAAGAATGGGTTATGGTTGACTTGAATGCTATCTTAATTTAAGGAATGGTTTGAAGATGAGTTACAAGGGAAGGGACAAATTTGAAGAATTGAAGATTATTTGATGATCACAATGAGTTTATTTTTGTTTGTGGTAACCTTGTTACTTGAAGTTGATCTTTGAAGTTCAAATCCTCGTTCATATGCCCACACAACTATATCCAAAAGTGGTATAAGAGTGATAATTCGAAATGAACAATGGGAGAAGCTTAACGTGAAGGGGAGAATATCAATGAAAGACAAAGAGTTATGAGGTGATCATGGAAGAAATTCGATGGCATCGGTCTAAGAGGGAGATTGTTGGAACATATGTTTTAGACCGACGCATCGAATTAATTTGTGGGTGAAAAATATAATGTTTGGTCTTAACCAAGGGTGGATGGCTTGAAGACCAAGTCATGCAAGACTAGTATAAATAGATGTTTTTATTCATTTATCTAGTATGAGTGTTTGTATTGCGTATTAGTGTGATCTAGGGTTTTATCCCTTTGAGAGAGTCTCCGCCTCTAGGATGTTCTCTCCTGGTAGTGGCTGATATTTCTTAATCAAATGTATGTATGAATGTATGTATGAGTGTTTCATCTTAATGATAATCATTCGGCTAATATTTCATACTACCATTTATATCTTTTGTGTTTTGATTACAATTGTTCATCCTATTATTGATTGTTAATCAAATCAGGCTCTCTCCAATACACCTCATCCGTCCAAACATCTTTCAAGAGTGAATATGAGTGAGATTCGATCCTAAACCTAGATCCGAGCACCACATCGTTAATACCGACTATTTCCAGGCTTCCGCACCGGGGCTCGGTTTTGTCACCATCTGTTGGCTTACATACACTGTATCCCCTAGGGTCCGTTTCTTAATGGTATTGAGACGCGCGCAAGGGAGGAACAAATGTATGACTAACAACGGATTTTGATAAATTCAGTAACTTCGATTGTACGTGGTACAACAGTGATCAAGTTTAATGACTTTGGGTTTGCTCTAAAAATGAATAAAATATTCATGCATATGAATACCCAGATGATTAAGTTTGCTTTATTTTATTTTTGGGTGATCAAACAAATATAAGGCTTGAGTATGACAGGTTATTACATTTTTGCCATCCTCACTGAGAATTTTGCTAGAGACTAACACCTCTTTCAATTTGGCTTTTCTTTATGTTTATATCACATACTTTACTCTAACAACTTTTTTAAGACCTACCAATGCACCAATGCAATTAAGCACACAGTCTTTTAAGCTTATTTCTTGCTGGATATAGGGTCAAAACAGTCAATGTACTAACATTTTCTCTTTTTGCTTCAAAAACTCATAATTTTGAGGAGCATAAAACAAAATGAATTTAATGGCCCCAGTTACGTTAAGTCAATAAATTAATGGCTATTCTATTAATTCACAAGTGAATAATAGGACCAAGATGTGCAATCATGTTCCACAAACTTAAATAACTGACATAATTTTCAGCGATAAAATAAAGTAAAACGCATAACAAACGCCCCAATTACTTTCCACTATTAGGTAAATGGCTATCCCAAACATTTACGAGTAAATTTCAGGACCAAACGTATACAAGTATATGTCCTTTAAATATGAGTAATTGACATATTTTTCAGCGAACATATTGAAAAATCTTTTTGGTTTTTCTCTTTACATATTTAAAATACAATCTTTTTTTCTTTTTCAATTTTCTTATAAACAAAAACTTCACAATCTTTTTTAATTTTTTGGATTTTTCTATACAAACTAAAAATACAATCTTTTTGTTTTTTCCAAGATTTTAAAATTTTTTTGGATTTCCAGAATATTTTAAGGAAAAACATAAACGACAAGAAAAACACACTATTTTTGATTTTTCAATTTTTTCCAAGTTTTTGGCTTTTAAATTTTTTAATGTTTTTGGGTTTTTATCTATACAAACAAAAAACAAAATATTTCTGTATTTTCTATTTTTCACCCCCTAAAATCCGAAACCAAAATAAATTTTAAAATTGAAATAAAAATAAACCGAAAATAAAGATAGTTATTCTTGTTTCAGGATATTAGCAAGGGTCTTCAATCCATTTAAACCAAGCAAAAACTAAAAACGAGTTTTGTTAAAGGTCGATTAATTTCTTTTCAAAAAAATCCCGTGTGAAATGATATCGAATTTCAGTATGTTTCGTTTTAGAATGTTGTACGGGATTTTTGGTGATGCTAATGACAGCAGAGTTATCAATTAAAATTGGAGTAGTAAGAAACTTCAAACCCTATTCGCGCAAATGTTGTTGAATCCACAAAACCTGGGAACAGCAACTCGAGGCTGCAACATATTCTGCTTCAGCAGTTGAAGTAGAGACCGTCGTCTGTTTCTTACAATGCCAGGAAACAAGCCTGCTTCCTAAGAATTGATACCCAGCTGTAGTCGATTTGATGTTAATCTTGCATCCTCCATAGTCTGAGTTTGAAAAGGCGGTAAGTTCAAAGTTATCTGTCGGTCCCGAATAATCACTCAATACTCATAACAATGTCATAACCCACACATAATGTGTCGACAAGAAGGTGAATGACGGATTGCTAAATAAGGAAAGATTCTTGTTTGTAAACGGCGTAATCAGAAACAAACAAGATTTGTCGCTTAAAGGTTAATACAGGTAACAGACACGAACAATAACTCAAAATATTTCCATTTATATAAAGAGATTCATACGAATGATAATCAATAAGGGTTTTTGTCGGAATGTATATTCAATGATAACCTAGGACTGCCGTCACACTTTAATCAGGAATATTTGTTCTTTTTTGAAAAGTGTAAAAGCAAATCCGTTGGAGGCGTGCCCTAAAATTTTCAATTTATAGGCCTGCCACCTCTTGACAGCTGTTATTCATTCTGGAAACCCTAATTAAATAACACATATTCAAATTACATATTCAAAACTATGCTAAGTGTAAAACAGGTCTTCCAGGTAGACTTTGCATAAGATATCTTTTTCTGGTAGGCATTGTGCCTTTGTCTTCTTCGGGTAGACCTGGTAACCTTGAAGTGTTCTTGGCAACAGTTTTTCCGTGAAGCCTTTACTTAGAGTATTTTCTAAAGGAAAATACTCACCGAACAGACTTCAATCTTCTTAATCATATCAGACTTTTCCCGACATTATCTTATGAGCAACCTTGTTCTTCAATGGTCCCTTCAACTCCTTGCTAGGAACTAGCTTATTAGCAAAGTGTGCCTGGTAGCACTGTACCCTGCTTGAGTTAAACCCTGCCCGATTTTACTTGGAATATATCATTACTCACATCAAGCTTACTTGGACCACTGTATTATTGATGAATACCTTGCCTGATCTTCCAATCACTTAGCTTCATGAGATTGGTTAGCAAAGAGCTTACCTAGGGTAAACCTTACTCGGCTATGAAGAACAATCCTGCTTGACATAGTCAACCCTACTCGGATATACAATAAAGAAGAGTTATAGAAGATAACCTTGCCCGATGGACAAAATACCTTGCTTTCGTAAGAAAACCTTGCCTGGAAATCCAAGTGTGCTCGGATTTCCATACTTAGCGATTTCTGAGGAGGTTGAGAAGATTTCAATCTTCCTTATACTTAATGTAGGTCAAATCTTGACTCAACAATCTCCCCCTAGATTGGAACACCTCAGTTGTCCCAAAACACTTCTACAGTTACTTACACATAGTTAAAATACACATCAAATCAAAATCAAATTTTACGTATTCAAAAACATAAACAATTACATATTCAGAATTCTGTCCGAAGACATTACATAGCAAAGCCTATTCTAAAGAAAATCTTCATCTTCTTCAGGCATTGTAGGCGGCTTGTCTTCGATTCACAATCACAGTTCCTGCCCTTTGCCTAAAGATAGAAAGGATTTGGTAATGAGTGTGACTTTCATGAATGTTCAAATCCCTTATATCTTTTAGATCTTCATTGTGCAAATAGGTCAGGTATTCATCTCTTCTAATTATTCCCAAAATAAGCCCATCTGAGTTTCAAAAACGTAGTGGCCATCGTTTTCTTTATATTCAGTTTCAGCTATGATTCCATTCTTCTGTACTGTGTAATTTGGGCGTGCCATTCTTCTTCCAATGCTTATACATGTATTCATATTTGACAATGGATTCTTATCTTTGACCTTCAACTGGTAATTCAATTCAGCACTGGCTATCTTTTTCAGCTTTGTAGCCCTTCTAGTTCGGTCATGCTTGGTCATCTTCCAACTTTTATTTTCTTTCAAAAATGGGAATCCCTTGTCAACTTCATCATTCAAATACTTAGAGAGTTCATTCTGCTGTCTCCCAGCCAACTTGTTTGGGACATGATAATCATATAGATTAAGTGTGGCCATTTTCTCCAATTGTTCTTGAGTGTATTCAGCAAAATCACCTCTCATAATTATGTCTCTCAACTGTTTTCTTTCCATAATCACCTTCAGAGGCTCAGAGACCGAGTCAAAGTAGAGTGTTCTAGGAAGATCCACATTGGATTGTGGTCTTACTACTCTTTGGGATCCAGCTTTACTTGATTCACCTCTTCTTGCTGATGAGAGTTATCTTGAGATGGGAGGCCTGAATGGGATAGACTTCATAGGATTGCTAGGCCTAGACATAGAAAAAGCTTTCATATACGTTGCTTCAATCATTTCAGCAGGAAGATTGATGAGTTCTGCAAATTTTTCGCCTGCATCTTTGCACAATTTAATAATCATATTAACTACCCTTGGATTGTTCATCAGTCCTGCAGGTACAAATCTACCATCAACAAAACATCTGGGGTTATCACCCTCCAATAAGATTTTCTCTCACTCAGCCTTTTGTAAATAAAACAGTTCTTTCAAATCATCTTTACTCAAAGCATTAAATGTATCCTCATCCATATCCCTTTGATTCACTATTATACCCCTTAATATTTTGATCATTTCTTCGTTTTCCCATTGAATGATAGGTTCATCAACTGGTTCAGGTTTCACTTCCACTGGGATTGGGGTTTCATCAGTAGTTGCCTCTTTTGATTTATCTTTCTCAACTTGGGCCTTTTGTTTCTCCCTGAGTGTCATGATTTTTCTTTTCTTTGTAGGAGGTTTATCTTGATCTCCCCTTGGCTGTACAATAGATGTCTCAGGTATCACCCTCTTCAATTGATCTTTCTTTTGAAATTTGTTGTAGAGTGACTCAATAGCAGCCTTAGTTAGGCTATTCATTGATTCTGGTGCCATCCCCTTTTCAATTAAGTAACCACATTTTCCTGCATATTTCTTTTTCAAATTTTTCTCTAACAAATTTTTCTTTCACTTCCTCTCTGGTGTTATTGTAAGCTTCTCTCAACTGTTCATGCTTGAAATGAGATAGGTCTTTCTCAAAATACCCATGTTTTCTCAAATATTCTCTGTACTTTTGTCCATCTATGTTCTTCTCCTATATCAGTTTCTAAATTGTGTCCATTTCTTTGTCCAATCTTTTCAGTAGTTCATCATCATTCACTTAAGCTAACAAATTTTTCTCAGCAAACTCATTTTCTCTAACAAATTTTTCTTTCACTTCCTCTGTGGTGTTATTGTAAGCTTCTCTCATATGTTCATGCTTGAAATGAGACAGGTCTTTCTCAGAATACCCATGTTTTCTCAAATATTCTCTGTACTTTTGTCCATCTCTGTTCTTCTGCTGTATCAGTTTCTCAATTGTGTCCCTTTCTTTGTCCAATATTTTCAGTAGTTCATCATCATTCAATGAAGCTATTCTTTCAAAGCTTATTCCATAACTTCTCAGTTAAACAACCAAAGGATTTTTCTTCTTAGCATCCATCAAACTCTGCTCAATGCTTCTCCTTTGATCTTTAGTCATTGTTACTTCTGGAGCTTCAACATTAGCAGTTTCAACATTTTGTTGATTCCTTTCATTGTAATTATCATTATCATTGTCAGATTCATCTAATTCATCCTCTTCCTCTGTTGTTTCATTTACTGCATCAATCTTAGGTTCATCAGCAGTTGGAATCTCAGGAACTGGAACATCAGGAATTCCTTTAACTGCATCTCCTGGTTTTAAGGTTTGTATAGGAACTGCCCTTATAGGATGGAGTCTCCATAATATCTGGCTTTTCATCCCATTTCCCTTTTTTCACTGATGCAAATCCTCCAGCCTGGTTAGTGGCTTTTATTTTTCTTGAATAAGTCTTTTCAAATTTGCCAACATTCTCATGAATTTTTGAAGCTTTAGCCATCATCTCTTCAATTGTTTATTCAGGTTCCTTTTCCGGTTCCTGATGAGATTGGCTTGTGGATTGGGCAAACATAGTCACTATAATAGCTAATGAGTTATCAACCTCCTCAGCTCTTTTCAAGTTTATCAAACTTTCAATTACAATTTGATCATCCTCCTCTTCTTCATTAATAATCTTGGAAACATTTGCTTGATCAATGAGGATCTCTTGCTCTGCCAATTCCAAAGGATCATGGTTCAGGCAATGTGTTCCCTTTCCCATGTTTCATTTATGGCTTGTTGTAATCTCCTAGCAGCAGCAGTGGCTTTATCTTCTTCTTCCTCTTCTCTAACAACACTTGCCTTAACATGCTCTTCTTCATAGACCTTTGCTTTACCCTTTTCCAGTCTTCTTTTAAATTCTTCTTCAGTTTCAGAGACCTAATCATCAATCTCTTTGTCCAAAGCCTCCATTTCTGCATCATACTCTACCCACTTGGAGCTTTCCGGTTGTTCAATTTCAGGTTCTGTTATTAATGATCACTTCAGTTTGTTCTTTAGTCAAAGTATTAGTGGCCACATCAGTGGAAGCCACATTTTCATCCATATTCAACATTTCATCTCTATCCTCAGTCTCTTTCTCTCCTCTTTCCTCATCCTCATCATCATCTCTCCATACAACATTCATCACTTCATCATTCACATCATAATTCTGCTCTTCTCTTTCAGACAAATATGCCTCATAATCATCATCATAATTGTGCACCATTGTTTCACATATTCAATCCTTCAAGCAGATCTTGAAACCTTATTGTTGATATAGCTTCTTCCTCACTTGCTTGGTTGCTTGGGTTTCCCTCATCTTGAACTTGATCATTTTGCACCTCTTGATTGTCTTGAATATTTTCTGCATGATCTTGTTCAGGACTTTGACTGTTTTCTTGATCATTTTCTTGAACTTGCTCAACAATTTCACTTTAGGGATCCTTTATGAATGGATATTCCTTTTCTTGATTTGCAACCCTTTTCCACAGCTTTTCCAAATCCAATGACTTTTTCTTTGACTCTTCAAACACACTGGTTTTCAGAAAGGTTTCATCATAGTCTTCAGGATAGATCTTGAAAGACTTTACCAATTTCTCTAAATCAAATATCCATGATGCACCATCAACTGTGTTGAATTGGTTTTCATTGAAAACTACATCTGAGGATTCAATCACAACCAAATAATCATTCACATACACTTTGTAGGCCTTAGAGTGAGTTGAGTAGCCTACAAAGAAACAGTCTAGGGATTTAGCTTGAACCTTGTTCAAGTAATCCTTAGTGTTCAACATAGAACATTTGCAGCCAAAGGATTTGAGACACTTGATATAGGGTTTTCTGTTTTAGAATATTTCATATTGAGTCTTGTTGTGACTTTTGTTTATTAGTACCCTGCTCTGAACATAACATGTTGTATTAATAGCTTCTGCCCAAAAGGTAATAGGCAGATTAGCAGCAGCTAGCATGGTTCTTGCTGTTTCAATTAGTGTTCTATTTCTTTTCTTAGGAACACCATTCTGTTCAGGAGTTCTAGGAGCTGAGAATTGATGAAGTATTCCTTTGTTGTTGCAAAATTCTTCAATAACTCCATTTTTAAACTCAGTACCATTGTAACTTCTTATCACTTTAACCCTTTTATCCAATTTATTCTCAACTCTGTTAATACAGTTCATAATGAATTCAGCAGCCTCATCCTTTGTACTTAGGAAACAAACCCAGGTATATCTTGAATAATCATCAATGATCACAAGACAGTATCTTTTCTTCCCATTGCTTGGTACACTCACACGACCAAAGAGATCCATGTCAGCATTTCAAGCACTTGATCAATTGAGTTAATGAGTTTAGTCTTGTGAGAAGACTTGTGATGCTTTCCTTTCTGGCATGAGACACATTTGTCATCCAATTTAAACTCTATTGTAGGTAAGCCAATGTCATGCTGACCCTTGACTAACTTGTTCATGTTGTTCATATTTACATGACAAAGTTTCCTATGCCACAATTTTGACACATTTTCAGTAGCTTTAGAAATAAAGCATGTGCCACCCCTAGAAACAGCATCCTTCATGTAAAGTTCATACAAATGTCCATTCCTTGGGGCCATCATCATGATCATATCAGGTGGAATAACATACTCAGGCCTTAAGATGAAACAGTGTGAATCGTCAAAGCCAACTATGTAACCTTTATCACACATCTGAGATATGCTTAAAAGATTGTACTGAAGCCCTTCAACATAGAAAACATTGTCAAAAGTAACTTTTCCATTTGTCAAAATTCCTTTTCCAACAAATTTTTCACCATTCTCATCTCTTCCAAATGCCACCGGCCCCTCAAACTTCTCTTCATAGTTGACCAGTGACCTTTTGTCACAAGTCATGTGCCTAGAACATCAACTGTCCAAATACCATACTTCATTTAGTGTATTGGATTGTTCCTGCACAATACAAAGAAAGTGATTAGTTTGGTGATGTGGTGCAAGTTACTTCAACTTGCAGATCATCAGTTTCAATTTTAATGGCAACTTTGGGAGTGAGTGTTATTGGTTCAGGGTATTCATGAGTAATTTCAATATGATCTGAATCTTCATATCCACACTCTCTTGGAGTTTTCACAAATGAGGTTGTGCTCTCACATTCAGAAACTTCATTGTTACAATCTTGAACAACATAGTCTTTCTTGCTTGTAAAGTCATTCACATCCATACTTATTTCCTCTTTGATTTCAACTTTAGGTTTCCATTGAAAACCTTGAGGTTCATAACCATGTTTCAATAAGAATTTCTCATCTCCTGTTAATTCAGTAGATTTCTTTCTAGGAAGAACACATTTGTTTCTCTTCTTTTCACTGTTTAGTGATTCTTGAGAGTCATCAGACTTAACTGATTTGGTGTCATTGTTTTGAATGATTCTCAAGGGTTGGAAATTCTTCTTCTTCACATACTCAGTCTTATTAGGAGATTTACTTCTTCTACTTTTATTATCAATTGGTTTATTAAATCTCACATCAGTTTGCCTTTCTTTGTTAGTCTTATTTTCAGCTTGCTGAACAGACTTATTCTTCTTTTCATTTTCACTCACCTTCCCTTTCCCAAATATTCTTCATATTTCAGCTTATAGAGAACAAAGTTTTGTCCAAAATTTGTCTCATTTGGAACATGGAAGGGTTTGAAGTTGAGTATATCATTACAGGTGTCAGTGTGATGCCCATACTCATCACATTTCTTGCACCATACTTTTCCTTTGAATTTTTCATGATCAACCCTCTTTTTAAACCTTTCACTTGGTCTTGGTGAATCAACCCCAAGTTTCTTCTGAGTCTTCACACTATCAAAGTCAAATGAGAAAGGAACAAATTCGTCTATCTTGATATCATTTCTTTCAAACTTTCCCTTTACAAAGACAATTTTCTCAACATTCATGGGTTCTTCATCTAAGCTTTCCTTATGTCTTGACTGCCTCTTCACATATTCTTCCGAAGTTTCCACTTCCCTAATATCAAACACCTCATGACTTAATAAATTTGGATAAACAGGGATAAAGTTTTCAACATGAACCTTTTCAGTCACTTTTTCTTATTATTGCTCTTTATCCTTTCCAATACAGCCTTGCTTGCTGGCCTAATTGCATTGTAGCTTATCTTCTTTTTCTCACATATGTCAAAAGACACATGCTCTCTCTTCTATCTTTAATTTTGTTTCTTCATTGTTGGTGTGACAGATGGATACAATGGAAGTTTGTCAATTGATTATGGTTTCTTTAATCTTCTACTTCTATCAGCAGCCTTGATTTCTTCCTCAGTGATCTGATCACTTAGATCACTTAAATCATCAGCATTCAAATCCTCAGAACTGAAGTCATCTTCAGGGACTTGTATTCCAATTGATTTGTCTTCTTTCACATCTTCCTTCACAGCATATTCTCCTGCTACATTCACTTCAACCTTCTTATACAGATTAACAAACTCCTCTCTATCTTGAAACACTTCTCTGAACTGCTGGAGATAACCATCCCACTTCTCTTTGTCAACTTTGGGTAAGAAGTTATTGTTGAATGGAGGTGGAACAGCCTTATATTTGTCTTTCTCACTAATTTGGTTCAGAATTCCACATATGTTTCCTGTGGAGACCAAATTCTTCAAGAAGTCATTATCAACTTCCAGCTTTGTGTTCTTCACCTTTTCTTCAATCAACATCTTCTTCAACCCATAAATTTCTGTAACATACCTCTGTTGAGCTCTATAGCTATTTAAAAAATCATCTTCTAAACTTCTGATCTTCTTTTCATTAACAACATCACTAGCTTGATACCCATTGATGATGCTTTGTTTTCTAAAACACTCACCCTCTAGCTTGCCTATTTTCATATTTAAAGCAATAATTGTTTCATTTAAGTCATTGATAGATGATGAGTGTACCTGAGAAGATGTTCCAGCCTCAGTCTCAATCATTACCATGAATGCAACATTAGCAGCTTTAATGTCATCTTCATGATTACTCTAGTCAAAGTCACCATCTTGTTGTGCAGCAACTGCTACATTTCCTTGATTTCTTGGTTGAGCTTGATTAGGTCTGTTGAGGTTGTTTTGAGCAGCTTGAGGGAATTGGTTTCTTTGGTAGTTTTGGTTTTGATGAACATTTTGTTTATTATTCATTTGTTGCTGTTGAAAGTTGTTGAAGTTGGGATTGATGTTGTTGTTGTTGAAGTTGTTGTTTCTATTATGATTCTGCTTATAATTCTGTTGATATTTCATTTGATTTCTAAGTTTCTGGGCTGGTTACATTCCCTTGCAAAATGTCCAGGCTGTTGACAGTTGTAACAAATAGCCTTTGACTTATCAAATCCAATCCTTTCATTTGGCCAAGACACCAATGATCTACCAATTCTATTGTATAGCCTCTTGCTTCTCAGTGCTAGCATTGCAGCTTGCCACTTTAAATCCATATCCTTAAGGTCATCAGCATCTATTTGTTCCAAGTCATCTTGGATGACACTGGTATGGATTAAGTTCTTAGCCACAAATGCATTATATGAGTTAGTGAACATTGAGAAGAGTGCTTGAGGGTCATTTTGTTGACCATTTTTTCTACCAGAGTATGGAACATGTCCACCTGCCATTGATGCAGTATCATTTTCTTCAATAAGTTCGGCATTGAACCTTGTCTGATTTCCATGATGACTTGAGCTACCACTGACAAACGATCTAGGTGTATCAGCACCATGTTCTGTTGGTTCTTCTATGCTGGGAATTTGCCGTTGGTTCTTGGTAGACAAGTTTCCCATGGGTGCAATTAATGCGTTGGAAACATTGAAACAAGGCTTTTCTTCTTTTGATCATTTCATTTTCGATCATTTCTATTTCTGCAGCATGAAGGAAGCACACTACATGATCCAGCTTGGTATTAAGGAAGTGTACCATTCCTTTGACATTGTACCTAAATCATTGAAGTTAGGCTTTTGGAGGATGAATTTGCAGGCAGTGTACCATTCCTTTGACATTGAGTTGAGCAGCTTGGTATTCAGGTCAAAATCAGTCATGACATAATCAGTTGTTCAAAGGTCATTCACAATTTCAAGGAATCTCTCAAGGATGGAATTCAACCTTTCTCCATCTTTGAATCTAAATCTCTCAAGCTGTTGCTTGAGCCTCTGCTTCTTTATATTCTTAAGCTCAGTGTTTCCCTCGAACATTTCAAGAATTGCATCCTACATTGCCTTTGCAGTAGGATGATGTGCAACCTAGGTAAGTATTTCCCAAGACAGTCCTACCTTAATCATTTCTAAGGCCCAGCCATCCACTTTCCTCAACCTATCTCTTACAGCACCAGTAGCAGCTCCACCATCAGTGGCTTGTGGCCCATTTTTGATCGAATTCCACATGTCCACATCGTTGTAGCACACAGCCGCTTCAAAAAGTACTTTCCATTTGATGAAGTTTTCCTGTCCATAAAGTCTAGGTATTTTGTTAGTGGACACTTCTTGTTCTTCAAGACCATACATTTTGAGTGTTTGAAAAAAGAAATGGAAACAGAGTAAAAATTTTTCAAGTGACAAAAATCACAATTGACTATCAAATCCTTAGATCTGATGAATCTGGTCTGATTGGAACTAGAAATGATAATAAAAATGTAAACTTTAACTAAAATAAAGAAAAGAAAACACCGGATTTTTGTAGATCTGGATGGAAAAGAAGAACAGAGTAGCTGACGTCACTCTCCAATGGAACAATGCTTTGCTTACGTCATTGTTCTTCTTCAGATCTTCAATAAGCAACAAGTTCTTTACCGAAATCAGCAATCAACGAGCTCTGATATCACTTGTCGGCCCCGAATAATCACTCAATACTCATAACAATGTCATAACCCACACATAATGTGTTAAATAGAAGGTTAATGACGGATTGCTAAATAAGGAAAGATTCTTGTTTGTAAAGGGCGGAATCAGAAACAAACAAGATTTGTTGCTTAAAGGTTAATAAAGGTAACAGACACGAAGAATAACTCAAAAGATTTCAATTTATATAAAGAGATTCATTCAAATGATAATCAATAATGGTTTCTTGTCGGAATGTATATTCAATGATAACCTAGGACAACCGTCACACTTTAATCAGGAATATTTGTTCTTTTCTGAAAAGTGTAAAAGAAAATCCGTAGGAGGCGTGCCCTAAAATATTCCATTTATAGGCCTGCCACCTCCTGACAGCTGTCATTCAATCTAGAAACCCTAATTAAATAACACATATTTAAATTACATATTCAAAACTATGCTAAGTGTAAAACAGGTCTTTCAGGTAGACTTTGCATAAGATATCTTTTTCGGGTAGGCATTGTGCGTTTGTCTTCTTCGGGTAAACCTAGTAACCTTGAAGTGTGCTTGGCAACAGTTTTTCCGGGTAGGCTTTACTTAGAGTATTTTCCAAAGGAAAATACTCACCGAGCATACTTCAATCTTCTTGTTCATATCAGACTTTGCCCGACATTATCTTACGAGCAACCTTGTTCTTCAATGGTCTCTTCAACTCCTTGCTAGGAACTAGCTTATTAGCAAAGTGTGCCCGGTAGCACTGTACCCTGATTGAGTTAAACCGTGCCTGATATTAATTGGAATATATCATTAATCACATCAAGATTACTCAGACCATTGTATTATTGATGAATACCTTACCCGATCTTCCAATCACTTGGCTTCCTGAGCTTGATTAGCCAAGAGCTTACCCGGGGTAAACCTTACTCGGCTATGAAGAACAATCCTGCTTGACATAGTGAACCCTACTCGGATATACACTAAAGAAGAATTATAGAAGATAACCTTGCCCGATGGACATAATACCTTGCTCGGGTAAGAAAACCTTGCCCGGAAATCCAAGTATGCTCGAATTTCCATACTTAGCGATTTCTGAGGAGGTTGAGAAGATTCCAATCTTCCTTATACTTCATGTAGGTCAAATCTTGACTCAACATTATCGTCCTTGGGGTACCATAACCCGGTGTCTGGATTTCCCCTCAGATACTGAAGAATACGCTTGACTGCTGCCAGGTGAGTCACTCGGGGACTAGCTTGGTACCTAACAAAGACAAACAGCAAACAACAAACATTATATTAGGGCGAGAAGCCGTAAGATACATTAAAGATCCAACCATAGAACGATAGAGGGTAGGATCAACGGTGTCCTCCAATTCATCCGGTGATAAATTGTGACCCACGGGTAGAGGAGTTGAAAGGATTTTTCTGCAGATATCTTGAATCGGCTCAAGTCATCGTTCACATACCTAGTCTGGTGAATAAAGAATCCTTTTGTAGACTGGTGAACTTGCACCCTAGAAAGAAGTTCATCTCTCCCATCGAGCTCATCTCAAACTTTGTTTGCATGGACTTCTCGAATTCCTTACATAACGTGTCGTTTGTAGACCTAAAGATAATGTCGTCGACATAAATCTGAACGAGGACAAGATCATCACCAATATTCTTATAAAATAAAGTGCAGTCGACAGTCCCTTGCTTGAAGCCGTTATCAGTCAGATGTTCGGAAAGCGTGCCATACCAAGCTCTCGGTGCTTGATGTAAACCATATAGGGCCTTGTTTAATCGGTAAAATTGGTCCGAATAATCAGGATCTTCAAAGCCATGAGGCTGTAAAAACACTTCCTTGTGTATTTCACCATTGAGAAAAGCACTTTTAACATCCATTTGATAGACCTTTATATTCTTGTAAGCTGCATACGCTAGAAAGTTTCGTATAGACTCCAATCATGCAACCGGAGCATATACTTCAGTGTAGTCTATACCCTCTTACTGATGGAAACCTTGCACTACTAATTGTGCCTTGTTTCTCATGATCACACCATGATCTTCTTTTTTTACATTTAAATACACACTTAGTCGGAATAGGCTTCTTGACTCGAGCGGGTTTGTCGATAAGATCCCAAACACCCAAACATGCAAACGGCTGCAATTCCTCTTGCATGGCTTCTACCCACGAAGGATCTTCGAGTGCCTTATGAGTCGTCGTCGGCTCAACCTGGGATAGAAAACAAGTGAATTTGGCAAGATTTACGATTCCTGATGAATGTAAATCCGCATAAGAACACAATACATTATTTTCATTCGACGAAGCAACTTGATGACTTGTTTGAACGCCCACATAAAGTTCTCTAATGATGTTTTCCTTTTGATGATAAGTATGAATCCTACGAGTGGGATTCTTAGGAACAACAACATTGTCGAATAAATTAGTGTAATATTCTCCCAGCTGATATGAATCATCACTTTCAACTGCATCAGCAACATCAGGAGTATCCTTAGAAGAAGTAGAAACATTATCAGAAGAAGCTGGAGGATCATCACATGGATCTTCAGTTGGAGAAACAGTTGGAGGTTCAACATCATTATAACTTGAAAATGTTGGAATGACCAATTGATCTTAAAAATATGCACGAACAAGGTCTTCATCTGGTTGCTCAGTTGATGGTGTAAACGAGTTAAATAAACCATCATAATCAAACATCCAGTCAGGACCTTTTCCTTGAGGAGGTGTGGTGTACTTTTGACAGTCCACACGGTACCATTCCTTCACACAACCAGAAGTAACATTAAATACCCTTTTCTTTGGAGAAGCATAACCAAAAAATAACCCTCAGCGGCTTTTTCTTCAAATATACCCACATCTCCTTTTAACATCGTACAGGGACACCCAAGTGGTTCAAAGTACTTAAAGTTAGGCTTTCGGTTGTTTAAAAGCTCCTAACTTGTCTTCTTGAGTCTCTTAACAGTTAGAACCCGATTAAGCGTATAACGAGCTGTGTTCACCGCCTCGTTCTAAAATTGGACAGGAAGCTTAGAATCGGCAAACATAGTTTTAGCAGCTTCAATCAAAGTTCTGTTATTCCTTTCAGCAACGCCGTTCTGTTGCGGTACACAAGGTGCACTATATTCTCGGTGAATTCCTTTTTGAACCCAAAAGAAATCCAATACAATGTTCTTAAATTCAGTACCATTATCACTTCGAATTCTCCTCACTTTTTGCTTGTATAGTGATTCGATCTTAGTGATTAAGTTTTGCACCATAACAGCTGTTTGATCTTTTAAACTCATAAATAAAACCCATTAGTATCTTGAATAATCATCGGTAACAACAAGACAATACCCATCTCCAGAGATACTAGCACGATTCACAGGACCAAAAAGATCCATATGAAGTCATTCAAGAGGAGTATCAATGGGAATTCATTAACTTAGCCGGATATGACTTTTCTTCTGTTTGCCTTTCTTGCAAGCAATACAGTGATCAGATAATTTAAAATTCTTCAAAGAAACCCCTTTGACCAAATCATTCGCCATTAAATAATTCATCTTCCTCACATGAATATGACCCATCCTATGATGCCATAGAATAGAGTCTTTTTCAGTTGCTTTTGAAATGAAACATGTTTACACGGAAGTTGACGCCTTAGAAGACATATTCAAGACATAAATATCATTCAATCGAGTTGATCGCATGAAAACCATGTCCTCAGGAATGACGTATGCCGGTTTTAAAACCAGACATTCTTTATTAGAAAATATAGTTGTGTCCTTCTTGTCAAAGATTTGCGACACACTCAATAAATTATGGTCCACCTTGTCACAATAGTTGACTTTCTCAAATGTAATGTGACCATTTGAAACTTCACCCTTTTGTGTTATCATACCCCCAGAATTCCCAGCAAAAGCTACATAACCTCCTTGAATATTTCTCACATTTGTTAAGAGATCGAGATTTCCAGTAATATGACAAGAACATCCACTATCCATTATCCAGTTTTCACCAGACACGGTCTTGGATGTACCTTCATTGATCTTAGCCATGCAAGCAAAAGTGGTTGTAAATTTGTCACATGAATCATCAGAATCTGATTTCGTATCATTAACAGAAGACAGCTCACTTCTGCTTGCATCTTGAAAAACTTCATTTGTCTTGAACATAACCAAATTGGCTTGATTATCATTGCACAAGAGTCTTTGGGACCAGCCAGTTCCATCCATGTTAGTCAGCATAGCTTGTGACCCAGAAGAAAATGATGTGGTTCCAGAACTTTTAACAGCATCATTCCCATTTTTACTCGATGAATTTTGATCTTGATTTCTAGGACCAGTATACTCCTTCTTCGGCTTATCACACTCCTTTGCAAAATGGCCGGACTCTTGGCAATTATAACATTTAACCTTTAGTTTATCAAAACCAACCTTCTTGTTTAAAGCAAGAATATCTTTGTCGGTTCGTTGCAAAAACCTTTTAACCTTTCGAACAATCATCGCCATGTTCCATTTCAAATCCATAAGCTTTAACTCATCCGAATCAATTTGATCGTAATCTTCATCAGTCAAATCACTAGTAGCAATCTGACTACTAAACAGATTCTCATATGAGGTCATGAAGGAAGACAAGAAAGCAAAGTTTTGATCAGCTTCTTTCATGTTTATATTCGATGAAGATGAAAATGGACTTGCATTGGATGAATTTCCAGATCCACTAGATGAACCAGAAGCACCAGGTGACCCAGAACTTCTAGCATAATATAAACATGCTCTTGGATCACTATAGATAGTTGTCGCATTCTCACTTGAACTTTGTGTAAAAAATGAAGTGATTGGAGAGATTGTCGAACTCAGAGGCATACTTTCACCATAAAACGCCGGATCTTGACTATCCTTAAAAGATTTCTGACATCTAAGATCATAGTCACGAGCTTCGATCTTTTGTATAAATTCAGTTGCGGTCAGATCTTCATTACTGAAGTAGTTGTTTTCTTTCAATACCATTAAAAATGTGAAATAAGAACTCGGTAATGCACTCTTGAGTGTATCAATCTTATCAATCTGAGTAGGTTCCAACTTCATCTTGTCCATCTCGGCTATCAGATGATTAAATCTTGTTGTCATCCCCTCGACAGTCTCACCCTTAAGTAAATTAAAGTTTCTAAATTGAAACTTTAGCATTACTTTCTTGCTTTCAGCGGTGTTACCCATACTTCTCATACGAATTTGTTGGAATAATGAAGCAAAAATCTTAATGCTACCAACTTGGTGAAAGATGTTTTTGGGTAATGCCATGGTAAGAGTAGAGTAGGCTTTTGTTTCAATCTCTAATGCTTTATTTTCTTCTTGAGAGTATTGAGAGATGGCCTTGGGTGAAAATCCGATAGTCTCATCTCCAATCATCGAAAAGGTATATACATCATCCAAGCAATACGAATAATCAGGGTGAACTGACCCTAGATGAGCACGAAAACGAGGTTCCCACTTAGCTAAATCGCTAAATTTCATTAAACGTGGACATTTTGAATGTGAACTGATCTCGGCGTCCAGTTGCAACATTTGTTGCATTAACATGTTTTGGGAAGCTAAAGCATGCATACCAGCTATTTTGAAAAATGACAAGTCAATCAAATTTCAAGGGTTAAATTTGAAAATATTTTAACGAACTATGAACAGTAACTTTGACGGATTGTGAACAGTAATGAATCAGGAATAGATTTAACGGACCTGGGAATTTAACTAATCTGGAACAGTGTCACACGAAATAGGTTATAACGAACTGGGTGGTTCCCTTAACGAATCAAGTAACGAACCAAACAAGTGAAAGCTTAGCAAATTATGGTAAGGAATTGCTGAGTTCCCTTAACGAATCACTAAGTCAAGTTTAACGAATCACAAACTCAACTTAACGAATTAAGATAACGAACTTGCTATAGTTGATAATGAATCAACTATAACGAAACAGGTTGTTATAACGGTTATAACAAACTCTGACAACTATTGCCACGTGGCAAAAGGTTGTTAGAATTAAAGTTAATGAAGTGGACACGTGTCTCACGAATTGGAAGACACGAATAAGAAATTGTAACGAATTGGATCACGAATTGGCAAATTATATTAACGAACTAGTTGACAATTTAACGAATCTTCAAGCAAAGATGAGGATCTTCAAATCTTCAAACTAAATTTCCAAAAATCTGGAAAAATTCCTAGATTCAAGAACATGAAAACCCAGTCTCAAATTCGTTATACATTCTCGAAACTCAACCAAATCGTCCAAATAATGACTCGAATTACTCGGAATCTCAACGCGAACACAAATCAAACCATTTCAAAACCAATTAACCCTAACACATAACCAATTTTACCAAAAACAACCACTCTGTTTTCGGCAAAACTAGATCCAACCAATTTCAATATAGAACCAATCCAGTTACCAATTCCAAACCACAACACCTTCCCGATACCTTAACTAACACAGATCCAATCCAGATCAATCCATATCCCAATAAATTCACACCAAATCTAGTCAAACACAAACAAAACAAAATAATACTAAAATGATACGAATCAGTCCTTAATTAATGAATTAGTAACCAATTAAGAGCAATCGAATCCCCAAAGCTCTGATACCACTTGTGAAACCCTCAGATCTCAAATCTAAGGATTAATTAATCAATAAACGGATCTAGTTCATTGTTGCTCTTATATGTTATGTATATATTATTAGTTGTATTGGGTGTGTATAGTATATATTATATGGAATAGATTAAGAGAATGAAGTTTGGATCGAGAGGAAACTTGGGCATAGCTTCAATACGTTAATTACCAAAACATAAATAAACAGAGGATGAATCCTCTATAAATAGGAAGATGGGTCTAGTTCGTTACACATTCCGTAACGAACTATCCACCCATTTCGTTACAATACACTAAATAAACATTCCTAACGAAACACCCCCTGATTCGCTAAACATCCTTGACGAATTAGGAGGAACTTAACTTAAGGTCTAGTTCATTAAGCATCCTTAACGAACTAGACAATTCCTCTAACAAACTAGCTTATATTAATAAAATCTTTTACATTAAATTAAACGATAAACACAAAACGATAAATACAAAGACTCATAATCCAACTAGAATCAAACATCAACGAAGGTTCATCGATAGACTAGGCATTCTTTAATGTTTACCCTAGTATCAGAAAATCAAACAAATTAGTAATTTCCAATTAGCCTACAACGGCTATTTACACACCTTTTGGTACATACTGATTATTCTTCGTACCGAAGGAAGCCACACATAACATTCCACCTAAAACCCTAAAGCATATCCAATTCAATCTTTTTTAATACTCTAATGAAAATCTTTTGAGTGATTCGTGTGTTTGTTTGTCTTGTGTTCTTTCTGTATCTAGCAACATCCAGGTTTTAGTCGATACCGCCAGCTAGAATATTTGGGTCTTTACATCTTTTGTATCTCGTAGTGTTCTTGGCGATTTATTGTTTGTGTTCGAGGTATAATACAATCCTGACATATGGGAGTTCGTTATCATCACTTTCCTTTTTAGATGATTCTTCCTCTGGATCCTTCTCTGATTCTTCCTTTAATTATTCCTCATATACAGTTTCTACATTATTCATGTTTACTTCCATTTGGAAGGTAAACTTTTTCAAAGATTGCATTACTCTCATCCTTGGCCTCCTGGATAGACCTGCTACTTAGTACGTGTTGGATACTATTGGATTATAAGTTGGTATCCCGAAATGCATATGCTTTGATCTGAATAGCAATGCATCCAACTAGATGTATCCGATTCTAGTTAACTTATTGTAATGAAGACGAATAAAGTCCATTCATTACTGAATAGGTAATGAATGGCATTCGTCTTCTATATATAGGTTGTTTGGCCTGCATAATTTAACAAGTGTTTATGTAATTTCCTCTCAGGTTGTTACTCTGCACTAATCATTTCTCAAACACTTCATTCATTAATCTATTAGCTATTCACCTACACATATCACATAACTATGTTGGTCAAGAAATTGACCTAAGGTGAGATTGTTGAGTCAAAGATTTGACATAAATGAAGTACGTGGAAGATTGGAATCTTCTCAACCTCCTCTGAATTTGATAAGTAATGGATCCGAGCACACCTTAGACCTCCGAGCAAGCTTTTACTTAGCCGAGTACGATATTTTGCCTACCAGGCAAGGTTACTTCAAGTAGTCTTCTTAAATGGTTATCCGAGCAGGGTTTGCAAATTAGTGTATTTCCGAGTAGGGTTCACTAGTTTATGTAAATCCGGGCAAGGTTCACTTTATCAAGCAAGTCTGTTCTTCAGAACCAAGTATTTTACTCTTTTGAGTAAGGTTTGGTTAACCAACTCCAAGAAGCCAAGTGATTGGAAGACCGGGCAAGGTATTCATTAATAAGTATGGCCCGAGTATGCTTGATAATCTAAAGGAATATCTCTAAGTAATATCGGGCAAGGTTCTGCTCGAGCAAGGAAAAGTACTCCCGAGTACACTTTGCTAATAAGTTATTTTATAGCAAAGGGCTGAAATGGATCATTGAAGAACAAGGTTGCTCGTATGGAGTTGTCGGGCAAAGTCTGGCAAATTCTAGAAGAATGAAGTCTACTCGGTGAGTATTTTACTTAGTGAAATACTCTTTATGTAAAGTCTACCCGGAAACTGTTCCCGAGCACACTTCTATGTTACCAAGTTATAAAGGATGGCCGAGCATACTCAGAAAGACAAGATTGATGCAAAGCCTACCCAGAAGACTTGTTTAACACTTAGTTTATTTTGAATATGTATGACTGTATTTAGGGTTTGTAGAAGGAATGACAGCTGTCCTAGGTTGGCAGGCCTATAAATAGATTGTTTGGGGTACGCCGCCAAAAAAAGAAAAGAGGGCGACAGTGAACACTTTCGGATAGGAATGAATATTTTCTAGAAAGTGACGGCAATCCTAGGATTCCGAGAAAACCCTAAATCGATTATCCTTTTGTATGATTAATATTATATAAATGGAAATCTTTTGAGTGAATCCTGAGTGTGGTTTCTATCTTTGATTATTCATTGCAACCGTATGTTTGTTATTGATTCCGCCTTTAACAAACGGATATCTTTCTAAATTTAGCAACCCGTCATTTACTCTCTTGTCGACACATCAATCTGTGTGAGTTATGACATGATTAATTAAGATCCAGGTGAAATCGAGGGGACCGACAAGTGATATCAGAGCTTGTTACTGCTATTTTTGAAAGATTGTTGCTGATTGAAGATTTGAAGAAGAATGACGTAAGCAGACCTCTGTTCCATTTATTTGTGACGTCAGCAGCCCTGTTTTTCATTTTTCTTCCAGATCTACAATCTACCGGTGTTTTCTCTTCCTTATTTCAATTAAAGTTCTAATCTTTATATCTAAATCTTGTTCTAATCACATTAGACACATCAGATCTGAGCATTCTGTTTTCAGATCAGATTATTTTGAAATTTTTTTTAAGGAAACTGATTTTTAATTTCTCAAAATGTCTGGATATGATGAACAAGAGGTGTCTACTAACAAGATACCAAGGTTGTATGGACAGGAAAACTTTATCAAATGGAAACTACTCTTTGAAGCAGCCGTATGCAACAATGACATTGATATGTGGAACTCCATCAAAAATGGTCCACAAACTACTGTTGAAGAAGGTGCAAATGCTACTACAACTGCTGCTGTAAGAGAAAAAATGAGAAAGGTGGATGACAAAGCCTTAGCTATGATTAAGCTAGGTTTGTCTTGGGAGATTCTAACCAAGGTGGCTCATCACACAACTGCCAAGCAAATGTATGATGCCATCCTTGAAATGTAAGAAGGGAATACTGAACTAAAGAAAATAAAGAAGCAAAGATTGAAGCAACAGTTAGAAATATTCAAGTATAGGGATGGAGAAAGGTTGAAATCAATAATAGAACGTTTTCTAAGTATTGTGAATGAGTTGAGGACAACTGATTATGTAATGACTGACTTTGATTTGAATACAAAGTTACTCAACTCAATGCCAAAAGAATGGTATACTGCTTGCAAGTTCATCCTTCAGAAGCAAAATTTCAATGAATTGAAATTGGATGATGTGGTATGCTTTCTTCAGGCTGCAGAACATGAAATGATAGAGAATGAGATGATTAAAGAAGATAGACCCTGCTTCAATGTTTCAAATGCATTGATTGCACCCATGGGAAATCTGTCTACCAAGAACCAACAGCAAATTCCCATTATTGAAGAACCAGCTGAACATAATGTTGTTACATGCATTTGTTGCAAAGAATATAATTCACAAAAGTGTGGTACAAGATGATTTAGAACAAATTGATGCAGATGGCTTGGAAGACATGGATTTGAAGTGGCAAGCTGCCATGTTGGGGTTGAGAAGTAAAAGGTGTATAACAGAACTGGTAGGTCTCTGGTTTCTAGTCCTAATGACATGATTGGATTTGATAAGTCAAAAGCAATATGTTACAATTGTCAGCAACCTGGTCATTTTGCAAGAGAATGCAATCAACCAAGAAATTTTCAAATGAATCAATTCCAGAATCAACAACCAGGAGGTCAGCATCAATATCAACAAAATCAACCAAGAAGTCAGCAACATTACCAACTAAATCAGCCAAGATTCAACAACAACAACAGTCAAATGAACAACTTTAACAAAAACAATTACAACCCCAACTTCAACAACTTTCAGCCACAAATGAATAACCAACAACAAAGTATGCAACAGACTCAAGGTTTTCAAATGAATAACAATCAAAACCTTCAAGCAGCTCAAAATGTTCCAAACAATACTGTTCCAGCAAATCAAAATCAGATCAGAAATCAAGGAAATGTGGCAGTGACTACACAACATGAAGGAAATTTTGATTGGAGCAATCATGAAGAGGACATTGCAGATGATATCAGGAAAGCAAATGTGGCATTCATGGCAATAATTGAGAAAGAAAAAGGATCATCATCTCATGTACACTCTGCTCCTACAGTTGATTTAAATGAACTTATCAATGAATTGAAAAAAAAGGTAGGCAAGCTGGAAAGTGAGTGTTTTAGAAAACAAAGCATCATCAATGAGTATGAAGCAAGTGAGTTGATCAGTGATGAAAACATTAAAAGCCTTGAAGATGATTGCATGATCATTTACAGAACTCAAACCAGATACACCACTGAGATTGATGGATTAAAGAAGATGTTGGTTGAATAAAAGGTGCAAAACACAAGACTAATGGTTGAAACTGAATTTTTGAAGAATTTGATCTCAACAGGCATCATATGTGGTATACTGAACCAGGTGAAGGAACAAGACAAATACATAACAGTACCACCTCCATTCAACAACTTCATGCCAAAAGTTGATAAAGAGAAAAGAGATGCATACTTGCAACAATTCAGAGATGTCTTTCAAGACAAGGAAGAATTTGTTGATTTGTACAAAAAGATAGAAGTGAATGAAGAAGGAGAGTTTGTGATTAAGAAAGAAGTAAAAGAGAATAAGTCAATTGGAGTTCAAGTCTCTGAGGATGACTTTGATTCAGTTGAGTTGGATCAAGATGATCTGAGTGATTTGAGGGATCAAATTACTGAAAATGAAATCAAAGTTGCTGAAAGAGGAAGAAAATATAAGAAACCTGAATCTGTTGATAAACTTCGAAAGTATCCACCAGTCCCACCAAGTTTGAAGAAACAGAATGATAAAATGAAAAGAGAACATGTTTCTTTTGATATTTGTGAAAGGAGGAAGATAAACTACAATGCAGTCAGACCACCAAGTAAGGCTGTATTGGGTAAGATAAAGCAGAACAACAAAAAGAAGATGTTGACTGAAAAAATTGATACAAAAAATTTTATCCCAGTTTATCCAATCTTTTCTAGTCATGAGATGTTGGATGTTGGAGAAGTGGAAACTGTGGAAGAATATGAGAAAAGACAGTCAAGGGTTAGAGAAAGCAGTGATGAAGAACCTATGATTATGGAGAAAATTGTCTTTGTCAAAAGCAAACTTAAAAGACAAGACATCAAGATTGAGGAATTTGTTCCTTTTTCAATTGATTTTGATGGCTTAAAGAATCAGAAGACTCTAGGAGTCAAGACACCTAAGCCAAGTGAAAGATACAAGAAACCAAAAGAATATGAAATATTCAAAGGCAAGGTTTGGTGCAAAAGGTGTGATGAATATGGTCACCACACAGATTCATGTAATGAAAGATTCAAATTCAAACCATTCCATGTACCAGATGGAACAAAGTATGGGCAAGACTTTGTCCTGTACAAAAAGAAATATGATGAATATCTGGGAAAAAGAAAGGTGTGTGGAAATGAAACCATGAACAAAGAAGAGAAGAAATCCGAAAAGGAGACAAGGATTGAAAAGAAAGTGGCTGATGTAGCAAGAAGAAGTAAATCTCCTAAGAAGAATGAGAAATGGACCAAAAAGAACTATCAGTATGTGAAAATCAAGCAAGATACTCAGTCAGTCAAATCTGATAGCTCTCAAGGATCATCAAGCAGTGAGAAGACAAGAAGAAAAGACGCACATACCAGAAATAAACCAACAGAACTCACTGGTGATGAGAAGTTTTTACTAAGACATGGATATGAACCACATGGTTTCCTTTGGAAACCTAAGACTGAGAGCAAGGTTGAGCAAGTTGCTGATGTGAGAGACTACTCTGAGAAGAAGGAGTATGTCATAAAGGAGTATGCCACTGACTCAGATGAATACCATTGCCCAACCTCACTTGTCAAAACTCCAAGAGAGTGTGGTTATGAAACTGATCATTCAGACAACTTAGAATTGGCTCATGAAGATCCTAAACCAACAACACTCACTTCCCAAGCTGTGTCTGAAACTGAATCTGATTTACTGCAAGTTGATAAGGCTTGCACTTCATCACTTAACTAATCAAATTTTCTTTGTATGTGCAGGAACAGTCCACTCCTCTAAATGACATATGGTATATGGATAGTGGTTGTTCTAGGCACATGACTTGTGACAAGAGATCTCTTGTCAATTATGAAGAGAAGTATGAATGTCCAGTAGCGTTTGGGAGTGATGAGAATGGTGGAAAGATTGTTGGAAAAGGAATCTTAACAAATGGGAAAGTCTCATTTGATAATGTATTTCATGTTGAAGGTCTTCAGTATAATCTGTTGAGTATATCACAAATGTGTGATAAGGGTTACAAAGTCAGTTTTAATGATTTACACTGTTTCATTTTATAACCTGAGTTTGTAATTCCACCTGAAATGATTATGATGATGGCACCAAGAAATGGTAACTTGTATGAATTGAATATGAAATAAGCTATTTCAAGGGGAGATGCATGTTTTGTTTCCAAAGCCACTGAAAATGAGTCAAAATTGTGGCATAGGAAACTGTGTCATGTGTACTTGAAGAACATGAATAGACTTGTAAAAGGTGAGCATGTCATAGGCATACCTACAAGAGAATTCAAGTTGGAAGATCATTGTGATTCATGTCAAAAGGGAAAACAACACAAATCTACTCATAAGTCAAAACTCATCAACTCAATTGATCAAGTACTTGAATTACTTCACATGGATCTCTTTGGTCCAGTGAGTGTACCAAGTATTGGGAAGAAAAGATATTGTCTGTTGATCATTGATGACTATTCAAGATACACTTGGGTTTATTTCCTAAGTACCAAGTATGAAACTGCAGAGTTGATTAAAGGTTGTGTAACAATGATTGAGAACAAGTTGAATAAGACAGTCAAGATGATGAGAAGTGACAATGGCACTGAGTTCAAGAATGGAGTTATGCAAGAATTCTGTGAACCAAAAGGAATACAACAACAATTCTCAGCTCCTAGAACTCCTGAACTAAATGGTGTAGCAGAAAGAAGAAACAAAACACTTATTGAAGCTGCAAGAACCATGTTAGCATATGCTAATCTGTCTGTCACTTTTTGGGCTGAAGCTATAAATACAGCCTGCTATGTTCAAAACAGGATACTTGTCAACAAAAGGCTTAACAAAACTCCATATGAAATATTTCACAACAGAAAGCCTTACATTAAGTTTTTCAAGCCCTTTGGATGCAAATGTTTCCTACTAAACACAAGAGACTATTTGAACAAGTTTCAAACAAAGTCCCTGGATTGTTTCTTTGTTGGATATTCTACACACTCAAAAGCCTACAGAGTCTATGTAAAAGATCACTTGAGTGTTATAGAGTCTTCTGACATCATTTTTAATGAGAATCAATTCAATACAGTTGATGGTGCAGCATGGCTGTTTGATCAAGAGAAGTTAATAAGGTCTTTCAAAATTTATCCTGAAGACTTTGATGAATCTTTCTACAAGACCAGTGAATTTGAAGAGAAAAAGAAGAAGTCATTGGACTTGGAAGAATTATGGAAGAAGGTTGCTGAAAAGGAAAAGGAATATACTTTAGTGAAGAACTCCTCATGTGATATTGGTGAACCTAATCAAGAAAACAATCACAATGTTGAACATAATCATACTGAGAACAATCAAGACAATCAAGATGCACAAAATGATCAAGTTCAGAATGATGGTGACACAAGCAACCAAGCAAGTGAAGAAGAAGCTGCATCTACAGCAAGATTTCAAGATCTATTTCAAAGATTGAACTTAGAAATTAATGGTGCATCTACTTCAAGACAACATAATGATGAAGCACCAGAATTTCATGATGCAGAGACTGATTTGATCATTGATGAACCAGAACTCAATGAGTCAAATCTTGACAAAACTATGTCTACAGATATGATTATTCAAACTCCTTATGTGGAAAAGAATCATCCTTCTGAAAACATCATTGGTGATTTGCATGAAAGAGATACAAGAAGTCATTCTGAAATTGCAAACATTTGTCTTTACTCTTCTTTTCTATCCCAAATAGAACCAAAGAACATAGCACAAGCATTAAAAGATAATAGTTGGGTGGATGCGATGCAAGAGGAATTGGCACAATTTAGAGATCTGCATGTGTGGGATTTTGTTGATAAGCCATTTGACAGATATGCAATTGGAACCAAATGGGTGTTCAGAAACAAAAGGGATGAAAGGGGTTTAGTGATTAAGAATAAAGCTAGACTTGTAGCACTGGGATGTCTTCAAGAAGAAGGAATAGACATTGAGGAAGTTTTTGCACCAGTTGCAAGACTTGAAGCTATCAGGATTATCCTTGCATATGCTGCCTCAAAGAACATTAAAGTTTTCCAGCTTGTTGTTAAGTCTGCATTTCTAAATGGAAAGATTGATGAAGAGCTGTATGTTGCTCATCCTCCAGGTTTTGAGGATCCAATGTATTCAAACAGGGTATATAAGTTAAACAAAGTCCTTTATGGATTGAATTAGGCTCCTAGAGCATGGTATGATGAGCTATCAAATCATCTTCTTGAAAATGGTTTCAAAAGAGGAGCCATTGACAAGACACTCTTCTACAAAAGAAAGGGATCAGACTTGCTTCTAGTACAAGTGTATGTGGATGACATCATCTTTGGTTCTACAAATGAACAAATGTGTATGGATTTTGAAGGGGTAATGAAGTCCAAATACAGCATGAGTTCTATGGGAGAAATGAACTTCTTTCTAGGATTTCAAGTTCAACTGAAAGCTGAAGGGATTTTCATTCATCAAAGCAAATATGTGCAGGACATCTTGAATAAGTTCAACTGTCATGACTACAAGATTGCTTCAACTCCAATGGACACCAAATAAAAGATGATTGCAGATGAAAAAGGGGATCCTATAGATGAACATGAATATAGAGTTAAAATTGGATCTCTGATGTATCTGACTGCAACAAGACCAGATATCATGTTTGCTGTATGTGTGTGTGAAAGATTCCAATCAAGTCCAAAAGTCTCCCACATGAATGCTGTGAAAAGAATATTCAGATATTTGAAGGGAAGACCAGACTTAGGGATTTGGTATCCAAAGAACCAAGCTTTTGATCTGATTGCATATACAGACAGTGATTATGATGGCTGCAACATGAGCAGAAAGTCAACCTCAGGAGGATGTCAATTTTTGGGTGAAAGGCTAGTGTCATGGCAATGTAAAAAGCAGACTACAGTTTCAATCTCTACTGCAGAAGCTGAATATGTTGCTTCATCTGCCTGCTTTGCACAAGTTCTATGGATTCAAAATCAGATGCTGGACAATGGTTTGAATTTCTTGAACACCCCTATTCTTATTGACAATAATACAGCATATTTTACTGTTAAAAATACAGTTCAACATTCCAAAACTAAGCACATTGAAATCAGACATCATTTCATTAGAGACTGCAGTGAAAAAGGTTTGATTGAAATTCAAAGTGTTGATACAAGTGACAATTTGGCTGACCTATTCACCAAACCACTTGATAGAACAAGGTTCAACTTTCTTCTGAAAGCCCTGGGAATAATCAACTCTGATGAAATCTGATTAAGGATGTGTGTCTGGTTGTGTGTCTCTCTGTGCTAACTGATTATTTTGACAGAGGTTACACCTTACGAATGTTGATTGAATATGTTTCAACTGAATGTTGATTGAATATGTTTTGAATATGTTTCAACTGAATGTTGATTGAAAATGTTTTGAATATGTTTCAACTGAATGTTGATTGAATATGTTTTGAGTATGTTACTGGTATGAAGTTAGCTGATAGGTGCTTAAGTAACTATCTGTGCAATTTGTTTGAAATTGATGATAATTATTGACTATCAAGTTAACTGATCTGATGTTATGATAAGTAGTTTGATTTGTTTGGGTGAAATTGAATGCTTGTCTGATGTCATGAGTAATCACATGTTTATGGTTACTTGAATATGTTCTTTATCTGATCTTCTGATGTTGTTAAGATAGGATAGACATTGAATGTTAGTACAGTCTGTTTTTGTTGATGATGTTAAGAATGATTAAGATTTGATTATGTGATTCAACTGTTTATGTCAAAATGTGTTTTAAGTCAAAATTAAGTGATTTAATGAATTTTATAATGAATTTTGCATAAATACTTTATTTTGATCAAAACATGAGCAAGTTGATTAATGGTGTAGAGATATGATAAGATTATTCAGTTCAAGCTTTTAAGAAGCTTATTAGAAGGATTTTTAAAGAGAAGTCTCAAGTAATTGTTTTTGCTGAAAACTATGTCATTTGCCCAGTTGAAAGGACATGCACTTGTGTATGTTTGGTCTTTAAATCTCTATCGATTCAAAGGATAGCCATTGACCTGAAAACTGAATGCATTTGGGGCAATTATGACTTGTTTCTTATTCCTTCACTTAAAACTATGTCAATAGCTCTGACTTTGAAAGGACATATATTCACATGTATGTTTGGTCCTGTTGACCACTCTTGGTCAAACAGGATAGCCATTAACCTGACAATGAAGAGATATTGGGGTGATTGAATATTAAACTATGTTTATTAGGAAATGATAGTACATTGACTACTTAGCTGATCATATGGAATTAATAGGCTAAAAAGACCTTAGTATAGTCATTAACATGTATGGTTGCTTTCCCATGATGATGTAAAATCTAAGTTGATATAAACATAATGAATATGCTAATCTTTATGTGGAGATGCATAGTTTTCTTTGCATGTCTCAAGATAAATCTCTCCGAATGATATGGCAGAAAAGTGATTACCCAGTCATACACGAGCCTGCTGTTATTTGGTCAACCAAAATGAAACATCTTTAAATATGACAAAGAACATACTTTTAGAAAATTTGAGAAAATATCAAAAACAAGGGGAAGAATGAATAAATAAACCAAAAGTTGATAAGTGTTTTAAATATTTTATCAAACAAGAGGGTTACAACAAGAACTACAAAGATGTTGGCAAATTCTGTCTCATCTTGAATGAAAGGCATGTTGCTAAGTGTAAGTCCAACGTTCAACCTCTATATATGTTTGAATCTAAAAATACAAAAATACAATAAGTTCTGTCATACAAAAACTATTTTTGACCAAATACAGGAGGTTGGAGTCAAATTGGGGTGATCTGGGGAAAGCCAAATAAGCTTTGAGAAGAGATATGAGGCATCATAGCACAGTGTTGACCATTAATGCATTACGCTTTAATTGAACCTAAATCATATCACCTAAGAGATGAAATTTATGCTAAGTTTATACATGCTGTTAACCTATCTATGTTGTTATAATAATGCTGAGAGTGAAGTATTGAGATAGCTACTTAGTCAATATGATCCCATTCTTGAGATCTTTTCAGTAAATGGAAGAAACAGTTTTGAAAAGAATAATAACTGAAATTTGATCTCTAAATGCACCATTTGCTTTTAAACAATGATCTGAAAAGAAAAATATATTTTGACAAAGTGGTTTAAGTCAAAAAGTGTTGCATTTTTCCTAAAATATGTTGAATATGTAAGTTCGGGTAAGGTTTGATGCATTATAACCTTTCCGGGCACAAACTGTTTGAATATGTTGTTTCGGGTAAGGTTTGATAGTTTTCAACCTTTCCGAGTAAGCTTAGTCATTTTTGACTTGATTATATGTGAATATGATGTTTCGGGTAAGGTTTGATAATTTTCAACCTTTCCGAGTAAGCTTAGTCATTTTTGACTTGATTATGTGTGAATATGTTGTTTCGGGTAAGGTTTGATAATTTCCAACCTTTCCGAGTAAGCTTAGTCATTTTTGACTTGATTATGTGTGAATATGTTGTTTCGGGTAATGTTAGATAATTTTCAAACTTTCCGAGTAAGCTTAGTCATTTGTGACTAACTTTATGATTTTCGGGCATGCTTTGAAGTGTTTACACTTTCCTGGTAGAGTACACTGTTGTACTCATTTCCCGAGCAAGCTTGAAGTCTTGAGATGATTATGTGTTGTTATAGCTAACTTTTAACAAGAAATTCTTGTTTCAGGCAAGCTATGCATGTTAATGCTGATTGTGATTCCAACCAACTTTATGAACTTAGTCAAGTACATCAAGTAAGCTTTGTGATTTATGTGAATATATTGTTAGGAAAGGTTTGTTAATCTTTCCGGGCATGCTTAGATATTACTATTTAAGTTTGTCATTTTTCGAGTATGGTTTGACATGTTGAAATCCCTCGAGTAAGGGGATACCTGATGATTGAATGTGTTTATCCTAGCAAACTTAGTGCTAACATAGGATTTTCGGGCAAGCTCTATGAAATTTTAGACTATAGCACACGTAAATGTCTATGTGTTTTAATTTCATTCCAAGCATGTTATGTGTTATGTATGTGTATGATTTCTTTGAAATTACAAGTGTTTTCAGGCAAACTTTGTTTTCCGGGCACACTTTATATTTCGGGTACACTTGTGTTCCTTCAATATACTTGGTAATATCAAAAGTTAACCTTCCGAGTACACTTTGCTTCCGAGCACACTTTGCTTCCGAGCACACTTTGTACTATATGAAGGTTATTCGGGTATACTTTGCATAAGATTGTTGTTCGGGCACACTTTACATCAGAAAGGTTGCTCGGGCACATTATATTTTCAAGCATACTTGAATGAATGTTTTACCTGATTGAATATGTTAGTTAGTATAATAAAATTGATTATGATTCTTATGAGGGTTCATGCAAGATAAGTTTTAATTTGAAATTGAGAAATCTATGTGGGGATCTTAATTGATTCTTAGTAAGGATGTTTATTTGATGATTATACTTGATTATTTGCCTTGTGATTAATTTCTCAAGAAATCTAGTATTTCGGGTAAGCTTTCTTCATCATGTCTTAACTTTAAATTAATTTACTTGATCGAGCAAGGTTTATAAATAGAAGAATTCGGGCAAACTTTGTATATCCAAAATTAAAAATCTTTCCAAGCAAAGTTTGACTGGGTAAGGTTTGTAAGTGGAAGTATACCGAGTATACTTTAGATATATTAATCTTTCGAGTAAGGTCTTATGAACTTAAATGGAAATAAATGTTTAATATATCAAGTGGATAATGTTACCTGTTGACAACTAATAATTCACAAAAAGACAAAAAGCATTTAAAACCCACTTTCATAAGCTAAAAGACAAAACACTTTTCAAATTTCTCACTTTACCTGGCATGAAAAAGAAAAAGGCAGAAACAAAAGAACTTTATCTGCAATTTTGGCAGAAAAATTGCAGATATGTACTTTACATTTGTCTTAACTCTCATTAAAAGAAGACCTGCATATGCTATTCAAAATTGAAACTTCACATTTCAAGAGTAACTTACATTTGTGTTTTGTGCAGATTTCAATATCATTCAAGACAACGGTTTGAATTGAAAATATTATTTATACCTTAATTTTTTTCTTTTTGAGATCTAACTGATAATTGTGTATTCACTGATATAACAAAAAATCAGCAATGGATCCAACTCCATGTAATTCCAATTCCTACAAACATCATCTTTCTGAAGAACTGAAGAAAGCATTGCAACGAGTTCAAACCCTAATGTCTGAGGTTGAGAAGATCTCAGCTGCCCCAAAACAGGGGGAGAAATCACCAAAACAGGGAAAGAATTCGCTGAAGCTTCTCTCAATTTATGAAAAGAACAGCTCAGATGATGAAGCTGACAATGTTCCAGAAGATGAAAAGAAAGATCCTGAGGAAAGAAAGAAATTAAAAGGGAAAGAAATTACTCAAGAGGATGATGAAATTCAGACTTTAAATTCTTAGAAGGAGAACACAATGGACTCGGAAATGAATGAAACTGAATCAGAAGCCAAAAGAGTCTATGTGCAAAGAATGACAGAAATTTATGACAGAGAATTTCTTTCTCAAATGATGTCTGATAAAGACTTTGAAGAACAAGAAAGCTTGATGAAGATGTTTGAAGATGAGAGAAAGCTAAGAGATGAAGTGAAGAATAATCAGAGAGAAGTCCTACAAGAATTGATTGGAAACTGTTTGAATGATGAAGAAATTCCCAATGGTGTGATAGTATCTATACTCAAGTTGATTAAACAAGAAGAACCAGAGACAGAGGTGAAAGAGAAACTAGACACTGTTATTGATAAAATTTCAAAAACACTGAGTGAAGAAACGATTGTTCAAGACAATGAAGTGAAAGATTTGAAATTGAAAGATGATTTGGAATAAGAAATGGAAGTTCAAAAGTTCTTGAGTGAATATGATGGTAAACCAAGATTTTTAGTTGAGAATGGAATTCCCTTTGATTCAGTAAAAATTATGACAAGAAAAGAGATTTTGAGCAACTTCAAGAAAATTAAAAGACAACAACTGAACATGAAGAAGGGAGCAGCTCAATCTCTAGTTGGTATGAACAAAGGAATATCCAAAAAGATGGCTGGTCTATCAAAGATGACAATTAAAGGAAAATCCAAAGTAAAGGAATTTTGCAGAAAGACAACATCTTTGGTCTCAAAACAGAACAATACAAAGAAAAGGAAGATGTTTGTGACTAATCAAGAAAAATCAAAGCAAATGCACTTGAAGATGGATAAACCTTTTGTCAAAACCGCAGTAAAAGCCAAAAACCCTTCAGTCAACCATAATATTATGCCAAGCGGAATATTTTGTGACTCCAGGACTAAACATCTGAATGTTATGATGGAAAATGGAGAGATTGTGAAGATCTTCTCTAAAAATGACTTCAGAAAATTAAATCTATGGAAGTTGAAGGTGATTACAGCACTGTATCTCTCTGATTACAAAGAAAGGCAAAGGCCTACAAGTGCTAAGCAAACAGAACTGTTAAGATTCTTGGTTGAGCAAGAAAATTAAACAAGCATCTCTGGCTGAAATGAAGAATTTCAAGATTAGACTTTGTTTTGTAATGTCTTCGTACAATTTTCTGATTATGTAATTTTGTTTATTTTATTTGAATATGTAATTTTGATTTTTGATTTGATGTGTATTTTTGTTGAGTGTAAGTAACCATAGAAATGTTTTGGGCCAGCTAAGGTGTTCCAATATAGGGGAGATTGTTGGGTCAAGAAATTGACCTAATGGGATATTGTTGAGTCAAAGATTTGACCTATATGAAGTACATGGAAGATTGGAATCTTCTCAACCTCCTCTGAATTTGCTAAGTAATGGATCCGAGCACACCTTAGACCTCCGAGCAAGCTTTTCCTTAGCCGAGTACGATATTTTGCCTACCGGGCAAGGTTTACTTCAAGTAGTCTTCTTAAGTGGCAATCCGAGCAGGGTTTGCAAATTAGTGTATTTCCGAGTAGGGTTCACTAGTTTATTTAAATCCGGGCAAGGTTCACTTTATCAAGCAAGTATGTTCTTCAGAACCAAGTATTTTACTCTTCCGAGTAAGGTTTGGTTAACCAAGTCCAAGAAGCCAAGTGATTGGAAGACCGGGCAAGGTATTCATTAATAAGTATGGTCCGAGTATGCTTGATAATCTAAAGGAATATCTCTAAGTAATATCGGGCAAGGTTCAGCTCGAGCAAGGAAAAGGACTCTCGAGTACACTTTGCAAATAAGTTATTTTATAGCAAAGGGCTGAAATGGATCATTGAAGAACAAGGTTGCTCGTAAGGAGTTGTCTGGCAAATTCTAGAAGACTGAAGTCTACTCGGTGAGTATTTTACTTAGTGGAATACTCTTTAAGTAAAGTCTACCCGGAAAGTGATCCCGAGCACACTTCTATGTTACCAAGTTATGAAGGATGGCTGAGCATACTCGGAAAGACAAGATTAATGCAAAGCCTACCCGGAAGACTTGTTTTACACTTAGTTTATTTTGAATATGTATGACTGTATTTAGGGTTTCTAGAAGGAATGACAGTTGTCCTAGGTTGGCAGGCCTATAAATATAATGTTTAGGCACACCGCCAAAAAAAAAAAGGGCGACAGTGAACACTTTCGGATAAGAATGAATATTTTCTAGAAAGTGACGGCAATCCTAGGATTCCGAGAAAACCCTAAATCGATTATCCTTTTGTATGATTAATATTATATAAATGGAAATCTTTTGAGTGAATCCTGAGTGTGCTTTCTATCTTTGATTATTCATTGCAACCGTATGTTTGTTATTGATTCCGCCTTTAACAAACGGATATCTTTCTAAATATAGCATCCCATCATTAACTCTCTTGTCGACACATCAATCTGTGTGAGTTATGACATGATTAATTAAGATCCAGGTGAAATCGAGGGGACCGACAAACTAGATCCTTAGATCAATCATTATGAATTTATTAAACGTGATGAAGTTCATTAAGCATTCTCAAGTGGTATTAGAGCTCAGTCGTTAGATCTTGTTCGTGAATTAATGTATTCTATGGTGAATTGATTTAGTATTCACTGTGTAATTGTTTAAGTTTAGATTCAAATTTGAGTTTATCGAATTTTGGTTCAATTAACATGATGAAATATTAGTTTGGTACTGAATTGATTGTAATTTGGTTTGTAATCGGGTTTGTGTTATTCGTTGTGCTTGAATTGTGTTATTGTGTTAGATTGGAAAGAGTTTCGATTGAAATTGTGATTGAATGAAACAGAGGTGTCTGTTTATGTGGTTTTTGGATTGATTTCGTATTGGAATTGAGATTTCAAAGTGTTTCAGGTTTGTTCGTGTGACTGAGGCAAGTTGATTGAGCTATTGTTAGTGTAATTTGGTGAAGTTTTGGCTGAATAATCTATTGGTTTGTGTATGTCTGGATTGAAGTCTGAATCTCTAAATATTAAGATCTGGAAAACTGTTTTTGAAGATTTGAAAATTCATAGATCCATTCGCTATGGCTTAACTGATCATTTGTTACAATGGTCACATCCATTCTCTATTAAGTTCTAACTGATTCGTGCCACGTGTCCAGGTTGTTACAACAAAATAACAACCCATTCGTTACTGTAGTTGATTCATGATCAGCTATTCGTGATAGTAACACATTCGTCATCACTCATTCGCTATCAAGCAAATACTCATTTGTCATTGAAACACATTCGTGACAAGACCATTCGCTCCAGAAACATCATTCCATCCGTCACCTCATTTGTTACCATATTAGTCATACCATTTGTTAAGCTATTCGTTTGCCTATTCGTGTGCTAATATATCATCATTGAATCTCATTCGTGATAGTTATTCATTATCACCATTCGTCACTTTATTCGTGAAGATTGTGAAGCTATTCGTCAATTGATTAGTTAAACATTCGTTAACATAACTCATTCTTGAAATTGTTCACCATCCGTCATTAATTCCCATCCATTCGTTATCCTTTTTATACATTCGTTACATCCATTCGTTACTGATATTTACATTCTGGACCTTTACTTTTCAAGTTTGAACACTTTTCACTTAACATTTTAATTTGATTTATATTCTAACATGGCTGGTTATTACGCACTTGCATCACTGTAAACATGTTGATGCAGCAGATCCTTCATCTCGATGCTGAGATCGGGTCACATTCAAAATGTCCCCAATTAATGAAGTTTAGTGACTTTGCAAAATGGGAACCAAGATTCTGAGCACATCTAGGATCTGTACATCTCGTGATGTCTAGACAACGTGTGTACTGTATCCATGGTTAGTAGTGAAACTACTGGTTTTACACCAAAGGACTTTACTCAGTATTCTCAAGACGAAAAGAAATGTTAGGACATGAAATGTCATGTGTATGTCCCCAGTTCTATCAGGATGGTTCGATATGAAAATAACGATCGTGAAACCAAGTTAACGGACTGAAAATGTCAAAAGAAACTGATTCGATCGAATCAGTGACTGATTCGATCGAACCAGGACTCATTCGATCGAATGAGATACTCATTCGATCGAATCAGTATACGATATATAAACGAAACTTAGGAAATTTCACAAGAGAGAGCACATATTACACACAGTCACGAACCTGCTACTGCCGAAAATCCTCTCTGCCCATCTTCGTCGTGTCGGTCTTTTCCTCCGTCCCTAGGTGTCAAACCGTCTTAGGAATCGTAACCGTGCGTTGTTGATCACCACCGAATCGCCGTGTTAGAGGATTCCGCACTCTAACACGTTGCCCCGTGAATCGTTGGGAAACCGTGTCCCGCACCGGTCCGACAAAGTGGTATCAGAGCCTTTGGTTCTAGATTCACGTTAGATTCGTGGTAAAATTCGTGTTTTTCTCGCGAAAATCGTAATTTTTGCCGGAAAATTCCGAATTTTTGGTGTTTTTGATCTTGGTGTTCGTCGTGTTCTTGTCAAAAACTGTTAAAATTGTCATACTTTGGTGTTTTGATCTTAGAATTGTGTGTTAAAAGTTCGAGTTTCGTCAAGAACGTTCCTCGCGTTCTTCGTGTTCTTCGTATTTTTGGTGGTTTTGATCCGTTTTTTGGTTGATCTTAAGTTGTTTTTGTGTTAAAAGTCATATTTTGATCTTAAGTTGCTTCTTGATCTTCCAAGATTTGTGTTTTTGATTCAAAATTCGAAAATCCGTCAAAATCTTCTAATTTTGGAATTTCCAGATTTTCCGATCGAACGTGTCTATTTTTGGAACTCATTCGATCGAATAGCCTTCCTATTCGATCGAACAAGTTTAAACTTTGACCGAATCAGTTTTTTCCCGCCGAGAATTACTCCTAGTTCATTCGATCGAACCAGATTTGTTCGTTCGATCGAATTAGTCACCATTCGATCGAATAAGTCTTTTATTCGATCCGCCGATTCGATCTTTGTCTTATTCGACTGTCAGAACCCGTTCGATTGAACCAGAAACTCTTTCGATCGAACCTCTCAACCCATTCGATCGAACCAGATTCACTTTCGATCGAATAACTTACAGATCAGCATTTCAGAGAGACATTCGATCGAACCAGAACACATTCGATCGAATAGGTCACTCATCCGATCGAATCAAACCCATTCGATCAACAGTTCAACGTTAAAGCAAAGAAACAAAGATGGCTGCAAGTTCGAGTACCAACAAGAGGATTCAATCGATTCTCGAAAGTGATTCTGAATCGGGAAGCTATAACAAGCCACCAAAGCTAATGACTTTAAACGATTTTACAACCTGGAAGACAAGATTTCAAATTCATATAACAGGTGTGAATCCTGGACTTTGGGAAGCTGTTCAGACAACTTGGGTGCATCCGACAAATGATGATGGTGAGACTTTGAGTTACTTTAGGCTGTCTGAAGATCAAAGGATAGCCTTTGATGCTGAGAAGAAAGCCTTCTCGTTACTGTCACAAGCACTTTCAAGCGATCTCTTCCATCAGTTTAACCAGTTTACAACAGCGTCAACTCTTTGGAACGCACTGGTTGAACGATGTGAAGGATCTGACTCACTTAGAGAAATTCACGCACGGGAGCTCAAGCGTGAATTTGATTTGTTTGGTCCAGAATCGGGAGAAGACATTGAATCGTTACTGTCGAGATTCTATCATCTAATGTCAGAACTCAAGTCCTATAATGTCAAAACAACAGGGACTGAAAAGGTTAGATGTCTTGCTCAAGGACTTCCAACCAGCTGGAACACCTTCCTGACAGTAATGAGAAGAAGTCATCAGCTGGAGACGATTCTCCTGTCTGATTTTATTAAAGAAATCAGACAAGAAGAGGCTGAACTAAGAGCCTCCTCCAGAAAACCGAGATCAACTTCTGACAAATCACTCTACATGTCAAAACCTCCTATGTCAGATTCAACTGATCATGCTCCGATGAAGACCGCTTTTGTCTCCTCAACGTCAAATCAATCAAAGGGGACTGAAACGAGATCTTCCGTCCCACCATCAACTTCTGGAAACTCAAGTACTAACTCCGGACCCAAGTCAACGGAGAAAGCAACGTTGAATACTGAAGGCTTGGGAACAGTAACAGTGGAGGTTGCCAAAGAACACATGGCAACTCTAGGCACGATAATTGAGTCCTACAGTTTAATGGTGGTGGGTAAGCTAGGAAATAGTCATCTGGACAGTGATGACTATGAACAGCTTGACGAAGATGATATGGAACGCATAGACATTATGTGGGCTCTTGGCAGTGCGTTCCGAAGGGCCAGAAAGTGGACGAAGAAAACAGGTCAGGCCCTCTCAATAAACAACAAATCCAAGTTCGGCTTTGATAAAAACAAAGTAAAATGCTACAACTGTGGCGAACTTGGTCACTTTGCCAAGGAGTGTTCGAAGCCAAGAAGGGAAGGTCACCAATATCCTTTCCGAACCACTTCATCATCATCCACTCCTGCTGCAGCTGCTGCAACTGTCAACCTTGAGAGACAACTGGTCCCTCAAAATCAAACCGCAGCAAACAACGTCAACATCAACAATGAAACTGCTCTTGCAGTTCAAGGGGATGAAGGCGAGACATGGAACTTCAGCATCAACATGGCTGATGTCACAATAGTAGATGGAAACTCTGAAACCGAGTCTGTTGTTTCCTCGACCAATGAAGAATATATTGTCGATGAACCAGCTGCTGAAGTCCATGAAGAAGAACCTGAGGTTGAAGTGGTATCTTTGGAGATTAAGGAGGATCACGATAAAGAGTCAAATGTTCCTCAAATATCTCCATGTTCGACAATTCCCGCAGAGGCTGCTAAAGTTGAAGGAGTCAACGAAGTAGAGTCTAAAGCAACTTCTGCATCGTTTCTGGAAAAAGCTGGGAATCTTTGCTTTGCATTCATGGCAGAGACATCAAATGCCAAGGTAAGTTCTAACCCATCAACTCCCAAACCAGAAAATGTTAAATGTTTAAAATGTGAATTGTATGAACAAGAAATTCAATCTCTAAAAGAGAGAATTGAAGATCTCGAGGCTTACAAACAAGCAGCCTCAAGATCTTTAATGGAACTGACTGACGCGCTTGCACAGAATAAGGCTTGGAAGCAGAAAGAGTCTGCTTTTAAAGAAAAGATTGATAGCCTTAAGCGTCAGAACAAGGAACTTGAAATATGTGTTCTGAATCAACAAGATTCTATCAATTTTCACATAAATAAGAATAATGTTTTGAAAAAAGAATTGGAAAACTTGAATGCTGATTTTGAATCATTGAATTTCAAATTAAAAAGTTACTCAAATTCATCTTATTTATTAGAACACATCATTCCCGAGTTCCGAGGCAAAAAGGAAAAAGGCGTGGGATATAACAATGTCCCACCCCCGATCCTGAATCAATTTGCAAGCACACCAGGAGCTGTGCCGGATGATGAATCAAATGATTATATACCCGAGGACACAAACCAAATTTCTAAGTCTAAGGGAAAAGAAGTCATTGACCCGGCTCCTGAGTCCAAACAAAATGTTGTTGCCACAGACTTAGGTTCCACAACTAAGTCGGGCCCACCACCATCTAAGTCAAAGGCAACAACAACAAGAAATTCTCAGAAGAAAAAGTTTAATCCTAAATCTGAGAAAGTCTATGTGGAACATAGTACCCAGTTTGTAAAGGAGGGTAACGTTAATGAAAAACATAATTTCCCAAAACACCCTCCTAGACAAACTACACCCCAAAATATCAAATCCAGGGGGTACTATGATAACCGACAAAAACAGAGTTATTTCTCTCCACCAAGTCAAAGGGGGAGAAACTACTCTTTTTTCGTGTGGAGAGGTAGGGCATATAGCAAGATTTTGCTATAAGTACACGGATCCTAAGCAGTACATATCGACTCCGGATCCGAGGTATGCCAAGTCACCTCCTAGGAGGCGACCGACCATTGACGTTCAAGGTCAAGAACGGTTTCACACACCGAGGTCGGTTTCTCCTCGGAAACCTCAGCCAACCTCACCACACCAATCCCCAAACCCCTCAGATCCAAATGTTTCCACTTCGACAAGTGAAACTCAGTCTTCAACCATCTATCTCAAACATGTTGAGAAGAAGACTGACTTTTGGAAACCAAAGAAAACTAACACTGTTGACAACAATGTCAAACCAGAAAACAGTGTTAATGAGGGTAAATGGATTGAATTGTACATTCGTGATGAAAATGGAAAACCCAAGACCGTGAAGGCTTGGGTTTCCAATGATATTTAAACCTTTTGTTTTTGTGTGCAGGTTGCTCTATATGATCCAAGATTCAACATGTGGATCATAGACTCAGGAGCTTCCAGGCACATGACTGGAAACATGAATCTCCTTTCAAGTGTCAGACAAATAAAAGGAGGTGCAGTTTCCTTTGCAGGAAATCAAGGAGGCTATATCACGGCCCAAGGAATTGTGTCTAATGGGCGAATTTCGTTTGAGAAAGTTAATTTCATCAAAGAGTTGGAGAACACCCTGTTGTCGATAAGTCAAATCTGCGACAAAGGTTTCAAAGTTATGTTTGACGACCGAGATTGCCACATCTTGGCTAAGGATTTCAACTTTCCTGAAGACAAGGTTTTAATGTCAGCTGCACGCCAGAGTGATCTCTACATTCTGGATATGGCTAAGGCAGGGTCATCGTCTCCAACGGCGACATGTTTTGTGTCCAAGGCATCCGAACGTGATACTGTCTTATGGCATAGACGGATGGGACACATAAATGTCAGGAACATGAACAAGCTTGTGCACAACAGACTAGTTGAGGGAGTTAATCTGAGAAGCTTTCGTCTCCCTGATTCGTGTGTGCAGTGCAAAGCAGGAAAGCAAATAAAAAGGTCCCACAAGTCTAAGAGTTTCCACTCGATTGATATTCCGTTGGAACTCCTTCATATGGATCTTTTTGGCCCAATAAGCGTCAAAAGTATCTCTGGGCACTCATACTGTCTAGTGGTTACTGATGAATATTCTAAATTCTCTTGGGTGTTTTTCTTGAAAGTAAAATCAGAAACGTTTGGATGTATACAACTGCTGGTTACAACTATTGAGTCTCAATACAATCTGAAGGTTCGAAGAATGCGGTCAGATAACGGTACAGAATTTAAAAATGCGAATGTTGAAAATTTCTGCAAAGAAAAAGGGATCGTTCAGGAGTTCAGTGCTCCATATGTTCCACAAATGAACGGGGTTGCTGAAAGGAAAAATCGTACGTTAATCGAGACAGCAAGAACAATGTTAGCCGACTCAGTGTTACCTGTTACGTTTTGGAGTGAGGCAATTGCCAACGCCTGTTTCACATTAAATCGGGTAGGCATTGTCAAGCGCCACGGCAAGACAAGTTTCGAGCTTCTTCAACGACGAAGGCCTAACTTAGAGCACCTGGAACCATTCGGAGCTCTTTGCACGTTACTTAAAAGGCACGTTGATAATAAGTTCGAGGAGAAGATTATCAAGGGTTATTTTCTGGGTTACAGCGTACCTCTCAAAAGGGTCTTCAACAGAACAACAAAATTAGTTGAAGAATGGTACCATGTCGATGTTCAACGCTACACAGAACCAGCCAAGGGGACAGGAGAAGACTGGTTGTTTGATTATGACAAATTGTTCAAGTCTTTCAATCTGTATGAGATTGCTATTCAAATGATGTATGAGGCGCAAAATGCACCTCCTGATGAATCTTTGCAATCTTCAACTCATCCTGGTCCGTCATCATCTTCCTCCACAGAGTCTAGCGATCAAGTTCAAGAATCTTCCGAATCTGAATCTGAAGATGAATCTCCAGCAGATGATGTACAATCGGCACCAACTCAGGTTACTTCACAACCTTCATCGTCAAATCAAGAAGTGCCGAATGCAGATCAGCCTCTAACGTCTACTTCAGAGGCACCACAATCCGCTCCAGTTCCTGAGCCGAACTTAACTAACTTGGAACAAAATGTTGTCGTTCCTGACAATCCGGTTGTTAGGACTGAACGTGATCATCCACAAGACAACATTATAGGGGACATTCAACAGGGTGTCAAAACTCGTCGACAGCTGAATTTTGGTCTCTACACAGAAATGATGGAGTCAGGATCAGTTGCTCTTAATGCCCATGAATGCTTCTTAGCACAAGAAGAACCACACAGCACCACCGATGCGCTGAAAGATCCCAACTGGGTCTCAGCCATGCAAGAGGAATTATTGCAGTTTAAAAGACTTGGTGTGTGGAAGCTGGTGGATCTCCCCAAAGGACAGAAGAAAATTGGCACTAAGTGGGTACTAAAATGTAAACGTGACGATCGTGGAGTGATTGTTCGCAACAAAGCCCGCCTGGTGGTCCAAGGGTTTAGGCAAATCGAAGGCCTAGACTACAATGAGGTATATGCTCCGGTTGCTCGTTTGGAGGCAATCCGGATGTTCTTGGGGTATGCATCTTTCAAGAAATTCAAAGTATATCAAATGGACGTCAAGAGTGCCTTTTTGTACGGTCACATCGAAGAGACCGTATATGTGGCACAACCTCCAGGTTTTGAAGACCCATATCACAAGGACAAAGCCTATCTGCTCAACAAGGCTTTGTACGGTCTTCACCAAGCCCCGAGAGCTTGGTATAAAGAACTATCCAAACACCTTCTGAACAACGGGTTTAGAAGGGGAACCATTGACTGCACGCTATTCTCAAAAGAAAAAGAAGGAGATCTAATTATGGTACAAGTGTACGTGGACGACATCATCTTCGGGTCCACGAATAAAACACTTTGTAAGGAGTTCGAACATGTGATGAAAGAAAAATTTGAAATGAGCTCCATGGGTGAGATGAAGTTCTTCTTAGGACTTCAAGTTGATCAAAAAGATTCCGGTATCTTCATTCACCAGACAAAATACGTCAATGACATCTTGAAACGGTTTGAGATGTTGAGTTCTTCTTCACAGGGAACTCCTTTAGAGGTTAATCACGGGATTAATCCTGACGAGAAGGGTGAATTGATCAATCCAACTCACTATAGAGGGATCATCGGATCTCTAATGTACCTGACTGCTTCTCGGCCAGACATAATGTTTGCTACGTGTCTCTGTGCACGTTACCAGTCAAAGCCGAAGGTCTCCCATCTGATTGCAGTCAAAAGAATTTTGCGTTATCTGAAGGGTACTCCAGATTGGGGTCTTTGGTATCCTTATGATGACAACTTCGATCTTCATGCGTATAGTGATTCGGATTATGGTGGTTGTAAACTCGATTACAAATCAACAACAGCAGGATGTCAGTTCTTTGGAAGTCGTTTAGTAACGTGGCAATGCAAAAAGCAGACGTCAGTCTCCACTTCAACAGCTGAGGCGGAATATATTGCGGCTGCCAGTTGCTGTTCTCAAGTTATTTGGATTCAGCAACAAATGCGTGACTACGGTATTGAATGTTCTACTACTCCCATATATATTGATAATTCTGCTGCAATTTCAATTACCAAAAATCCGGTCCATTTTAGCAAAACGAAGCACATCGAAATTCGATATCACTTCCTTCGTGACTGCTACGAAAAGAAGTTAATCGATGTGATAAAAATCCCCACTCAGGAACAACGCGCTGATCTCTTCACTAAAGCATTTGATAAACCACGGTTTTTATATTTACTAGAGATCAACGGCGTTAAACGTATATCAGAAGATGTTCCTGAAGATATCATTTAAATTGTTTTCATTTTTTCTTTTCTTAAAAATTTAAAAAAAAAAAAATCCAAAAAGATTTTGTTTTTTTTATAAATTCTAGGGGGAGAAAGGTTTCAAGAAAAACCAAAAATTTTCAAAATTTTGAGAAGTTGATCTTGTTACAAGAAAGGTGATAGTACACAGACGCTATCATACTGAGACATCAAATAGATTTGTTATTTCTGTACAGCTTATTTTCATTTTTCTTATATTAAATTTTTATACATCACTATCGCTTAAAATTATGTCGGTTACCTCAGTTTGATGGACACATTTTCGGATGTGTTTTGGTCCTTAATTCTACTAGTAGATTATGAGGATAGCCATTAACCAGATGACTGAAAGTGATCGGGGCGGGTTTTGATGGGTTTTTTATTCTTTCGCTGAAAAATAGTCGGTTATACTTAGTTAGAAGGACACATACTCGTATGTGGTCGGTCCAGTTGATCCATTGGATCTTCAGGATAGCCGTTTACCTGAAGACTTTGACTTGATCGGGGCGAAATAATTTAAACGTTATTTTTTTAAAAAAAAAGGACATTCATATATATTCAGAAAATGAGAAATTGATCCAACCTTGGAAAATGATAGATACACTGATTCTGTGAGCTTAACTAGTGAAGTTATTAGGCTTAAAAGGCTTTAGAACGGTCATTGTGTGTCATGGTAGCTTTTTATGGTGCGTAAAAGTAGATGTGATACAAACTAAATCTACTCGATTTTACGTGGAAACTCCTTAAGAGTTTTGTATGTCTTCATATATATCTTTCCGAATGATAGGCAGAAAAGCGATTACCCAGTCATACACGAGCCCATAAGTGTTCTGATTCCTGTAAAGATAGTGTGTGAAGAAACTGCAGTGATCCAGATTCGGGACTTGCAATTGTTTACTACTCTGAAGTCTATGTAACATTCAAAAAAAAAAAAAAAAAAAAAAAAAAAAAAAAAAAAAAAAAAAAAATTTACCTTATGAGTGATTGAAACATTCTAGAGTTAACAATGTCAAGACTTCTCAATCATGGAGTAAGAAAGAAAACGGGAAGCAGATGAAGACACTTACAACCTTAATCAGACACTATGGGTCAAGGTCAATTCGGGGTGACTTGGGGAAAGCCAAATACGCTTTGAGAATAGATAGGAGGCATCATAATCTCTGAGTTGTTACCCACTTAAATTTTGAGACATAATTGAACCTAACTCGTATCACAGAAACGATGTAAACCATTTTAAGTTATTTACATGCTCACAACCTGTTTCTTTATGTCATAATACAGCTAAACACGGATCTGTGTGACAGTCACGTAATTAGTATGATTCCTGTTCGGATCTTTCTCACAAAAAGAATATTCATTATGTCTTGTTTAACTTTGTATATTCTGTAAAAAAAAAAAAAAAAAAAAAAAAAAAAATTCCCGAAAAGTCTCAGTAGATAGTCATATACGTCTGTATGATTTCTTATTATAGATCCTTCTCAACCAAAAATAATGTGTTTTAAATTTTTGTACAGTTGTTTATTTCAGTTTGAATATTATAAAAAAAAAAAAAAAAACATACAAAAAGATTTTTATTCTGAATTAATTTTTTTTAATTTTATTCTGTTTTTTTTTTTAATGAGAAATCATCGTGACAGGTAGTCTGATCCCTGTCTGTTCCTACTAAATGTTTATCCAGTGTGTAGGAATGAAAGAAAACTTCATGCAGGTTGCTAAATGTTCATCTGTGCAACAGGCTGTGCATGAAAGAAAGAATGAAGTGACAAGAAAACCCAAAGATGTTTGAGCCTGATATTTTTCCATTTGTTACTAATGTATTATGATCTATATGTTCTGTAGGAACGAAGCTCTCAGGATTGGAAAATGTCTAAGAAAACTAACCAAGTGTCAAAAGTTTATGTTTTCGTGCAGGTTCAAAGGCATCACGATCGATGGACGGGAAATAAGAAATTTAAAAAATTTATTTTTCAAATGTTTTCTCTCATTCGATCGAATAGGTTGCTATTCGAATGAATAACTCGATCGAATGGACAGTTTCGATCGAATCAGTGTGTGAGAGAATGCGAACAGTTGTGAAGAGACTCATTCGATCGAATAGAATCTCATTCGATCGAATGATCCAAACGAACAAGTCCATTCGATCGAATAAGTCCAAAAACAGTATAAATATTCAAACTTATTCGATCGGACAGAATTATTCGAAAAATATTACGGATTTTCTCTCTCAAATTTGTTTTTCTCAAACCCTCTTTTTGATCCGATCACTTTATTCAGTTTTTCACGTAGATTACAAAAATGTAAGTTTTACTTGTTTTTAACCGTGTTTTGATCGGGTTTTTGGTCGTTTTGGTTTTCCGGGTTCGGGTGTTCTTCATTTCTGGGCTTCTACTTGAATGAGTCGAATCAGTCTATTCGATCGAACGAGTTCCTTATTCGATCGAATGTGACTTATTCGATTAGTAGTTCGATCGAATCAGAAGTAAATGATAAGATCTATCTCATTCGATTGTCTGTTATCGAACCAGATCTCATTCGATCGAATGAATAGCTCACCCGATCGAATGTGTTGCTCGTTCGATCGAACTAGTCCAGAAAATTTGAAAATTTTAAACGCATTCAGTCGTTTCGATATCTGTTCGTTCTAACACGTTTAAGTTTACAGATTCAATGGCTGAAGTTGCAGAAGTGGTTGCTCCATTCAAAACGTCTATCAAGCACAATATCGTGGCTTTCCTGGACGAAAAGTCTAGCCACGGGAAGGATTTTGCAACAGTTATCAAATTTCTGAAGAGGTCAAGGATTTCTGGACCTATCTCGAGGATCGTTGAGCCTATAATGTCAATTCAACAAGAGTTCTGGAGGAATGCCACGCACGACAAAACAGTCGTGCCGTCGGTTATTCGCTCCACGGTCAGAGGGCATGCCATCGTAATATCTGCCCAGGTAATCCGAGAAGTCTGCGGCTTTGTAGACTTAGAATCAGACCCTACATCATTACATCCTGCGGCAACTAGAGGATGTTTCGCAAGAATGAAGTATGACGGCGATCTCAATGCCGGTCTGCTTCACAAAGCCAACCTGTGCCCCGAATTCAAGTATCTGGCACACGTGGTGATGCATTGCTTGGGGCCTCAACGAACTAGCTTTGACAAGCTGAGGGAAAGCATGCAGTTCACCGTAGCTGCTCTAGTGATGAACCGCCCCTACAACTTCTCTCAAATGACGTTTGGTCATATGGTGGAAAACATCACGTTGAAACAAGGGAAGAGCGAGAAGTTTCTTCAGTACCCGAGGTTCGTTCAGATGATAGTTGATACTCAAGCACCGGGTCTACTGAAAGAAAATGAAGGTGATGTGGTGAAACTGGACCACATGAAGAATGAGACTCTCAACCGTCTCAAATCCTACAAAGAACGTCCCACCAGGCCACCACTCAAACGATGCTTCGGGCATATAGTCAATCCGTCCTACAGGGCCCCTCCGAAGAGGAAGTGGAGAAATGCTGCCAGTGATTCAGACGTCGAGAATTTACCGTATCAGGAATCCAGCGACGATTCTGACACTGAGGAGGTGGCGGTCCCGGAAGACACAAGGACAGAAGCTGAAAAACAGGCTGATTGGTATTTAAATGTTGAGGATCTGGAGGCTGGTGAAGAAGTTAGAGCCGAGAAACAACCGGCTGAGATAGATGCGACTGAAGAAAGGCCTGCAAAGAGGCAGAAGAAGAAGGTTACAAGAAAGTATCGGAGTTTATTTTCCGATCAACCACGTCCTTCAATGGTACCATCAGTTGGGACTTCTGCTGCCCCTCCTGCTCAACCAGCACAGCCACCAACACCGCAGTCAGCACCACAACCTACTCCTCAACCTCAACCGGAAATGTCTATACCTCAAAAGGTTGCATCTGAAATTGCTGATCTTCACAAGGCTATGATGAAGATGTTATTGTTCAAGACAGAGCAAGAAGAACAGAATCGACTCAGAGATGAGCAGATTGCTAAACTTCAAGCTGAGAACGAAATGCTCAGGCTTGAAAACAGTCAGCTAAATGCTACTGTCGCTGAACAAGGATCTTCGATCAACAAGCTGAAAGAGTCAAATCTAAGCCTTGAAGCAAAAGTGACCGAGCTGAAAGGAGATGTTCTTCGTCTGGAAGGTCCAACCAATGTCGATGTGGACACAGACGAACTGGACTCTTCTGATGATGGAGGTGAAGGTATTTAAGAGGAATTTGAGTGAATGTAGTGAGGACTTAAATGTTAAATCTTTTTAATTAATGATTTGTGTGTAAACTTAGTTTCATATGTAATGGTATTGTATTTCATGTTTATGATATTACATATGTTTATTTAAAATTTGTGTTACATTGTGGTTTTTAATCAACCAGGTGATGCTGATCCGTTTAATGTCCAACCGCTGCAATCAAAAACAGCAGCGGAATATTTCACGTTTTTACTGGACAATCCATATGAGCAGCAAAACTTCGCAAGTGGAGACTTGGAAGAAGGTGAAATTTCACACAATTTCACAGAAGAAGAACTGGAACAAATGTTTGAGCTATACAATGAAGAAACAGGCAAGTATCTGGCTTTGCCTTCAACAGAACAAACATCTTCTTCGGCTGCTACACCTGACTCAACATCATCTACGGCCGCTGATCCCTCTCAATTTGATGAAGTTGAAATGGAAGACTTGACACAGGAAGAATATCCAGAATACTACACGTCTCAAACTGACAATCTTCCTAACTCTGCAAGTTTCTTCCAAAATGTAACAGAGGAGGAAATACAGAAGAAGGCTGACAAAAGGTCAAACACAATGAAACAGCCTTCTGAAGCAGATCAAGCCGAATTCGTTGAGAAAACAGAAGAATGCAAGAAAGCTTTCAACGCTATTCTTGAGAAGATAAGGTCCAGACGACAAGCAAAGCCGACCATTCCTCACACAACGTCTTATAAGATGAAGGGTCGTAGAACTTCAGGAGAGATTATTGCTTGGGCGTGTCTGAAGGATCTTAATTGCATTGCTATCAAGAGAGAAAAAGGGGTTGAGTACTTTCAACGTATCACTGACTTGAAGACTCTTCCTACTTATGATCTAAACCGTCTGAACTATCTTGATATGCTTTACGCCAGTTCATCTCCATTTGCCACGTACTATCAGAGTGTATTGCGAAAGGAATACAACTCAAAATGGAAGATGATCACTCCACAGAGGCCAAAGAGATATACAAGTAAAAAGGAGATCGATCCGATCACCAACAGGCCAATGATTATCTTGAAGTACATGCCACCACTCACGATGAAGAAGATTCCTCTAAGAAAGATGAAGCAGGACTTCTACAAAGCATTCAGGCATTGGTACTATGATGGAAGACTGCATGAAGCAGTTATCGTGCTCAACGACAATGGAAATTGGAGCACAATTCGCATATTTGATCCTATGTGGCTCACAAACTTGTCACGGGAGGATGTCTATACACTATACAAGACAGAGATTCTTTATGCCCCCGAAGACAGAGAGCAAGCATTAACGTATAGAAATGTCATTAGGATTTGCTTTGCCTATGACATACATGCAGGATCAAACTGGAAAGAGCAACAGAAGAAGTATGCACAAGAAACTGAAGCTTAATTGTCATGTTTATTTTGTTTCTTGTTGTAATTCAAGGTTTAATCTTCTGATTGTAATTGTTCTTGAGTTGAATGTAATTTGTTTTGGAACATTGTGATAGATTGTGCTTAAATGTTTATCTAAAATTCCAATTGACAGCTTCTCAGGATATGCGGAACCTATGGTAAGTCTGACTGACTGAACCATTTGATCTTGAGAGAACTTCATGAAGAAAGGAGTTCGTGGATGCAACGTGCGCACCACTAGCTTTGAGAAAAGAGAGAGTGAGATAACTCCAAGGGGGAGTTACGATCGAGCAAGAGAACTCGATTGATTATAAGTAAATAGAACTGGATCCAAGGGGGAGTTTGTTAGGACATGAAATGTCATGTGTATGTCCCCAGTTCTATCAGGATGGTTCGATATGAAAATAACGATCGTGAAACCAAGTTAACGGACTGAAAATGTCAAAAGAAACTGATTCGATCGAATCAGTGACTGATTCGATCGAACTAGGACTCATTCGATCGAATGAGATACTCATTCGATCGAATCAGTATACGATATATAAACGAAACTTAGGAAATTTCACAAGAGAGAGCACACATTACACACAGTCACGAACCTGCTACTGCCGAAAATCCTCTCTGCCCATCTTCGTCGTGTCGGTCTTTTCCTCCGTCCCTAGGTGTCAAACCGTCTTAGGAATCGTAACCGTGCGTTGTTGATCACCACCGAATCGCCGTGTTAGAGGATTCCGCACTCTAACACGTTGCCCCGTGAATCGTTGGGAAACCGTGTCCCGCACCGTTCCGACAAGAAAGCTTTGGAGATTGAAACAAAGGCCTATTCCACGTTGACTATGACATTACCTGGTAATATTTTCAATCAAGTGGAAAGTATTAAAATATGTGCATCTTTGTTTCAGCATATTAAAATGAGAAGTATGGGAAATACTGAGGAGAGTAAGAAAGTGATGTTGAAGTTCCAGTTCAGAAATTTTAACTTATTGAAAGGAGAGACTGTTGAGGAGATGCTGACAAGGTTTAATCATTTAATTGCTGAAATGAATAAACTAAAATGGAACCGAGTGAATCTGACAAGATTGACACTGTGAAGAATGCATTACCAAATTCTTATTCTACATTTCTGCTTGTGTTAAAAGAAAATGGTTTCTTCAAGAATGAAGATCGCACTGCAATGGAATTTATGCAGAAAGTTGAAGAAAGAGAGTATGATTTGAGGTGTCAAAAGTCGTCGAAAGAAAATCAAGATCCAACACTTTATGGTGGTTCCTTACTTTTGAGTAGTTCTATTGCTCCAATTTAAGACGTTCCTCACTCAATCCTCTAAAGATGCATCATCTTCGTTCACTAAATCAATGCCAAGTGTGTGTTTCATGGCATCAAGCTCAAATGCTAATCCTAGTGGATCAATTGGCGCTAGTGATGTCTTTACTCAACCACTGAATGTGAATATGAAACAGGCTGAACAAAATTTTGCTTTAATTTGTGCCTTCATGAGCTCATATAAAACTTGGTGGGTACCAAAATTGCTACCACTGAATTGACTAACGAAGACTATGATCAGATTGATCCAGACGATTTTGAATTAATGGATCTTAAATGGAACATGGCTATGATTGTAAGAAAGGTGAAGAAGTTCATGCAACGAACTAGTGAAGATTTACCGACACTAAACAAGCGGGTTGGCTTTGATAAGCTTAAAGTAAAATGCTATAACTGCCAAGAGTTTGGACATTTTTCTAAAGAGTGTGACAATCCGAAGAAAGAATACAATGAACCTCGCAATCAAGACAGGAGATCAGGTAAGAAAATACAATGATTCTGCTGGAAAAGCTTATGGGGGTGATTCTTTTTCAAAGGCACCTGGTTCACAAGCCTTACTCACAGTTGTCGAGATTGATTGGAATCAAAAGATGTTGAGTAATGGTACTCAAGCCAATCTTGCTATGTTTGAACAAACTGAGAATTTTCAAGATGCTCAAGGTGATGGGTTGACTACCGAGAGTGAAACAGAAATTAATCAGACTCAGATGTCTCATGCAACATGCAACCACTACTTTTGCATGTATGGAAAGATCGACGAGGTTAGTTCTTCTTATGTTTATGTTAAATTATATGTCAATGTGTCATGTTCTGATTGTGAAATTGTTAAGTGAAAATATGACTCGCTTCATGTTCAAAATGATTCAGTGATGAATGAACTTTCTTTAGTGAAAGATAACTGCAGCTAATCACTAGAGTCCCAAAAGAAATACAAGGATAAAATTGATGGATTGTCAGTTAGTAATCATGAATAGAAAGCAGAACTTTCAGTCAAAATGACAATGAATGAGAAACAGTTTAGAGAAAATCTTAAACAAATAACAAAAATGATTGAGCTTGAAAATGAAGTTTTGGAGTAGAAAAGCAAACTAGACAAATTTAGAAATTCATCATTTTTGTTGAATGAAATAATATAAGTTTCTAATAATGAATAATGGTCTAGGCTTTGTTGAAGTTCATCCACCATTCCATGATGACTATTCCCAAAATCCGTTTACGAGAAAAGAAGAAGTTGTTATTGAACTAGTCATTCATGTGGAGAAACGAAAACAAAGTGACAAAGAAAAATTCACTTTTAAAATTTCAACTCAAGAATCACACATTCAAAGAAACAAAGTCTTTGTTGAGAAAGTCACCATTGAGAATGTAGTAGAACCAAAAATTACACATAAAGAACCAAACAATCCACATTCGAATCACATTTTATGTGAACCTCAAGATTTTGAGAAGGCTGCATACGGTTCAAGCGCATCTAAAGTGAATAAGACAAAAACAGCTAAGGTTAAAGCTAAGAAATGAGAAAAACCAAATATTTTTATGAGGATTTGTTGCGTTTCATCAATCCTACACCTTTTAATGTAAACACAAGAAGTGTGTTTAAGTTAAAAGATCTTAGCAATTTTTTCACTGAGAAAGACATTCCAATTAATCTTAGCAAACCTCAGTTGATTAAAAGCGTCTTTCATAATGAAACTTCAAAATCACAAGATCTTGAACAAGCATTTTCTAAATCTAAGGTATCAGTCACAATAGATCCATTGGTTAAAGCTAAATAATTGATAAAATATGTTAAGAAAGTTCAATTTTTTAACTAAACTGGAACTGGCACATTATAGAGTGTCTCTAATTGTTCAAACCTTTATTTTTAAATGAAAAAGAAATGTGTTACGATTAATGACTTGAACAAAGTGAATGCTTCTGGTGTTTCTCGACAACTTTCTGTTGCACAAGTTTCTATCAAACCACAATGTGTATTTGTTGATATGAGAACATGTTTCTTATGTGGGAAACGATGACATGTTGTAAGAAAGTGTGGCATGAAGAAAGTGCGGAATATTCATCCTTTTAACAAGGAACAATCCAAACCAGTTCCTTTGGTTAAAGAAATTTTTAAGAGACCTATATATTATGATGATGAGACTCACATCTTGTTTCAGAATATGAATCCATGCAAGGTGGTTCATGTTAATGAAGCTGCTGTTAATTTAAAGCCCAAATCGTTTGTTCCTACGGAACCAATTTGCAAAAATGTGAACACAAATGTCGTTCAAGCTGCATATTTCAGACGAAAGTCAAAAACGCCTGTGACTTATTCACAAGCAGCTAAATCACATTTGGATTCAATCATGATTAAACCTTCAATTGAAAGTAAAGAGGTGCCCAAGACTGAGGGCTTGGTTGCCTTATTAAACAAATCATTTTACCTTTATGTGCAAAGTTTATCCAAGACTATATCAGGTGAAAACTGGATTATGGATAGTGGATGTTCTTGTCATATTACCGGAAACGTTGACTTACTAACCAATGTCAAAAATATTCAAGGGGTTTATGTAGCGTTCGTGAGTAATTATGGGAAATGATTACGAAGGAAGGAGATGTTTCGAATGGTTGTATTACATTCGAGAAAGTTAATTATTGTGATAAAGTGGATCACAATTTACTGACAAGGAGTGCATAATACCCAAACCAGGATATGTCATTCCAGAAGACATGGTTTTTATGCGATCTCCTCAGTTAAAGGATATTTATGTACTTAATATGAGTACTGAGGTATCGACTTCTACGTCTGTTGAAACATGTTTTGTCTCAATAGCAACTTAGAAAGACTCGATTCTGTGGAATAGGCGTATGGATTACATTCATGTCAGAAAGATGAACTACCTGATGGCTAATGATTTGGAGGATGGGGTTTTCCTGTAACGCCTCAAGCTGACCGATCATCGTGTTGCATGCAATAAGGGCGAACAGAAAAAGAAGTCACCCCCAACTAAGTTATTTAGTTCCATTGATACTCCTTCGGAATGAATTCATATGGATTTTTTTGGTCCTGCAATTGTGCGAGTATTGTTGTAGATTGGTAATATCTAGTTGTCACCGATGACTATTCGAGGTACTCATCGGTGATATTTATGAGTTCTAAAGATCAAACACCAGTTCTTATTAAAAATTTAATCACGGAGATCAAATCACTTTACAAACACAAGGTGAGACGCAATCAGAGTGATAATGGTACAGTGTTCAAGAATACTATATTGAACACTTCTTTGGTATTCAAATGGGAATCCATTGAGAATATAGTGCTCCATATGTAGCACAACAGAATGTTGTGGCTGAACGGAAGAATTGGATATTGATTTAAGAAGCAAGAACAATGCGTGCAGATTCAAAGCTTCCTGTCCAATTTTGGAATGAAGCGGTGATCACTGCTCGCTACATACTCAATCATGTTCTGATGGATAAGAAGTTGAGTACGACGAGTTAGGAGCTTCGGAATAATCGTAAGCCTAATTTAAAGTTTTTGGAACCTTTCGGGTGTCCTTGCACGATGTTGAAAAATGATGCAGGAAAATTTGAAGAGATGGCTATTGAGGATTACTTTTTGGGCTATGCATCGCCTAAGAAACGTGTCTTCAACTTCACTTCGGATTCTGTTGAGGAATGTTATCATGTTGATTGCTAGAGTTACACAACACCTCCTACTTACAAGGGCACTGATTGAATGTTTGACTATGAGAGTTTATTTAATTCATTTACTCCCTTAGGTGATCTCCTAATTAAGACTTCGTGCGTGCGCATTTGGAAGATCAAATGTTTTCCACACCAAGGTCTTCAACTTCTAATTATGATGATGTCCCACAAGGTGATCATCCTGATACGTCTGATGTTATTTCTATTTAATATTTCATCGGATGATGGTCATTTTGATGATTCTTCTTCAGTACCGTTTACTGATACTTCTGAGGTTCGGGAATCATCTCATGATGCTGAAGAGAATCTCACTAATTTAACTGATAATGTAGTTGTGCATGAGAATCTGAAGCTTCAGATTTACACGTATCATCCTCATGAGAACATCATTGGTAATCTTGATGCTGCTGTTCAGACACATCATCAGATTGCAAGTGCCAACGATTCTAATGTATTATGTGCGTATGCCGATATGCATTTATCGGGAATCATGAATCTCGCAAAATACACCTGTTTTCTTTCTTAAATGGAACCGACGAGTGTTCGTATGGCGCTTGAAGATTCATCATGGGCAGAAGCAATGCAATAAGAGTTGCAATAGTTTAGTCGAATGGGTGTGTGGTATCTCATTGATAAACCTGATAGAGTTAAGAAGCCTATTCCGACCAAATGGGATTTTAAATGTAAAAAGGATGATCGAGGGGTCATCATAAGGAATAAAGCGCGTTTGTTCATGCGAAGATTTCAACAGCAAGAAGGCGTAGATTACACGGAAGTATATGCTCCTTTTGCAAGACTAGAAGCTATACGTATATTTTTTGCCTATGCAACTTTCAAGAACATTAAAGTTTAACAAATGGACGTCAAGAGTAAGTTTCTCAATGGGGAACTTCATGAGAGGTGTTCATGAAACAGCCTCCTGGTTGAAGATCTGGACTATCCTAAACGTGTTTATCATTTAAACAAGGCTCTTTATGGTATACACCAAGCCCCAAGAGCTTGGTATGGCACACTTGCTGACCATCTTACGGATAGTGGCTACAAAAGATGGACTGTGGATTGTACTCTTTCCACAAGACTGTCAGAGAAGATTTGCTCCTCGTCTGGATATATGACAACGACATCATATTTGATGCTACAAACGACAAGCTATGTAAGAATATTGAGAAGTCAATGTAGACAAAATTCGAGATGATCTCGATGGGGGAGATGAATTTCTTCCTAGGGTTGCAGGTTCATCAGTCTGACGTTGGAATTTTCATTCGTCAAAAGAAACATGTGAATGATGTCTTGAGTCGATTCAAGATAACTACCGGAAAATTCCCTTCGACTCCTCTTCCCGTGGGTCAAAATTTGTCACCGGAAGAAATTGAAGGATACCATTGATCCTACCCTATACCGAGCTATGATAGGTTCTTTAATGTATCTAACTACTTCTCGTCCTGATATCATGTTTGTTGTTTGTTTTTGTGCCATGTACCAATAGAGTCCCCGAGTGACTAATTTGACAGCGGTTAAACGTATACTTCACTATCTGAGGGGTAATCCTGACACCGGGTTATGGTATCCCAAGGATGATAGCTTTGATCTCACTGCGTTTTCCGATTCAGACTATGGGGGATGCAAAAACAACTTCAAGTTAACTACGCCGGGTTGCAATTCTTAGGAAGTCGACTTGTTTCCTAGCAGTGTAAGAAGCAGACAATGGTCTACACTTCAACCGCCGAAACAAAGTAAGTTGCGGCCTCGAATTGTTGTCACATGTTTTTGGATCCAACAACATTTTCGGGATTACGGTTTGAAGTTTCTTACTACTCCAATATTTATTGATAACTCAGCTGCTATTTGTATTAAGAAGACCCTCGTGCACCACTCTAAGACGAAGCTCATCGATATTCGATATCATTCTATGATTGTTTTTAGAAGAAATTAATTGATCTAGAGAAAGTGTACGCGGATTTTCAGAAATCTAATGTGTTTACCAAAGCTTTTGATAAAACACGCTTTAACTTTTTTGCTTCGTTTAAACGGATTGAAAACTCTTGCTGATATTCTTAAGCTCGGATAATCAACATTATTTTGTATGGTTTTTATTTTATTTTGTTTATTTTGATAATTTGGTTTTGGGGGGAGAAAAATGGGGAAAATAAAAAAATATTGTACTTTCTAGTTGTATAGATAAAACTAAAAACATTCAAATATTTCAAAAAATACGATAAACATTAAAAAATTGCTCCCCAAAAATGTGTTTTGAAGCAAAAAGAGAAAATAATAGTACATTGATCATTTAGTCTCATATCCAGTAAGAAATAAACTTAAAAGATTGTGTGCTTAATTGCATTGGTGCATTGGTAGATCTTAAACAAACCATTAGAGCAAAGTATATGATTTAAATATAAGAATAACCAATTTGTAAGAGGTGTTAGTCTCATCCAAAAATCTCGGTAATGAAGGCAGATATGTAATAGCCTGTCATACTCAAGCCTTATGTCTGTTTGATCACCAAAAACAAAAGTTCTGAATAAATACATTTAGTTTATGGTTAACACTTCAACGGTGTATAGTCTTACGGCCTTAAATCCTGTATTGATGGGATGCATTCGGTTTCTGGACACTGTGAGTCTTTATGCGGTTTATTATCTGGATATTAATAATCTGAATATTTCAAATGCTTTTAGAGCTAACCCTAAGCCATTAAACTTGATCGCTGTTGTACATCGTACAAATTCATTACTGACTTGATCAAAATCCGTTGTGAGTCATATATCGTTCCTCCCTTGCGTGCGTCTTAATACCAGTAAGAAACAGACCCCAGGGGATACAATTTATGTAAGCCTGCAGATGAACTCATGCATACTAATTCACAGTAAAAGAAGCTTGGTGTATTGCTTGATAAACATGCTTATACCTTGTAGTGGGGATTATGAGCTTAGATTTCTTATTCTATTATAAATCATGAATTTTTGATCTTCAGGCATAATGGTTTAAGTCAAGTAGGGATGACACGGTAAAAGTTAAATTAAGCCTGAATCGAGATTAGAGGCTGATAGTTTATGATATTCTGTGCTTTAAGTGAAAATAAATCATATCACAAAAACGCTTGAAAGTTTTTCTAAGATTTAAGTGGACAACAATATTAATGACCGACTTAACACCAGTCAAAATAACGCTGAAATATAAAACTGAGATGGATAGACGATTTCGTCAATATAATTCTCTACTTAACTCACAAAAATATGTACTGTTTTCGTTGAATAGATTTCATATTGTCTTAGTTTATATGTCTTTAATTCTAAAATATACAGAATCCAAAAATATTTTGTTTTTATTTTGATTTTTGCTTTATTTTCGATTTCTGGGCTAAAGGGTAAAATTTGAAAAAGAAAAATACCAAAAAGATTTTCCCAGGTTTTTATTTAATTCCTTTATTTAGCTCATTTTATGTTAATAGGTTTTAAGGTAATTCGTTTAACTTATGTGTTTTGGCATAAAAAAACACTTTAAGGTATTGCGTTTTAGCTCGTGTAGTAAACACAACGAATGTGTGCCATTCATTAATTTTGAATTAACGAATGAGCTGATTCGTGTGTCTAGGAGTGCGTGAAGATCTAGAATATATATTAAACAATGGGTGAACGAATCAACCCATTCATTCACCTCGTTTACAACAAAACAAAAAGAAACTCTAGCAATTTTTCTTAGAAATTCGACCATCACAAAACCGATTTTTTTTATTATTTATTGAAGCCTAAGGCATAGACGATTCAAACGCAATGAATTTCGTCGAATTTCAGATATGTTTGATAGGTTAATTAATCGTTTTATTAACCGGTTTTATGTAATGATCTATAAACCATCTTAAGCATGTTTGTTAACCTCATTTGTTGATTGGGATTGTGAAACGATGTCATTACGAGACTGATGATACAAGTTTTGTATCGATTTACCGTTGTGTTAGGCTTAATAAATTATCTGTTGCATGTTGACTGTGTGAGTTTCAATCAACTTTTACTTTGACGATTAAGGTCAAATTTGATAATTATTGTTGTTATGCGTTATTGATAACGAATAGATACTCATTCGTGTCTAAAAGAAGACGAATGAACCCATTCGTTGTACTTGCATAAAGAATTACCACGTTCGTGTAATTATATAACGAATGGACCTTCATTCGCTTTATATAATTCATGAATGGACTCATTCGTTGATGCTCATTGTTATTCAATCATTCGTCATTTTAAGATTAACGAATCAGTCCATTCGTTATAACGAATGACACCATTCGTCATAGCGAATGAGATAGCAGATGACCCTTTTTCAACATATTTCAATTTTACTAATTATATGATGAAAATTTTGATTTTAATTTTTTTCAAGTTCGGTCTTACTAATATTCGGGTTTTGTGATTACAGCAATGGCAGATGAAATTATACCCGATGCTCCGGCACAACAGAATCCCATTATTCAAGAGGATCCTTTTGTTCAAGTTGCTGAACCAGAAGTTGTCGAACCTCAAGTACAACCTCAAGCACCGCAACAACAACAAGCACCAGATGTTTCAGATCTGGCGTATGAAAAGAAGCACAACATATGTGTGTTCTTACAAGACAACTTTGCTGATTAAGATATATTTGGAGATGTCATAGCATTTTTATGTCATTCACGTATCAGTTATGCTATATCTGCTAGTTTCCTCATGCATTTAGTGTGATACATCCAGTTTGGGATTCTGCTCGTTATGTTGAGTCTGAGAACAACATTGTTGTTAAGATAAAATAGAAGACTATCACTATTACTCCGGGTGTGATACGTCGGGTTCTCGAATTTGCTGATAATACGTATATCCCTTGTGAGTTTGATAAGTCATTGATTCGCGGGCTATTTCAGGATTATTTTATATGGGTGACCTGTGCAGTTCCAATACCTTGGGGGACGTAAAGGTGGTTTTGACGAGTTTCGGATTATGCTTCAGTCCGCATTTGTCGCTCTGATATTGAACAAACCGTTTAATTTCTCCGAACTTATTTTCTATCATCTCAAGGAGAATTTTCTAATCAAGCATCGTAACATCAAGTTTCTTATGAATCCACGATACATCCAGTTGATTATTCAAGATTTGATACCTGATCTTGAGATTGATAAGCCCTTGAAGGATGATGTGTTTAAACTGGAACACATGACAGCCGACACGATGAAGCGAGTGAAGAAATATTGAAATCAGTCGGCTGAGGATCGTCCGAGGACCAAACGTTTGATTGGTAATCCGACGAATCTAGACTATGAGTGTCCTTCTAATAACCATTGGATCCATGATGAATCGGATTTCGAATTATAAGAGTGACCAGGTGGGAACATTGAGGGTGATGATGTTGGTAATGATGGTGATGGTGGTGTTGGTACATGATGTCAGTAGTTCAGTATCTAGTGTCTGTAATCGTGTTATTTGGTTTTGGTATGTGTTAGTTAAGTTGTTTCACAAGTTCGCCTATCATAAGCGAACTTGTGGTTTAAGCGAAGTTAGTGACAACTTCGCCTAGCATGTTACGCGAAGTTTTCGTATGATATATAGGTATAGCTACGGCTTGTTTGTGAGGAACGATTAAGTATGTGTAATTGGTGATTGAGATATCACGTGTTGTTAGTTGCAATACAACGTGTCTTTTGAGTATTGTAACGTGTGTTTGCTTGTGTTTAACGTGTATAGTCTTCTACGCTCGTATCGTCTTACGTAGGGATTCCGTACCTACGTAGAACGAGATATTCCGTGTAGATCCGGCTGGGATCCTACAATTGGTATCAGAGCATTTGCTCGTGATTGTGTGGTTCGGGATTATCACACGGGTGTAGAAATCGTTCCGTTCGACTATTCGCGGGATGAGTTTACGTTGGAATACCGAGTTTTTGTGTCCTACTCACCTCAATCCACCAAAAACAACCCATTACACCTTCGCATACCTCGCAAAACGTCAAAATCAAACCTGCAAAAACGTTATGTTCATCGGGCGAAGTTGCCGCCACTGTTTGTAGGGTTTAGGCGAAGATATAAGTTTAAGCGAAGTTATTAACATCTTCGCCTAACTCACAAGTTCGCTTAACATAAGCGAAGTTGTCAACAAGCGAAGTTAACATCAGGCGAAGTTGGGAAGACAGCGAAGTTGTGTTTTCAAGCGAAGTTACTCTTAAGCGAAGTTAAGAATAACTTCGCCTACAGTACTGTTCAGAATAATAAATTATTTTTTTTATTTCTTTGAGTGCTCATTTGTATTTCTTCCAAAAATGACTTCTATAAATATTACGGAACTGGTGAAAATGGAGGTGGAAGCAGGTTCAACTTCTAAGGCTCCGAAAATGCTGAAGGGTACCGATTTCGTGGCTTGGAAGGATCGGTTTGAACAATATGTTAAATATCAAGATGCTAAGATGTGGGTGTGCATTCAAGATGGATACATTCCACCAACAGCTCTGTTTGAGGGTCGTGAACAAATAAAGAAATACAATAAGATGGAAGAGGAAGAAAAGAAGATGTATGAGGCTGAAAGCAAAGCTCATGCTGCGATAACAATGGCTCTTCCACAACAGATTCTTCACACCTTCAGGAAATATAAAATCGCCAGAGAGCTATGGGAAGCGCTTGAAAATTGATTTGAAGGTAATGTGGGGATACGTGCATCCAAGATTAAGCTACTCAAAACCCAATTCTCAGTGTTCAAATACTTGAAAAATGAGTCACTTGATGATATCATCACAAGGTATTATCACTTGATGACCGAACTCAGAAACTATTCAATTGACTATAAAGAAGAAGAGATCGTAGAAAAACTTCTTGATGCTCTCCCACCGAAATGGGAAATGTACACTGACTTGATGAGAGAAGATAAAGAGTTTGCAAACATCGACTTGGAAACATCAGTCAATAAACTACGAACTTTTGAACTGGACATGGTTCGAAAAGAGACACCAACTGATCAGGTTCAGGATCCGGGAATGTATGGTGCGAAAGTTACTACGAGTTCGAGTTCAAAGTCAGAATCATCTGCTTACTACTCAAAGGGAGAACCGAGCTCTAACTCAACTCAAGATGGTCATGCAACTCTCAACATGGATGGTGATGTGTGTTTCGTAGCTGGTGGAACAAATTCTTCTAAACCTCAAGCAACAACTGGTAGTTTTTCCTCAAATGTTCCGAACAACAACTTCTCTCAGATGCCCATGAGTGTTAAGTCTGCTGAACAGCAGTTTGCTCTCTATGCATCTTTCATAGCTTCTTACGAAAATTACATCAAAGGTAAAATTGTTGACCCTGCTAACTTAGAAGAAGACTATGATCAGATCGATGCTGATGATCTGGAAGAGATGGACCTGCAGTGGTAGATGGCGATGATATTAAGAAGAGTTAAAAGGTTTATGAAGAAGAATGGTAGGAAGTTCGTTGGCGAGTGACCAGGTTTTGATAAGTCAAAGGTTCGGTGTTATAACTGTCAACAGAATGGCCACTTTGCTAAAGAATGCACGAATGAAAGAGTAGAACGTAGTCAGAACAAGCCAGCACAATCGAATGGGGGAAGTAATGAGAATAGGGCAATGGTATCCAGACATAACGGGGGATACAATTGGAATATGGAGGATGAGGAAGTGTTCGAACAGGCCAACTTGGTTAACATCGAAACTGAAGGAAACGGCAGGGAGACAAGAGAAGATCAAGCTTATATGGCAGAGGTGAATGATCAGCTCTCACAGGTAAGTTCTGAACTCCCTTGTATGCAATGTGAAAATCTGTCTGAACAATTGAAAACATTAACTGATCAGTTTGTTAGTTTGGACTCTCAATTTAAAACGTTAAAAGAAGTTCATTATTACACTAAAACTAGAGAAAATAGTTATTCAGTAAAGATTAAGGCTAGTGAAAAAGATATCAGAAGTCTTAAAGCAAGTCTTGCTGTAAAAATACAAGTAATTGATCTTAGCTATGAAGTGTTAGAAGAGAAAACCAAACTAATTGCTGAAAGGGATAAACATATAGCTGATTACCAGGTGAAAGTCGTGGAACTAAACAGAAAGCTTGAGCAATTTAGAAATTCCTCTGCAATACTTGATCACCTCGTAAGTGATCAACGTTCCCCAGTTAAAAGAGGAGGAATTGGATATTCTGAAGTTCCACCACCTTATAATCATAACTATACATATGATCCTAGTAATCAGAAATCTGTTGATGTTGAGATTAGTCAGACAGTTCCCGTCAAAGTTTCAATTAAAGAACCTGAATTGAGTGAAAAAGATACGACTAAGCCTGTTTCGAGTGTTAAGATTTCTGTTCCAAGTTCTGTCTCATCAAATTCGGACATGACATCCGAATCTAGTAAGACAAAAGAAGAGGTAGTGTTACTAAGACGTGGGGAGAAGTATAAGCCTACTGAAAAGAAGTCTCCTCTAAACCCGTATGTCCCACCATATGTTAGACAAACGGGTAGTAATGCTACCTCAACATCAGAAACAACTGTTGAGATGAAAGTTGAACACAGGAGTTGTTTCAGATATAATCAAATAGGACACCTGATTGCTAATTGCCCTCTAAATCAAAGATTAAGAGATATGAGACCTCCTAAAACTGAGAATAAGCCTAACGGTAATCGTTATAATGGTAAGAATGCTAACTCACCAATGTTCAGACATTGGAATAAACCAAGAAATCAGAGATGTCAATCTCAGTTTTCCCTGTTAACAATCAAACTACTGGTTATAACTCATTTAATTCACGAAGGTGTGGATGGCCTCATAGTCAATCTACAAGAAGGTATCCTTTTAGGATCTACATAAATCTTTCTAATACTAACTTTGGACAGCCAAAGTACGGGATGCCTTTTAACAGATTTAATCGACCCAAGACCAATAGGTCTTGGTTCCCCAGATTTTAATCTTTTCTTTGATCGTGCTGGAACAATTGAACAGGGCTGCAAACAATCTATGGGTTGTGGATAACGGCTGTTTCCGGCACTTGACGGGTAACAAGAATTTGTTACACGAATGGAAACCTGTTCAGGGAGGTAGAGTAAGTTTTGCTGGAGAGAGTGGTGGTAGAATTACTGGAATTGGGACGATGACAAATGGTAAAACGAAGCTAGAAAAGGTGAATTTCGTTGAAGAGCTGAAGCATAATTTGCTGAGTGTGTCTCAAATTTGTGACAAAGATTACACTATGCACTTTACCAAAAATGAAGCGATCGTACTGTATCCTGGTTTCAAGATACCAGAGGCATGGATAGTAATGAAGGCTCCAAGGGAAAAGAATACATATGTTATGGACATGAGGTCGACTGAGATGGCAACAGAAGAATCATGTCTTCTGTCAAAAGAAACTGAATCGGAGTCCGAGTTATGGCATCGAAGAATGGGGCATATACATCTTCGAAAAATGAACTACATTGTCAAGAATGGGCTGGTGCTAGGTGTTCCCTTAAAAAACTTCAACTTTGAAGACCATTGCTTATCGTGCAAAAAGGGAAAGCAACACAAGAAACCTCATCATACCAAGAAGATCAATTCAATAGTCTGTACCCTAGACCTACTTCACATGGATCTCTTCGGTCCTGTGAATGTAAAAAGCCTAGGTGGAACATCGTACTGCTTGGTGATAACTGATGATTTCTCTCGATATTCTTGGGTATATTTCCTGAAGACAAAAGATGAAACAGTTCAGTTGGTATTTAACTTGATTACCAAGGTTGAGAACATCGTGGGGAGAAAGGTTAAATACATCAGGAGTGACAATGGGACAGAGTTCAAAAACTACCAGATGGAGATGTTTTGCTTACAGAAAGGGATAGACCACCAGTACAACGCCCCGTATACTCCGCAACAAAATGGGGTGGCTGAGAGGAAGAACTGGACGCTAATTGAAGGGGCCAGAACCATGCTGGCTTATGCTAAACTTCCTGTGGTGTTCTGGGCTGAAGCTGTTGTAACAGCCTGTTATATCCTTAATCGAGTTTTAACTGTTAAAAGATTGAATAAAACATGTTATGAACTTATGCATGGTAGAAAGCCTAACTTGAATGGTCTCGAACCATTCGGGTCCCCATGTTCGATATTAAAGACGAACTCAAAATTTGGTGAGAAAGCCGACGAAGGTATTTTAGTCGGATATGTTGTTAGGACACCCAACAGACGAGTCTTTAATCTATCGACCAGCAAGGTTGAGGTGGTGTGTAACACTGACATCACAAGTTACAAACCACCAAAACCAAGCACGGGACCCGCTGAGGCTTTCGACTGTGATAAGCTTTTTAAATCTTTTAATTTGCCTTACTTGGATTATGCAGAAGTTGATGAGAGAATAGCTACGCAGATTCTTTATGACGAGGAAGAAAATTATGTGCAACGACCGCAGTACGATGAATGTCAACCTTCCTCGTCAACTGCTGTCGACACCCCTGCTGCCTCTACTGAAGACGAATTCTTCAACCCTTTTCACTCTCAACAACAATCGCCCATTGATGAACTATCTTCGAACCTGGAAGACAACCTGCAAGTCAGTTCGGTTCAGACTACTGGAGTTCATAAATATCACCCTTTGGAGAACGTGATAGGTGATCTGTCTGATGGTGTACAAACAAGACGAAGCTTGAATGAGGACACCTGTGTTTACGCAAGCATCAAAGAAACAGGTATCATTAACGAATGCTTGTACACCTGCTTCATTAGCCAGATTGAACCAAAGAACTATCAAATGGCTCTAAAGGACAGCTCGTGGGTCGAAGCCATGCAAGAAGAGTTAGCCCAGTTCGAGAAGATGGAGGTTTGGAAATTGGTTGCAAAACCGAAGAATGTGCATGCGATTGGCACAAAATGGGTTTTCAAATGAAAGAGAGATGAAAAAGGGATAATTATCAGGAACAAGGCAAGGCTGGTTGTAAAAGGTTTTAATCAGCAAGAAGGGATCAACAACAATGAAGTGTTTGCTTCTGTGGCGAGATTGGAAGCGATTCGTTTGTTTTTGGCATTTGCGGCACACAAGGAGATGAAGGTGTTCCAGTTAGACGTGAAAAGTGCGTTTCTTAACGGTAAAGTCGATGAGGTTATGTACGTCGAGCAACCTCCGGGTTTTCCTGACCCAGACTTTCCTGATCACGTGTACAAGCTAAGTAAAACGCTATATGGGCTACATTAGGCCCCTCGTGCCTGGTATGAAACTCTATCCGATTACTTGCTTGAGAATGGGCTTGAAAGGGGAAATATCGATAGCACACTGTTCGTTAAGAGAAAAGGAAGAGACTTTCTTGTGGTTCAAGTCTACGTGGATGACATCATCTTTGCTGCATCAAAAGTCGCCATGTGTCAGGAGTTTGAAGCCGTCATGAAAAAGAGGTTTGAAATGAGTGCTATGGGTGAACTAACTTTCTTTTTAGGATTGCAGGTTGATCAGAAGAAAAGATGGGATGTTCATTCATCAGACTAAATATGTCCAAGACGTTCTCAAACGCTTCAAGATGGAGGACAACACTCCATTCGATACTCCAGTTTGCGTCAACCACAAACTGGGTGCTGACTTAGACAGTGATGCAGACGTGGACCCCACCCAATATCGGGCAATCATAGGTTCTTTAATGTATTTAACTGCATCTAGACCTGATATTATGTTTGCAGTTTGTCTTTGTGCTCGCTTTCAGGCAAACCCAAAGGAATCTCACATGAAGGGTGTGAAGAGGATATTGCGGTATCTCAAGGGCAAGCCTAAGCTGGGGTTGTGGTACACGAAAGGGGGAGACTTGGGTTTGGTCTCTTACACGGATTCTGACTTTGGAGGATGCAATCAGAATCGGAAATCGACAACAGGTGGATGCCAGTTCCTTGGAGGCAGATTAGTGTCATGGCAGTGCAAGAAGCAGACCTCAGTTGCTATCTCTACCTGTGAAGCAGAATACATGGCAGCATCGAACTGCTGCTCCCAGGTTCTTTGGATACAACAGCAATTGCGCGATTACGGTCTGAAGTTCTCTCATACTCCTATTTGCATAGATAACACTGCTGCTATCTCAGTAACTAACAATCCCGTAAAGCATAGCAAAACTAAACACATTGACATTCGTCATCATTTTATACGGGATTGTGCTAAGAAGAAGCTAATAGTGCTAGAAAAGGTTGATTCGTTAGATAATTTCGCTGATTTGTTTACTAAAGCGTTTGACAAAAACTGTTTTCAAAACCTTGTTAAGCTAAATGGGATGATCAATCCCGAGTAATCGTGTTTCTCGTTTTTGAGTAAAAAAAAAAAAAAAAAAAAACGTCGCTATCGCTTAGAATTATGTCGGTTGCTTCAGTTTGAAGGACATATCTTCGGATATGTTTGGTCCTCATTTCTACCTATAGAGTATGAGGATAGCCATTAACCAGATGACTGAAAGTGACCGGGCGGTTTACGATGTGTTTTTATTCTTTCGCTAAAAATTAGTCGTTCACACTCAGTTAAAAGGACGCATACTCGTATGTGGTCGGTCCAGCCGATCCATTGGATCTTCAGGATAGCCGTTTACCTGATGACTTTGACTTGAACAGGGCGATAGAACTTAAAATTTTTTAATAGGGAGATGAAATAATTTTTCAAGTCTACTACTTCGTAAGAAGTGTCTATACAATATTTATATGAAAATTTATCCAACCTTGGAAAGTGATACACAAACTATTTCTGTGTGCTTAACTAGTGAAGTTATTAGGCCTAAAAGACTCTAGAACAGTCATTGTATATTATGGTTGCTTTTTATGGTGCGTAAAAGTTGAAGTTAACTAACTCTCCTCGATTTTAAGTGGAAACTCATTAAGAGTTGTGCATGTCTTCATATATATCTTTCCGAATGATAGGCAGAAAAGCGATTACCCAGTCATACACGAGCCCGTGAGTGTTCTAATTCCCGAGAAGATAGTGTGTCAAGAAACTGCAGTGATCCAGTTTCGGGACTTGTAGTAGTCTAATGTTTACGGCTATGGAAATGTTTAAAATAATAATAATAATAATAATAATAATAATAATAATAATAATAATAATAATAATAATAATAATAATAATAATAATAATAATAATAATAATAAATTTATTATTTAAGCCTTCTGAAGTCTATTATGTTGTACTTATCAATCAAGAGGCAAGACCGAGAACGAGATGAATATTGAGATGTATTTACAGCTTAATCAGACACTACGGGTCGAGGTCAACTCGGGGTGATTTGGGGAAAGTCAAATACGCTTTGAGAATAGATAGGAGACATCACATTCTCTGATGTGTTGCCCATTTATATTTTGAGCTTAATTGAACCTAACCCGTATCACAGAAGCGATGAAAACCATACTAAGTTGTTTACCTGCTTACAACCTGTTTCTTTATGTCATAATACAGCTGAACATGGATCTGTGTGACAGTCACTTAATTAGTATGATTCCTGTTCGGATCTTTTCTAAAACTTGGTAGTCCCTGTCGAGACTGAAATTTGATCCCGTGTACTTTATTTCTAAGATTTTATTTTACTTATGTCGTTTTATGGTTTTATGCCTGATTACTTGGTAGTTGATCGTCACATTTTACTCTTTAAAGGAAGTTTTAAAAGTTAATGGCATAACGTTCTAATTATAAGGGTTTGTTGTGTAACATTTATATCAAGCGAAGTTGTTAAGGCGAACTTGTTAAACAGGCGAAGTTAAGGGATAAGCGAAGTTAACCCTAACTTTGCCTGTATAACTTTGACCCTATATAAAGAATTTTTCTGGTCAAACACTTCATTATTTTCGTAAACCAGCGAACTTATCAACTATAAACCCTCGGCGAAGTTGTCTCGTTGAATCAAACCTTAATTTTAATCCATTTCAATCCGTGTTCAAGGTGTGTAGTGTCGTTATAACTTATAATCTATTTCAATGACGTTAATCAAGGTCGTTTCGACCCGATTTGTGACCCCGTTCATTCAAACCCTCAACACCCGCTTTTCAAACTTATTTTCACGTGGTCGTAATCATCTTGATCGTCGAGATCTCCATAAAATCATGTGTTTAAGAGTCCACAATCATCAAATTATCAAAATTCATCTCGTCTGGCCTTCTATAACTGTGCCGTTTCAGTTCAGGCGAAGTTGTTGTTTAGGCGAAGTTATTCTTAACTTCGCCTAAGGATTAACTTCGCCTGTTACTTTAAAACTTTAATTAATCACGGGCGAAGTTATGATTGGGCAAAGTTATGCTTAACTTCGCCTAAGGCTTAACATCGCCTGATGCCTTAAATATTATTTAAATGTTAACCTGTTGTCAAGCGAAGTTATAGTATAGGCGAAGTTGTGCTCAACTTCGCCCTATGTCTAACTACGCTTGCACACTAATGTTTATCTTAACTTCTCTCATGGTAATAAGCGGAGTTACAATCTGCCTCGACGTCTCTCTAACTTAGACCGTTTTTGATGCAGATATGGCAGCTGTTGTAGGAGCCGGTGGTGCCGGTGGTGACGAAGGTGGAGACAACAATCGTCAGTTTTTCCCGGGGCATAACATGTACATAACTTTGGACCCGGATGCGAGCGGTGTTGATGATTTTCACGAGATCATCACGTTTCTTATACGCTCACGTATCTTCCATGCTATTACTACAACACTGCCTATCTCTTTGCCAAACATAGAAGATTTCTGGCAGACAGTTGAATATGATTGCAGAGTCGAGCCCCCAGTTATGCGTGCAACGGTTAACAATCAGATAGTGCGGTTCTCGTCAGAGCAGATACGGGTTGCTTTGCAGTTTGGGGATGAAACGAGAGCTGATCCTACAGACTTCGTGGCTCCATTCAGGGATGGTGCCTTTCTAAGGATGGGCTATTCTGGTCCATTGGGGGATACACAGAGACGCAAGGGTTTCTTGTTAGATCAATGGCGCTTTCTCATGCACGTGATGATCGTGTGCATGTCGGGTAGAAAGGCTGGTATGGATGGAATGGGTGCGATGATGCAGTCGGCGATGACAGCACTGACTTACAATAAGCGTTATAGCTTTAGTCAGATGGTGTTCTACGAGATAGACCGTCAAAGACGAGCGGTGGCGCGTGAGAGATTCTTAATGTACCCAAGATTCCTTCAAATGATCTTGAATCACGTGGCTCCCTCGTTACCTCAGCGTCGTCCGATTCGGTATGTGGAAAGTGTCAGCAAGCGAATCTTCGCCCAGTGTAGATCATCAAGTGCGAGGAGTAAACCAGAGCTCCGTCCTCGACATACTTCGTTGTTTGGGTACTTGATCAACCCAGAGTATGTTGCAGCTCGTGGGGACGAGTTTCGGGATCCAGCACCACAACAGGCTGAAGCAGCTCAACCACCACCTATGGTACAGCATGCTTTACCTGCTGCTCCTGTTGTGGGACCGGAGGAACATGTAGACCTTGAAGCTGCGTTTGGCGGTCAAGGATTTTTTGATATGGAACGTGTTGATCCAGAGGAAGAGGTACAGGTCTCGGTTGCCCGGGTTTCTAGTGTCGATGGCAGCTACGACTGAGGCTGATTCTAATTCCTCAGATGATGATGTTGCTGAAGCTAGACAGATTTTGATTACTCAAGAAAATATTCATGGAAAGAGAAAGAGAGACACCGATGACAGTGATTCGGATTTTGAGGAAGATTTACATCGTTTGGTTCGTAGAGCGAGAAGGGAAAGAGCGGGTGCTGGTTCGGGAGCTGGTGAGAGCTCAAGGGTGGTTCATTTCTCTCCACCCGCACTGTCTGGTATGACTATAGTCCCTACATCATTGCCAGTTACAGGGCCAAACGCCGCGGATGTTCCCGTGGTGACTACCTCATCCTCTTTTGGCATATCACCTACTACATTTCAACTCCCGGCTCCGGAGATTGTGTCCTTGCCCCTTCCAACTCTTACTCCATTGGAGGTTGTTGCAAGGTTTGTTGAGTCGACGGTTTTTGCCACTGCAGGGTTGTCAGTTCCGATACCACCTGCGGTTACGTTTCCACCTATTTCTGAGGTGCCGGTTACCTTGGGAATCCCTCCTCCGTACGCTCAAGACATATCACATATGAGGTTCGATTTTGATGCAACCCAATCCGACTCGGAAAGAATAGCAGCGCTTGAAAGGGTCGTGGCAGAACAATCAAGAGTAAATCTAATCCAGACTCACGCTATTCAGCGCCTCGTTGCAGAGAATCAAATTCAGTCGTCCCTCCTGATCAAGCATGGTGAAATTTTTGATACCTTGAAGCAGTTCTTGGCATCTCAGGGGGAGACAAGCTGCAAGGGCGATGAGCTGAGGACGAAGAAGCGTAACGATCGAGACGATGATCCCAATGCATCGAAAGGTGCAGGTGGTGAGTTGCCAAGAACTGAACAAGCTCTTGGGGCTTCCACATCTCAGGGGGAGTCAACGAGTGCAGCTGGTTGTTCAGGAGATGATGATGTGGTGGTAGTGGAGGCTGAGGAGGTATTGGATGATGATGTTATAGGTGATGAGGACGTGTTACCGTTGGAAGAGATCGAGAAGATAGGGGATGAGATTGTGATTGACAATGAAGTCGAAGAGGGAGAGATTGTGGAGGAGAATATTTTGCATGAAATTCCGGCAGTTGAAAAGTCAGATCTGGGTCAAGATACGGAATGTGATGAGACTGAATGGGAGGAGCAGCCAAGATGGAAAGAAGGCTACGCTCAGTGGTTCGTAAAGACTAAGAAACCGGCGGTCCCTACTATGTTCATGAAAAGTTACAACATCAAAGGTTATGATGAATCGAAAATGGGGATTATTTGCTGGTTATATGATGAGCAGTTGAGGCTCTTTGTGCTTAAACGGTATGATGGGGTTCAGTATTTCAAGAGGTTGTTGAGATCGTTGAATACGTTGCCTGAGTGTGAGGTGAAGGACTTAGCCAGGTTGGGGTTGATAAACAGGAGTGATGATAACATGGCTAGGATCATTGGAAAGATAGTCTGGAAAGAAAGCATAAAGGAGAAAAAGTTCGAGCATTTGAAACCGCAGAAAGGAAAGCTCGTTGATGACAAAGACAGAGGCATGAGAGCTGATGGCAAGCCTTGGATGATAATGAAGTATAAGCGGATCCGGTGTCTAAAAGAAGTGCCGATGAAACAAATGCCCAAGGATGTGCTCAAGGATCTGAAATGGTGGTACGTTGATAGTGAAACGGCTGAAGCGGTGATGGAGGATGAAGATGAACAGGAGCTGATGAGAGTGTATGATCCAATGCACTTAGTGAATTTGTCTCAAGCAGAGAAAAAGATATTTTATATTCCTGCCTGGAAAAAAGAAGCAAAGAAATATCAAAGTGTAGTTTCAGTTTGTGTACGAGAAGGCATTCATGCTTGAAGATGGGAGATACAAGATTTTTGGGATTACGAGACACGTGTTTGAAGATAGAGATATGAAGCTACTGCCAAGGGGGAGTCTGTTTGTACATGATGTCAGTAGTTCAGTATCTAGTGTCTGTAATCGTGTTATTTGGTTTTGGTATGTGTTAGTTAAGTTGTTTCACAAGTTCGCCTATCATAAGCGAACTTGTGGTTTAAGCGAAGTTAGTGACAACTTCGCCTAGCATGTTAGGCGAAGTTGTCGTATGATATATAGGTATAGCTACGGCTTGTCTGTGAGGAACGATTCAGTATGTGTAATTGGTGATTGAGATATCAAGTGTTGTTAGTTGCAATACAACGTGTCTTTTGAGTATTGTAACGTGTGTTTGCTTGTGTTTAACGTGTCTAGTCTTCTACGCTCGTATCGTCTTACGTAGGGATTCCGCACCTACGTAGAACGAGATATTCCGTGTAGATCCGGCTGGGATCCTACAGGTGGAGACTGTGGAAACGAGGGAGATGCTAGAAGGGTTGAGGTTGAGGCAGCTAGTTCCCAAGCTGCTCAACCTAAACCGACGGGTAAGGCGGTGATGAAGGAACAACCGCCTAAACGCCGTATTACAAGGGGAGATTTTGTGGGGATAGGTTCACAGATTCCAAGGTCGTCTATTCAATGAATTCCGGTGGTGTCACATACTGTTAGCACCCCGGTTATCACTCTTACGAAGACGTCATCAACTGATCCGAGATTTTCTTCGATTCCATAATCATTGATATTTTAGTTGCCAACATCTCCTGTTATATCAATGGTGACCTCTTCAGCAACTACAACGATGTAGCTACATCCTCTGGCTTTACCTTTTTTGAGGGTTACCCATCCACATGGTCCAGTGCAGCGTGTACCTCCTAATTTTCACACTTTTCCGCTTCCTCAACAGATGGACATGTTACTTAGTTTGACTCAACTTTATGAGAATCAGATGGAAACCGATGGACAACAACAGGATCAGATGTTTATGAATCAACGTCGGTTGATGAGGTATATGTCCTACTGCCAAAAGGAGAGTAAAGACCTCCATGAGATTGTTACATCTTAGGGGGAGAAATTAAAGAGAAAGAAGAACTCATTATTCAATTAACATGTAAAGATGACGAATTGAAGAAATTGAAGAATGATGATTCTGACAAATATCCTGGTTCATCTTCTGCGGCTGGTTCGAGTAGTGGTGAGCCAAAATAAGCTCAAGGTTCGTCTTCTGCAGGTACAAGTGGTGTTGGTGCTAGTGATGATCGACATATGGTAGTCAATCAAGATACTAGCAATGTCACTCCTATCGACTTGATCAAAGGTAACATAATACTATTTATGGATTATGAGAAGGGGATCGTGATGAGCTCTGCTAATGCTGATGAGATCGAGGAGGGTGAGTCATGGACTTTGCCCTGTCTTGTGATCAAATTTCTTTATTATTGGGGCTGAATGATGAAGAGTTGGATGCTTTAGAAGCAGAGGAGTACGTGGAGGTAGTTAATGATGAAGTGGTTGAAGCTGATACGAGTATTCCACCTGGGAATACGTCGTTTATTTTTGAGGATATCTATATTGAAGATGTGACAGCAGAGGAATATCTTGATCTTTAAATGCGTTCAAATGTCGATCAGGGTGTTCCATTGTTTATTGAGGAACATGTTAAAGCTGCTAAAGATCATCTAGAGAAGACTACGAAGAAAAAGGGTAAAGTATCTTGATAAGGGATCGAGGTCAATGGATCCTGATGCTGAAGGATAGTTTGGGACTCACATCAAATCCCAAACATCTAAGATTATTAAAGCCTATCGATATGCTGATAAAGAGCACCAAATGGAGGTCAGCGCACGTTCAAAGGCAAACTAGAAAATGACATTCAAGACTGTGGCAACCGTAAAATGTGATATCGTTTCTTAGCTATATGATTCGGAATTGAGGGTATGCATAATTAATTGGGAGAGTGCAGTATTATCAATATATTACAGACGTTCACTCAGTGCCGAGGTGGGACGTGCGGACACTCGCCAAGCGGCTGTTCATCAACTGTGGTAAAAATCAACTAGCAGGATGGTTTAACAAACATATGCTTTTTGAGGCCAACCACGGGTTTAAGTTTTTCAAACCACAGGTACCAACCATGTAATATATTAACGAGATTAATCCGCAAACTGGTTAGAGGAAGCTCGTGTTGAAGTTCAAGCCACCAAAAACGATGAAATGACATGTGAAGACTTTTCCGCAAAGTAATATGTGAAGACTTTTCCGCAAAGTCTTTATTAGAAATTCAATAGGTGGTACTACGATAACTGAACGAGCGAAGCGGTGATTGTTTTGGGTACAGGTTTGAAGATGGATTTTGTTCATGTCATCGACCGTATGTGGCAAGTTAATTTATCTGAGACCAACAACAACGTGTTGTTCCGGAACGAGATTCTTTTTGCAAACAATAAAGGTTATGACCGCGCTATGCAGTTCTAACATGTTGTTCGTGTTTGTCACGCGTTTGGAGTTCTTAGTTGTGCTGACCAGAAGAAAAAGCGGTTCAAGTAATTTTAAGATAAATAGCACGAGAAGAGGGGATTTTGTTAGTGCACGGTTTTGGTCATCTCGTGTCTTTGTAATCTTATGTAATTTATTATTATTTTACTATAAGGGCAGTTTGGTAATTTACCTAGTCCTAGTTTGAATATTTTTTTCTCTCCGTACAATCCTCTCTCTCTCTCTTCTCTCGTACAATCCCAAACGGTCACAACCACCACCCCTCCTCCTCCCCCTCCGGCCAAACGGTGACAACCACCACCACCCTCCGGCCACTCTCAAGCCAACACCCCCGTACACAACCACCAAAATTCTCTCAGGTGAGTGACAGTTGCATCTCCGTACACAAACACCGAACGGTCACAACCTCTCTCAGGCCAACACCCCCGTACCACCACCAAACGTTCACAGCCACCACCACCCTCCAGCCTCTCTTTCAGGCTAACACCCCCGTACAGGCCGCCACTCCTCCTCCGGGCATTCTCTGGCCAACACCTCACGTTTCTATCTCCGGCCAATTTTGGGTAGCCAGAAAAAATTTTCACAGAATATTCCACCCACACCGGCCACCAACATTAAGGAATACACCAAAATCTCACGGTGTTCTTAAACCTCTGTTTAACAAACCCCCAACCCAGATCCGGTGGTAGTGAGAGTTTTCCAGTGAGTAACAGTTGCATCTCCGGCGGCTTCCAGTTGGTCTAGTGGACTGCTTGATTATTTACGCGGGTTTACAGATCCGGCAGGAAAATCCGGCTTGCGGCAACACCACAGATTACTGCTTTCTTCCCTTACCTTCTGTTGTGTTGTTATTATTATTATTATTATTTTCAGTATTATTATTATTACTATTATTACAACCCACTATTATTATTATACTTATTACTACCTATTATTTATTATTATTATTATTATTATTATTATTATTATTATTATTATTATTATTATTATTATTATTATTATTATTATCGAGTGCCCTAGTGCTTGCGTTTGTGTGATTAGTTGCAATCATAGAGCGTAAGAACCATGACTATTACTTGAGACCATGTCCTGAAACGAGGGGTGTAGGAACGGGTAAAGATAGGGAGTATGTCTTGTGTTTGGCTTCTTGGAATGTAGGAACAGTAAATATTAAGTTGCTAGAATTGGTTGATGTGCTTAAAAGACGTAGGGTTCAGATAACATGTCTCCTGGAGACTAAGTGGAAAGGGCATAGAGGGGCGGAGTATAATGGGTATAAGTTGTGGTACTCGGGCTCTGATGGAGCTAGGAATTGAGTGGGGGGTTTCTAGTGGCTAAGGAACTACACACTAGTGTGGTGGAGGTGATAAGACATAATGACAGGATTATGGTATTGAGATTAGTACTAGGAGAGGAAGTAGTGGCAGTAGTTTGCGCCTACGCGCCCCATGTAGGCTTAGGGGATCAGGAAAAGAGAGAATTTTGGGATTGTCTAGACGCAGTGGTAGGGGGCTTACCTAGGGGAGAGAGGATTTGTATAGGAGGTGATTTTAATGGTCACATTGGTAGGGCTAACGATGGATTTCAAGCCGTACATGGGGGTTTTGGTTTTAGGGATAGGAATGAGACTGAAACAGAGCTCCTAGAGTTTGCGGTGGCACACCGCCTAGGTATTTTAAATTCTTATTTTAAGAAAAAAGATTCTCATTTGATCACTTCTAGCAGTGGAGGACGCGACACGCAAATTGACTACCTTTTGATGAGACAAGGTGATCGACATTGGTAGAAAGACTGCAAAGTCATACCTGGGTAGACAGTTGTGGCTCAACATCGACTGTTGGTGACAGATACAGGCTTTAGAAATAAGCTAATTGATCGAGAGAATAAAGGTACACCTAGAATTCAATGGGGTAGCTTGAAGGATGAAAAGCTCCTACTGTTTAGGGATAAACTCATAAGGCAGACAGGAGCTAGACTAAATGAGGACTCAACCCATATATGGGAAGCTATGGCGAGAAACATTATGCAAGTAGCAAAGGAGACTCTCGGGGTATCAACAGGAAAGGCAGGTGGGCACAAGGAGGCTTGGTGGTGGAATGAGGCCGTACAAGACAAGATAAGGGACAAACAAAGATGTTTTAGGGAGCTTATGAGGTGCACGAATGAGGAGGAGCGAGTGGAATTGAGGGAGTCCTACAAAACGGCCAAGAGAGAGGCGAAGAAGGCAGTGGCGGAAGCAAAGAACGCGACGTATAAACGGATGTATGAAAGTTTAGAAACAAAAGGGGGGGAACATGCTATGTTTAAGATTGCCAAGGCTAGGGAGCATAGAAGGCAAGATCTAGGACCTGTGAAGTTCATAAAGGATACAGATGGTCATGTACTGGTCAAGGAGCATGACATCAAGCTAAGATGGCAAACTTACTTCCACAATCTTTTTAACAATGGGAGAGCTTACCAACAATAACATGAAAACACAATCTTCCAACGACAACAACCGATAATTGTTATTGCCGACGGATAACACGAGAAGAGGTCAAGACTGCACTTAGGAGGATGGGAAGGGCTAAGGCGGTTGGCCCAGACAACATACCCATCGAGGTGTGGAAATGACTGGGAGAGGAAGGTGTCATGTGGTTAACTAATCTCTTCAATATTATCCTAAAATCTGGTAAGATGACAGACCAGTAGAGGAGCAGCGTCGTAGTTCCTATCTATAAGAACAAAGGAGACGCCCAATGTTGTGGTAACTACCGAGGAATCAAATTACTAAGCCATACTATGAAGCTATGGGAAAGAGTGATTGAGGTTAGACTTAGACGGGAAACCCAAGTTACAGTGAATCAATTTGCTTCATGCCGAGGCATTCCACCACAAAGGAAATACACCTTATAAAAATTTTGATAGAAAAGTATAGGGAGAAGAAACGTCACCTGCATATGGTGTTTATTTACCTTTAAAAGGCATACGACAGTGTGCCAAGACAGATGCTTTGGGAGCGCTTGGAGGGTAGAGGAGTACCGAGGAAATATATAGAGATAAATATGGATATGTATACCAGGAGCGCAACAAGTGTGCGTGCGCCCATGGGGGATACCGAGTCCTTCCCCGTAGAGGTAGGACTTCAATAGGGTCAGCGTTGAGTCCGTTTCTTTTTGCAGTAGTCTTGGATGAGTTGTCAAAGTCGATTGAGGGGACGCTCCCGTGGTGCATGATGTTCGCAGACGATATTGTGTTACTTGCGAAGACAAAACCATATCTAAACATGAGGTCAGAGGAGTGGCGATCAACCTTAGAGGCAAAAGGTTTAAGGATTAGTCGCTCTAAGACGGAGTACCTCCACTGTGATTTTGGGGAGGTAAATGACAATGATGACACACAGATCACCATTGAAGGGCAGGTGGTACCGCAGGTAACGAAGTTCAAGTATTTAGGATCATTCGTTCAGAGCGATGGGGAATTAGACAGTGATATGACCCACCGAGTCCAGGTAGGATGGTGTAGATGGAAAGCAGCCACAGTTATATTGTGCGACAAGACTTTCCCAACTAAACTAAAGGGAAAATTTTATAGGGTCGCAGTCAGACCTGCAATGCTATATGGAACAGATTGCTGGACCATCAAGAAGGCACAAGTGCGAAAGATGGAGGTAGCAGAAATGAGAATGCTACGATGGGTGTGTGGGCACACAAGGTTAGACCGAATAAGAAATGTTGTGTTTCGAGAGAGATTAGGGGTGGCGAACATATCAAGCAAGATACGAGAGTGAAGTTTGAGATGGTTTGGACATGTGAAGAGAAGACATTCGACGAATATTGTTAGATCTGTAGAAAACATGACTATAGAGGGGAGGAGGGGTAGAGGACGACCTAAATTGACTTGGGACGAGAGGATTAGGCGTGATTTGATAGACCTAAACCTCTCCGAGGACATAGTTGGAGATAGGAATTCTTAGAGAAATAGGATCAAAGTTAAAGATTTTTAGGGACAAATGAGCACCTTATGGCTTCTATTTATCTTATTCTACTCACACACCTTATAGTATTATTATTATTTTATTATTACTATTATTTTTTTTATTATTACTATTTTTATTAGTATTATTATTATTATTATTATTAATACTATTATTATTATTATTATTATTATTACTATTTCAATTACTATATATCGCCTTATACATATGTTTTACAGAGCTGAGGGTCTCTCTGAAAGCCACATCTTTATCCCGTTGGATAGAGGTATGGTGTGCCTACATCCCACCCTCCCCAGACCCTACTTATAGCTTTGCTGTTTGTGGGACTAAACTGGGTATGACTTATTGATTGATTGATTGTATTTATTAATGTCCATTCATTAAGGATGTTTAAAGAATGTACCTTAATTGTTAACATACTGTATCCATTCGTCATGGTATGTTTACGAATGGTGTATAGTAAATGAGTCATTCGCTATACCCGTTATGTTTACTTATTGTAATCAAGACGAATGAAGGCTATTCGTTACGGAATGTGTAACGAATGGCATTCGTCATCTATATATAGGTTGTTTGACCTGCATAATTTAACAAGTGATTATGTAATTTCCTCTCAAGCCATTAATCTGCCCAAATTGTCTCTCAAACACTTCGTTCATTAATCTATTAGCTACTCACCTAAACACATCACATAACTAGATCCTTATATCAATCTTTATGAATTGATTAAACGTATTGAAGCTCTTTAAGCATTCTCAAGCTTGAGACTAGGGGGAGTTTGTTAGTACATGTTGTGGCGTCTTGGTCTTTGTATATTTATGTAATTGGTCTTTTATTAATGTAAGGGCACTTTGGTAATTATGTTTATGCCATTCGTTAATGTATATGGACCATTCGTTATGGGTTGTATAACAAATGAGCTTATACATATTGTTATCAGGCCATTTTTTAAGTATGTTTAACGAATGGGGATCAACGAATGAGTCATTCTTTGTATCTTAAGGTATTAATAGGGAATGATGAGGAATGGTCCCCATTCATTATATGATGTATAACGAATGGGGTCGTCATCTATATATAGTTGTACCTCGTTAACTTATTAAGTAGTGGTTTTATTATTATTGAATCCTCTCATTACGTTGTCCAAATCTAATCAGCATCCTATATCAAGGACTAGATTCGTAATGTATACGTATTGATTAGTAACTGTAATCGTACGGTAGTGGTATCTCAGATACTATGTTGAGAATCAAGAGCTTTGAATTGTATTGAACTTTTTGTTATATTACTTTGAATAGTTGTATTGAAATAATATATATATACACACACACAAATTGTGCTTAAACAATGCTTAAACAAGGATATAATTTTCTAAAAGAAAGCTCGAGATTCGGTGGTCTTATTATGTCATGATTGTGTTTGACCGTCTGTTTAAAGGCAGATCCCATAATTTCTCAATATTTTGTCTCCTTTTCTAACAAAAACCAACTAGAATACAAGAGTAAGCATAACTGATTTTCAGGCAGCCAATTCTTGAGAGACTTCACTACTTAAGAAAAAGGCTCTTGCAGCAAATTACCATAAAATTTCCGATTCAATTATTAGTTTCCATATATTTTGTGGCAAATTTACGACCGAATTTTGCGCAAACAATTATGAAATCATTACCATAGGATATAGTTATCACGGATTATTTATCATAAATCTGTCCTTAAAATTTATATACATTGTTAATAAGTAATTGTTGAGTTGGTTATGTGGTCCAAAATTTAGTTGATTGATATACAATGGTGGGATTTGAAATAATTGGTTCCATAATAAACAGACAAGTAGTTTTTGAATTGTCACATTTCAAAATCTATTAAATTGAAGGCAATTAAAGATGGAAAAACAAAAATAATCATTCATGCTTGGTTTATCTTATATTGACATCTTCCTTTAATGGAGGTGCTAGGTATGATCCAAAGTTGTTCGGATGCAATGTTTCTTTGAATGTGATTTAGAGCTTTGGATCCCTAATATTTTCTTACTTTGTCATGTAAGAAAATTGTGGTATGAAATTAAAGGTTTTTTTAGAAGGTTAAACTTAATTATGATAATCAAGTAGAGATTGCTGCTAAAATATTTTAAAATAAACTTGATATATCAACTTTTCAAAATATAAAAAAATCTTAGTTAAAGTAGAAGCAAATACTTGATTTTGAAACATGACTGACACTTATATCTGAATTATTTTATCATGATTAAGTGCATAATACATAACCTTATATAATCTCTTCATTAATAAACACATTGTTGAATTCAAGACCCAGGATTCCAGGACCTCTCCATGCCCATATGTGTTTGTTATTGAAGGAGAAAAGTAAATTGCTTAATCCTATGGATATAATTAACAGGAGTCTTGTAATTGTGGTAATTAATAGTCAGTACATAAACAAAGGAGTTAACAGTAAGTCACTTATTATAAATTGGTTTCACTTTAGCATGTTTAACTATAAAATATACTTTTACATCAACAGTGGTCAACACGACAATAGAAAACAATGATGGTATTTGAGCCTCTTATTATCAACAAAGCATATATGATGTTCATTACCGATGTGAGATATGCCTACAATATTAGATAAGGACACCAACCTAGATTTGTAAATAAGTTGATAGGTGATTTCATGATACATGAACCATTTATCATTTGGTAAGGCATGCTTCAACAAATAAAGACGACCTTTTTTTTATCATAGACATGACAATAATAGAATTGTTATAGTACCCGTGCATATCGAATTAGATAACAGATGATGTATAAGAATTATAGATATTTCAGCACTAAAATATCACCAAATAAGTATAATTTCGGCAACCATATGAAAAATATAACAACCCATGTTTATAATTTCTATCTATAGGTAAATATATTCCTAAGGAATAAAACAAGCTAAAATACGAATAAAAACGGAGAAGGGGTGAAAACTGACTCAACACACCCCATGGTGAATCAAGACATGAACATGCCTAGAGCATATGCAGTAAAGACAAAAACAATTAGGAAGACAAGACATGACCATGTTAACCAAGATACGCCCCATGTTAACAAGGGCAAGAAGAAAACAAAAAATAGAAGATTCTGAAGCAAAACACGGTCATGTCTTCCCAAAACATGGCCATTCCTTGAAGTATAAGAAAAAAGGACAAAACAGGAGAAGTTTGGACTATTGTGGAACTCAACACGGTCGTGTCTTGCTTAACACGACCGTGTTTACCTTGAAGTTGATGATAAGCCAAGAAATCGACATTCTTGTGAGGACTTGGTTGATAACTTAAGAATCTTTTAAACAGCTGCCAAGATTCCGAGCATGGAGATAAGCCGCAAAATCGCAATTTTTGTAAGGGCTTGGTTGGGAAAAAAACGTGAATCGTAATATTGACATGGACCAAATGGAATATTAATAGTGATTGATCACTTTAGATAGGGAATTATCAACAATGTTGTGAAAATGCATTGTTGATGTTCATCCACTAAGATCGGTTAATTAAACGTTAACTGAGTGTGCAGCATAACCAATTTTAAGCAACTCTTGAGTGGTTATCACATGCAATGTTTTTAGACTAGGCCCGGACGTCAACCCGGATGCCTTACCGGGTCAAAGGTCGGACCGACCTAGGAGGGCGGGCCGGTGTTTGTCCCGGATGACGTCATAAATAAATTAAATATATATTTGCGTAGATATATAAAATTCATATACGTATAAACAATAATGATAACCAAAAATAATAATAATCACAAACTTTAATGTTTATCTATGTTTTAAACATTGCTTTTTAAATATGTTTGATATATGTTTGTCCAATAGAGACATCAATGAAGCTTGGTTGGTTGTCTAATGGGTAATTATTAAAGCTTCTAACTCCGAAATGACCCAAATTCGAATCCTGGCATGCACATTTCATTTTGGATTTAATGAAAAAATGGGTTTTATCGGTTCACCCACCGGGTCAACCGGTCCAGGCCGACCGCTCACCTGCAAAACCGGCCGAGTTTTTTTGTAAACGGCCCAAATACACTGACCCGACACGGTATACGGACCAGGTCCCGGTCGAACCGGTCCGACTGGTCGGGCCGGGCCGGGTTTCATAACACTGATCACATGTGTTTTACAATTGTTCAAGATTTGTGTGGGTTAATACTTGGTATTTCAAAGTTAATCCGTTAAGACTCAACTAATTTTATTGTCTCATCTTTAAAATGAGTTAAGTTATATTTATCAAAAAACACTTTCTTACATAAAATGATGCTTTAGTGAAAGGGGTCAAGAGTTATTCTTTCTTTGATTATCACGGAATAGCATGACTAATGATGTTATTCTCACATTTAATCATTATAGCAAGCTCAAATCACATGTTTACTAATAAACTATTATACTAGGTTAAGAAGAGTTTTAACCAAGATGATACACGTTTATCTCCGATCTTCTTTCCATCTTAAAATATAACAAACGCAAAAATATTGTCTTTTAATTTGCGTTTCTTAAAACACATTTACTAAAGCCGAAACCCAAAAAGAAATGATTTTCACTTCCATTGAAATAAATACAATGATATAGTAGTAAAACTCTATAAGTGTGTATGTGGATAGACACTTGGTTCTTACCTATAATTTACTACATATATGATAGGTACATATGTCTATTTATGTGTGGTTTAGTTAAGATAATAATCATTTTTATAAAGTTAAAACTTAACATTGTGTGAACAAACCTTTAAAAAAAATTAGCATCTTTTTCATACTACACCCACCACCCATCAACAGACATCCAACGTGTTGGATACATTAGGATGCATTTAAAATGGTGCCATAACAAGATCTTTAGCTTAGCATGAACGACAATTTCAACATCTACTTCCGAGGTCCTATCAAATGATGATGGACCAAACACTATTGAGACCGAGACAAACCAACCAATAGAGAAAGAAGTGGAGCCAGTGAATGCCACCACATAGGGGACGAATACCGCAACTTATATACTAATGAAAACTAAGAAATGAGGCATAAGAGAAATATGTAAAGACCATGATATTTCAATGAACACATCATGAACCTTCCCGGTCGGCCAGCCACGTACAACCTAACTTTGATCAAGACTCCTCCGCCATGGTAAACCCTTTCGCCCATTAAAATTCTTATGATAATTTCTCTCATGTTTATAAAGTTTTTATAACGGCCATCACCAAAAATAATGATCCTAAAACTTCTAGTCAAGCTTCAAAAGATAAAATTAAGAGATATGAGACGAAAGAGGAGATTAATGTCACAAATGTGGTATCCGATATCTTCAACTAAACAATTTAACTCGGAAAAATTATGATAAATCTAACAAGACTTGAATCTCTATTTCAAGCAATTACATTTACTTGAATTGAGCATAAGAATAAAAAGACAAGTAGTAGAACAGATAGTTTAAACCCTAGATAAATAGAACACATATATGAGATGATGATTGCCCCGATTTAATTGCATGAGGACAAGGAGCTGCTTCAATTTATATGGAGCGATCATGGCAGGAGCATGAATAATCAACGCGATATGCCAAATCAAATATTGAAGAATCCGAAGTGCCGTTGTGATAGACGCTCCCTTCCAAAGATACAGAGATGCACTTAAAACCAAAATACGTCTTGTAAGCCCAAAACTCCAGCCCATAAGCAATAGGGAAATAGCCCATACAAATGAATAAAACAAACACAAGACTAGATAAATAAACAAGGATTACAAATTGAAAAAATATACTTATATCTTAACCTCCCCCCCCCCACCCTTAGTTTGATAATCCGAACGTGTCATACATCAATAATTTACTAATCAATAAATCATGTTGCCGAACTAAGAATCCTTTAGCGAACACGTCCGCAAGTTGTTTACTGAAGTCCCCGGTCATAGTTTTGATGAGACCAGTAGAGATTTTTTCACGAACAGAAAACCGATCTATCTCAACTTGTTTGTAACTATTAAGAAACACGGGGTTGGCAGCGATAGATGTTGGGCCTAGTTTTGTATGGTTTGTACTTAGTCTAATTGTTCTTGGGTTTAGCATGTATGTTGGGCTTGGGCTACGGGTATTATGTAAACCGAGATCCCTTTTGGATCTCGGTGGGCTTTGGAAAGCTATTGGGCTAGGAGTTTGGTTCCCTATATAAAGAACATGTAATGTATAGGGTCTAGGTTGTTAGTTCATTGGTGTTTTGGCCGTCTAAGAGTTACTAGACGCGCGAGTATTGTAAGTGCTTAAGCACCCGACGTATATTAATAATACGTGTGTTTTGAAGCAATCCCGTTGTTACGTTCTTGTGTTTACTTGTGTTCTTGATTCACCAAGTGTTGGTATTCCGCACCAATAGTTGTTTATTGATATCATAATTGTAGTGATCCAGATTCGGGACTAACAATTGGTATCAGAGCCTTAGACCTTATTTAGGCTCGTTATTGTGATGTCAAAGATTCAAGAATTGTGTTTCTTGGTGGTTTTGTTGTTTTCCGGCGAATCTGTGACCGGAGAAGAAGAGGAAGATAACTTTTGGGAAAGATTTGATTTTGATTTGGAAATAAATCAAAATCCCTTTATTCTCGGGATTTTGTTACGTTTAAGATTGAATATGTTGATCATCAATGTTCTCGGCTGAGATTAGTAGTTGTTCTCGGCCAACTCTGGTGTTCGGTGGTGTTTGTTCTCGGCTACATTCAGTAGTCGGTCAAAGATCTGGTTTCTCGGTCAACATTTGGTCAACATTAGCTATTTTCGGTTGTAGTTTGGGTTCTCGGTCAAAGCTTAGCAAGTTTGTGAAGACCTTTGTAGACGATCTTTGATACTTTCCTGGATTGCTTCCAACGTCTCTATAGACTTAACAAGATCAGGATAATGTGAGTCGAAGATCATCTGTAGAAACTAGGGATACATGAGAAACATCTCCTTCTTTCCCTTCAAGTTTCTCATCATCTCATCAAACCCAAATTTAGAATAGTTGAAGTTCCAGTCCATGATTAGAGTAACTACAGCCGACATCTGAATGTGGCTGATCTCGTCAGATCCTCCTTTGCGTCCTGGCACACATGTAAAGAACATGTGAATCATGAACCTCCAGTAGGGATGAAAAAGCTTCTTTTTAGCAGGAGAATAGGATCCTTCATAACCCATTTTGACTATAACTTCATAAACGGCTTCAGTCGAGTATTTTGTTCTCTTGGTGTTCAATCTCCATGTGTTGTACTGGAGAATCTTCATCATCGTCTGAAATGACTTTAAACGCGGAATCATGCCTCTGAGTAGGTATCACATGCTCATCGGAAACTTGAGCACTAGCAGGAACATGCTCAGTTTCAGCAAACTTCCCAAACTTAGCCAGTTTGTGAAGACCTTTGTAGACGATCTTTGATACTTTCCTGGATTGCTTCCAACGTCACTATAGACTTAACAAGATCAGGATAATGTGAGTCGAAGATCATCTATAGAAACTAGGGATACATGAGAAACATCTCCTTCTTTCCCTTCAAGTTTCTCATCATCTCATCAAACCCAAATTTAGAATTGTTGAAGTTCCAGTCCATGATTAGAGCAACTACAGCCGACATCTGAATGTGGCTGATCTCGTCAGATCCTCCTTTGCTTCCTGGCACACATGTAAAAAACATGTGAATCAGGAACCTCCAGTAGGGATGAAAAAGCTTCTTTTTAGCAGGATAATAGGATCCTTCATAACCCATTTTGACTATAACTTCATAAACGACTTCAGTCGAGTATTCCGTTGGGTAGTCCGGTTGATCAACAAACAAAAGAACTTCATGTATAATGGCCTCTGATATGATGACCAGCTTCTTCTGACCTGTGAAGTCAATAGTGACAACTCCCCCAACACCTCATTGATTGATAGATGCATTATTCCAGAAATCCATGATCATATTCTTGCCTATGATAGGAGTTTCTTGTATAGCGTGAGAAATCTGGAAAGTGTTGAGTCCCACGATCATGGATTTAAACACTTTGTGTTCCAGAGTTGGATCATACAAACATCCAGCTATGTTGTGACTTGTGAGTATCAACGAACTTTAATGGTGCTTGATCAACCATTACTGAAACAAACGAATCAAGTTAGTAACCATTCACTTAACTTAATCAATGATCTTAACATTTTGTGAACATATATTGAATTTACAAGGCATCAGGGACCAAACATGATAAAAACAGATTATATGGATCATAATTGTAAATGAATAATGATTTTATATTAGTTTTCGGTCCTGAAAGGGGTTTTCTATCCACACAATTAGATTTTGGTCCAAAGATTGTTCTCTGTCCTGAGTTTTCAGTCCAATATAAGCTTCCTATCCAATCCCAATGAATACAAGAGAGTTCCCAGTCAGTGAAGTGAGTTCTCGGTCCATAAAGTCTACCGATAACTCAAAGTTTGACTATAAGTTCTCAGTCAAACTTTATGAGATTGAAACCCTTTGAACTCCCCATTGTAGTCCTGGACGTCTTCTCCACTTGGCCAAAGTCGGCATTAATAACAAATCCTGCAATTACCCTTAATACAATCCAACACAGAACTTAACTGTGACACTCGTCAATTTCAGGTTAACTCCGTTAACTCAAACTCCGTCAATTCAAACTTAAGATCACTGGATCTATAACGCACATCTCATTACATTTAAAATAAGGCTTTTTAAATGAAGCTTGACAATTACTAAATGTGTAGTCTTTCGGGATTGCACCGAAACGCAAACCAGTTGACGCAAACCATTGGTGAATAAACGAAAAACATCAAAACAATAATTATATGATAATTATGTGTTAGACTTATGTGTTATGTGATAACATTTTATAAAACACTAACTCAAGATGCAAACAAGTTATTTTTTCTAGAAAAGTAATAAATTGAAGTTGAGGGGCCAATGTGTAACATATTATTATTTATAATATCAATAAAACCCTAACTCTTTCCCCTCCCTCTCTCTCTAAACCCGACGGCCAGCCCCCCTCCCCTCTCTTGCGATCGGCAGCCAACACACACACACACATATCACCTTCGTTTGATCGTATCTTTCATAATCGGAGCATCCTACACTCGTTTCTAAGCATATCTCACGTTTCTCTTGGTTGTTTCTGCGTTTTTAAGGTATAAACATGAAACCCTAACTATTGAATATCATGTATTAAGTGTTTTATGATTGATTATTGCTAGAGGATGATTGATTATGTGTTAGTGATTATATTGATGATCATATGTGGTTTTAAACGGTGAAAGATCTTTGAATCATTGATTGTTTGTAAAACCTAGAGGTTTAATACTGATTTCTATGATTAATTATGTGTATTACATCTTTTGAGTTATGTCGTATGCTTAGGATGCATGTTAGATGATTGTTTATGCTTGCTGAGTTTTGACAGCAGTGATTGTTAAACTTGAACGATGTGTAACTTGTTGAATATAAAAGCAAACTAAGCTAATTATGAGTCTACAAGGTAGTACTTTGAGTCTAGTTTTCAGAAAGTCCAACCACGCCTAATTTGGAGGTGTTTTGGTTGGTCAAACGATTTAAATGTGATTAAAGGTCAAAACTGGTATGGGACAGATTGTAAGTTATGATTAGACAACTGTAACTAAATAACATTCTGTTGCGCATGAATTTGACTGCTGTGAGTTTGTTGTAATGTTTTGATCATTATGAGTAAACTATGTAGAATAAAAATACAATAAAATATGTTCTGGAAACCTAACTCATGTATGCTTTTGTGATGATTTTTGGTGAATTAATTGAGATGCTATGACCTGTTGAATAGAGTAATCTTTCAAGTAGAATTCTGTCTTGATGAAACTAGCTGCCGAACTGTCACACCCTCAAAATCCACTAACGGAGTTTTACCGTCAGAGGGTGTGAACTGGCAGGATCGAAATCATTAGTTATAACCAAACCAAAGAAAAACGTTTAAATGAAAGTAAGTGCGGAAGCGTAAAACCTTAATTCAAAAGTTGCGTCACGCAGGACGACTTAAAACCAAATGTAACTGTTAAAATTAAGTTTGCAGAATAAAAGTGTTTTCATTAATGCATGCTCCTAAACCGCGCGCCCGCCTCGGCTACCTGAGAATAACATACTAAAAGTGTCAACACAAGGTTGGTGAGTTCACAAGTAAAATAAGATAAATCGTTTAGCGTTTTGCGTAACCTCGTTACGACGTTTAAATGTTGCGTAACCCCGTTACAGCGTTTGAGTGTGTAACTACGTTACAGCGTTTAAGTGTGTAACCACGTTACAGCGTTTAAGTGTTTTGCATTACCAGATAGTGTTATGTCAAATTATATATCGATAGGTAGCTAATCTATACAACAAGTATCGCTAAGTGGTTCGCGACCGAAGCTGACTGTTTATCAAGTGCCCGTCACCAGGTCCTCCAGACCATGGTAAGTGTTAGCCAAAATTTACACCCACTCAACCTCCAGTTGAGCTTAGCGTCGGGTGGGGTTTGTCAAACCCAGTAGTACTACCCAAAAGTGACTCGCTATTCCAAATATTAACCGGTCCGATGTGTGGGACTTCAAATGTTACGTATGCCGCTTAGCCTTTACAAGTGATATATAATTTATAACAAAATCTTTCATATGCGTTTATCTCAGAAAATATGTTTATCGGAGTATGTTATCTCCCCCAAGTGAAAAACGTTTGAAAACAGTTTAAGAGTGGGGTAAGTGAACTCACTGTTTGCGAAGAATATCCGATCTAGATCACCGAGTGATGCGCGTCATAGAAAACTCTCTAGCGTTCTAAAATAACAAAGAGATTTTCTAAGTATCGGAATGTTTAACGAGTCTCTAGACTCGGCACATAATACCTATGCACGTAACATGTTTCGTGTTTCGTTTGTGAATCGTGTGTGACTTAAACAAGTAAAATTGTGATACGATACATGAGTGAGCAATTACTTTCGTGTCACGTATTAATAACATACTTATTAGCAATTATTCCCGTAGGGGCATTTTGGTCAACAAACAAAGACTAACTAACCATTATTCCCCATAAGGGCAATTTGGTCAATTCATGGCAATCAACTAGCAACTATTCCCCGCAAGGGTATTTTGGTCAAAATACAACAATTATATAAAAACTATCATATTTCATGCATTCCTATACAACTCAGCAGCTAGTTTCGTTATGACAGAATTTCTACTTGAAAGATTGCACTAGTTTACCGATTATAACGTCTCAATTAATTTACCAAAAATTACCACAGGAGCATACATATCTTAGGTTTCCAGAACATCTTTTATCTTATTTTTATTCCATATAGATTGTTCATAATGATCAAAACATTACAGCTAACTTATATCAGTCAGATTCATGCACATCAGAATGTTATTTGCAATTCCCGTTAAACGAAAAATCCAATAAATGCAAGACCACTTGGGTTTGGTTCCTAACTCAGTGAGTCAACCTCCAGAAGTGGAACCAACCCAATTGGTCTCGTAGTTCATGAGATATAACATTTACAACATAACCTAACAGCAGGTCTAACAGCTCAGCTTTGCATCACGTTTTTGTAAAATCATAAAAGTATACTTCCACTTATCCAAAAATTACGAATTTATACTTCATAGAAACTAGACTCAACCTAGTTTACTGCAGTACCCACAATCTCAATCAATTTTCACGTTTACACTTCGTTACAGTCAGTTAAACATCGTATATACGTTCTGTCCAGAATCTGTTCACATCAAAACTCATCATAATAACAATCTATTAACTATCATGCATCCATATAACCCTCTAGACACTATAACTACTATCCATGCATATCAATCACACCATACATACAAGATTAGGGTTTGTGTTTTAATTCAAATCTAGAACAACAATCAATCATGTATCAATATCAATCTATTATCCAACTAACAAGAATCATAACAATCACATACATACAAGATCGGCCGATTTAGGGTTTTCACACAACCCATCAAACATCAAAATTAAACAACAAAGAGGTAAGAGATGATCAAGTATACCTTCCTAGCACCTAGTTCTTGGATTAATCTCTTGATTTGATGTGTATATGTGTGTGATGGTGGACGGCAGCCGTGGGTCAAGAGAGGGAGAGAGAGCCGATCGGTGGTGTTGTAGGTTTAGAATAATAGGTTAGGGTTTGTTTATTAGTGATATATTTATAAACAAACAAGTTACACTCTAGTCCTTCTACTTTCAAGTGTTGTTTTTCTAGAACATTCTATCCTAACTTGCACATAATCATGACAATAATATAACACATAATCCTAACACATAGTTATCACATCATTAGTGTTTTAGTGTGCTTCGTTTATTCCTCAATCGTTTGCGTTTCGGTGCAAATCCCGAAAGACTACTACACGTGTAGTAAGTGTTAAGCGTCATTTAAACCCTAGTTTAAATGTAATGAAGTATGCGTTATAGATTCAACGATCTTAAAGTTTGAATTAACGGAGTTGAGTTAACGAGGTTAACCTGAAATTGACGATTGTCACACGAACTTTGTGAAAATACATGAAACGTGCTAATTGCTAGATAATTGTTATGTTTTGACCAATTTGCCCTTGCGGGGAATAATTGCTAGTAATGTACACTATTAATACTTGACACGTAAATAATTGTTCACAACATGTAACGTATCACAAATGTGCTTGTTAAGTCACACACGAATCACAAACGAAACACGAAACGTATCTTGTGCATAGGAATTATGTGCCGGGTCTAGAGACTCGATAATAGTTCCGACTCTTAGAAAATCTCCTTGTTGTTATAGAACGCTAGTGAGAGTTTTCTGTGACGCGCATCACTTGGGTGACTTGTTTTTGGAATTCTTTGCAAACAGTGAGTTTCACTTTCCCCTTTAAACTTTTTAAACGCTTTTCACTTGGGGGAGATAACATACTCCGAAACGCTTTTAGATTTTGTTATGAAATTATATATCACTTGTAAAGGCTAAGTGGCAAACGAAATAATTGAAGTCCTTCAAACATCGAACCGTTTAGCATTGGAAAATAGCGAGTCATTGTTGAGTAGTACTACTGGGTTTGACAAACCCCACCCAACGCTAAGCTCGACTGGAGGTCGAGTGGGTGTAATCTTGGCTAAACACATTACCATGGTTGGGATAGACCTGGTGGCAAGGCACATGATAAACAGTCAGCTTCGGTGTCGACCACTTTGTAATACTTGCTTTATAGGCTAGCTACCTATAGATATATAATTGATTTAACACTATCTGGTAACGGTAAACGCAAAACGCAAAACGCTTTATTTTATATAAACTTATGAACTCACCAACCCCGTGTTGACACTTTTAGTATGTTATTCTCAGGAAGCCGAGGCGGGCGCGCGGTATAGGATCATGCATGGTTTTGAACACTATTGATTATGCAAACTTGTTTTAAACTGTTACTATGTGGGTTTTTAAGTCGTCCTGCGTGGCGCAACCCTTGGTCTATGTTTTTACGCTTCCACACTTATTTACACTTAAATGTTTTCGTGGTTTGAAAACTTTATTTATGGTTTGATTATAACTAATGATTCCGATCCTGTTAGTTCACACCCTCTGACGGTAAAACTCTGTTAGTGGATTTTGAGGGTGTGACATTAACCACATCAAACCTCCATCGTAATTAGAGTCTATCATATGAAAACAAATTAAATCTCAATCAAACGCTCGTTATAATAGACCGAACATGTTGTCCACATTGTCCCATTATTTGTTAATGAACGAAGATCACGAATAATGTGAAACACGAGAGCTGGTTAAATTTGATAAGAAAGAAGGCTAAGAGTTTTCGGCTGAAGATAATTTTCAGAGAGATGAGATTTTGAAAAAGTGATTTCAATAATGCAAATCCACCTTTTATATTAAAATAAAAACTAACGGGCCGAGAACCCTGATGGGCAGAGATCAAAGGGAAGATGGTCCCAAGACATTTGATTTAAACCAAACATAAGTGACTCATGAACTGAAACAATTTTAAGCCCAACACACGCTTCGTCCATGTTTTTACTACCGATTTCTTATAACATCCTTTTCGACGAGTGTAATTAAGAGATGAAAAAAAAATAAATAGAATAAAGTAAAATAAAAAAATTTAAACAAATTGAATCACTTAGTCTTCTTGTAATTTGGCCAGTTTTGGGATCAAATTTCAGTTTTTGATAAACGGGCCGCCTTTACGAAAAGATCCGAACATGGAGTCATATTGACTAAGGTGCTTTCACAAGGGTTCATGTTCAGCGTTATTATGACTTAAAGAAACAAGTTGATAGTAGGTATAATAAACTTAGCATGATTTTCAATGCGTCAGTGATACGAGTTAGGTTCAGTTAGACATAAATCTTAGATGGACATCACTCATGGATCTGTGATGCCTCCTATCTCTACTCAAAGCGTATTTGTCTTTCCCCAGATCACCGCAATTTGACTCCAACCTCCTAGTGCTTGATCAAAAATTTTATGGATAACAGGAAAATTTTTAAGCTTTTTAAGGTTGAACGTTGGACTTACAAGCCATCCGGACTTACATGCCTTTCATTCAGTGTGATCAAAACAAATTTGAAAAATTACAAGCAAATTTGTTTTTTAAATAACAATTTCACAATATTTTTGGTGATCAAGACACTAACGGGCTCGTGTATGACTGGGTAATTACTTTTCTGCTATCATTTGGAGAGATGTATATGGAGACATGCACATTTCTTCAAAATGACTCTCCACAGTAAGTTTAGCATATTTAGTTTATATCACTTCAACTTTTACGCATCATGGAAAACTACCATGCAAATCAATGACTACTCTATAGCCTTTTAAGCTTAGTAACTTCACCCATTAGGCACACAGAATCAATTTTTCTATCATTTTCCAATGGATCAATTTTCATTTGAAAATATTTGAAGCTTCTAAAAAGTTGTTAACTGAATAATCATATCACTTCCTAGGGAATTACATAAGACAATTTAAAACTCAGTCGCCCCAGTCACTCTCAATTTTCAGGTAAATGGCTATCCCGTATTTTCATAAGTGGTTAACACGACCAAACACACATATAAACGACATAATTTAAGTGAAAGAATTAAAGGCAAACACATCACAATCGCCCCAGATGCTTTCAGTGTTTAGGTGAATGGCTATCTATAAGTTTACAAGTAGATGATATGACCAAACATATACAAGTATATACCCTTCAAACTTGAGTAACCGACATAATTTTAAGCGAAAGTGAATAAACATACACACACTCACACTCTTTTTGATTTTTTTTATTTTTCTCCTCCTAAATTTGTGCAAATTTAGAAAATATGTACAAATTTAACCTAAAAAAGACTCAATCCTCGAAATGAAGCATTTTAAGAAATCCCACAAGAACATTAAATCTGCATGTTCCGACCGGTTTTGTAATAAGCCCGCCACATTATTGTCAGTGTGAAATTGTTCAAGATGAATCAATTTACGATCGTAACAGTCACGAATAAAATGAATTTTGATATCGATGTGCTTGGTTTTTGAATGCTGAACTGGATTTTTAACAATAGTAATAGCAGCATCATTATCACAAAAGATAGGGGTGTCAAGAAATTCCAATCCTTAATCCAGCAATTGACGTTGTATCCTGATAACCTGTGAGCAGCAAGGTGATGCAGCAACATATTCAGCCTCAGCAGTGGATGTGGATACTGTTTGTTGTTTCTTGCACTGCCATGAAATGAGACGATCGCTCAAGAACTGACAACCAACAAATGTGGATTTCCTGTCAATATCATCTCCACCATAATTGCTATAAGCAAAATCATACAAATCAAAATCTGAGTTTTCGGGATACCAAAGTCTTAGCTTCGGTTGCCCATGCAGATATCTAAAAATACGTTTAACAACAATTAAATAATAGAGTTTAGGGTTAGCCTGGAAACGAGCGCAATGACAGACATCGAACATGATGTCAGGGTGACTTGCGGTGAGATACATCAGGGACCCGATCATCAATCGATAATATGTTTGATCTATGGGAATCCCTTCAGGATCGGAAAACAGAAGATATATTTCCCCATAGGAGTTGTCGCACTCTGGGAATCTTGAAATTCAAATTTCGTAAGCATATCTTCAGCATACTTTCCTTGATGAAACAAAATCCCCGTCGAACTCTTATGAATCTGCGACCCTAGAAACGTTGTCATTTCCCCCAACGAACTCATTTCAAACCACTTCTTCATCACCTCTTCTAATTCAGAGCATAACTCAGCACTAGTAGACCCAAAAATAATGTCATCCATGTAAATTTGAACCAGAATCAAATCTTTCCCAACGGTTTAAGGAACAGATTTTGATCAATGGTCCCTCTTTTGTAACCATGACCCAGAAGATGAGTAGTCAAGGTTGCATACCACGCTCGAGGAGCTTGATGAAGACCATACAGTGCCTTGTCTAACTTGTAGACATGAGTAGGTTTCCTTGAGTTAATAAAGCCCGGTGGCTGATCCACATAAATCTCCTCCTTAACTTCACCATACAAAAACTCGGTTTTAACATCCATCTGATACATCGTAAAACCCATGAACGAAGCATATGCCAGAAAAATCTGAATGGCTTCAAGTCTAGCTACGGGAGCATACACTTCAGTGTAGCCTAATCCTTCAACTTGACGAAAACCGCGAACGACGATCCGTGCCTTGTTTCTAACAATAACCACATGTCATCTTTCTTCTTTTGGAAAACCCATCTTGTAACCAGCGCTTTGTTTCCCACGGGCAGCTCAACCAATCTCCAAACTTTGAGATTATCGAACTGATTCAATTCCTTGTGCATAACATCCACCCAGCTTGGTTCTTAAAGTGCCATTTCCACTGACTTTGGCTCAATTTGAGAGATGAAACAAGAAAACAAACAACTGTTGATATGTCCGGTCTGGCTTCTGGTGGACACACATGTTTCAAGAGGACTTGTGACATTTTCAATTGGATGATCTCGCCGAATTCTTGACGGAATTGATTGCTCGGGAACAGAACTGGTGGGAGGTAGATTTGAGAGATCTTCAAGGATTTCAGTGAGAGGGTTCTTCCAGCCACATGTCGCCGTATTGTGTGAGTACGATGTGTTAGAAATGTATTCATTAGGAATGACATATGGGAATAAGGTTCTTTCGAAAATTTGACGAATCGGACTCCCCCCTACAACTATTGGAGTGTTTTCTGTTGGAATTGGTGAAGACATGGTTTCAGTAGCCTTTTCTTGTTGATTGTCTGACAGTGGTTTAGTGGTATCTGTTGATTATACAGAGTCATCATCCAGAACTGGGGATAAGAGAAACAATTGGTGAACCATCTCTCTCAGGCTCTAAGTCATCTGCACCCGAAATAGCTGTATCGGTGACTGGAAACACATTGAAGGGTTTGAAGAGTTCATTATAATCGAACAACCAGTCAGGACTAACACGAGAATTAGTCTCATTTTCTTCCAACCAACGTACATCATACGATTCTACTATCTGCTTAGTTGACTTGTTGTAGACTCGGTAGGTAGTACGACCAGTATACCCGACAAAATAACAGTCCTCAGCTTTGGCTCCAAATATTAGAGTTGATTCAAGATTCAGTAGAGTACACGGACAACCAAACTCCCTAAAATGTGCTACCGTGGGCTTGTGACCATAGACAATCTCATATGGAGTCTTCATTTGTGACTTGTTGATCAGCACACGATTTTGAACATAACACGCCGTATTAACAGCTTCTGCCCAGAATAATAATGGTAGTTTTGAATCACACAGCATGGTTCTTGTCGCCTCAATAACAGTTATGTTTCTTCGTTCAGCGACGCCATTATGTTGCGGTGTCCTTGCAGAACTGTACTGCCGAAGTACCCCCTTATCTGCACAAAAATAGTTCAATGAAGGACTCTTGAACTCCGTGCCATTGTCATAATGAATGCCCTTCAACTTTAAGTTAAGCTGATTCTCCATAAGTACCACGAACCTTTTGATCAATTCTGCAGTTTCACTCTTATTTGACAAGAAAAATACCAAAGTCAAACATGAGTAGTCATTAGTAATAACGAGATAATAAGAACTGCGAGAAAGACTGAAAACATGAATTGGACTGAACAGGTCCATATGCAATAACTGAAACACTGATGAAATGGTACTAATTAGTTTTGGCTTATGAGATTTGGGATTATGTTTACCCAAAGCACAAGCCACACACTTTTCATTAGTAACAAAATCTTTGACGAGTAAACCACGCACCAAGTCGTTTTTAGCAAGAAGGTTTAAATTTTTAACATTTGCGACCAAGAAGACGATGTCAAAACATGGCATTATGTTCTGACACTTTAGAAAATAAGCAGGTTATTTCATCAAGAACATTTTTTGTTCATGTCGATCACATAAACATTATATTTTCTTTGTGATCGAACACGAATCCAGTCTTCTGCTATAATGATACCAGGTTTTAAAATCAAAAACTCTTTATTAGTGAAATGAGTTGAGAAACCTTTTTCACAGATCAGTGAAATAGTCAACAAACTATGCTTTAACTCAAAATTAACGTTCTCAAATTTTAGAATACCATTACTTACAGTACCCTTCTGCGTAATCTTCCTTTTCTCACCTCCCGTGAAGGAAATATACCCACCGTTAAAGATTTGAATGTCGTGTAGCTGGGAAATGTCTCCTGTCATATGCCTGGAATAGCCACTATCAACATACCAGGGTCTAATGATATTCCTCCATAGTTGTTCCTACACGATGTGCGAGATTAGTTAGACTTCGGTACCCAGTCCATAGTTACACTGGGTGAACCTGATTCATCTAAAGTTGTCACGAGTTTCCATGTCATGTCTTTCCAATCATCTAATATGGAATTCGATGTCTCTTTCACCGGAGACTTAGGCAACAATTCGCGTCTACCAATGTAAGATTTGGTATTGTTTGTACGGATGGATGACTTGGCCTCTGGTATGCAACTGGGAGACACCAATGACTTTTTGTCTTTCTTACTTGTTTCGCTTTAGAAGCTGTGTTTGTTTTTGAGACTGCAACACCGTTTCTACCATTTTTACAAAACATGTTAGGCTTGGTCTGATGAGGACAAAACCTACCAGATTTGTTTCCGTTCCAATAACTGTCAAAGGAATTAGCCTGGTGATACCTAAAATCTCGTTGATAAGTATTACGAGGCATATTCCTCTGATAGAATCCATAGTATGGGAGATATGGACGATGTGGACAATTTCTAGCAATATGAACAGGAGTGCCATAGTTAAAACAAGTTTGGCGTTTTATATAGAATTTGTTTTGGTCAACTCCATGTCTGGACCGGTTGTGTGGACCAGTTTGCTTTGCCTGGTGTTCACTACTTGACACATTGTTTGGCTTATTACCCTGTTTGTCATTAGAGCATGCCTCTTTAACAAACTTAGGCAATGAGTATTTATTAGATTTTACTGATTTTTTAAACCTATTAGAAACCACATCACCAGAATTCAAACTTTTAATGGAATCAACCACACAATTGTCTTTGCTCTTAAAAACAGAGCCCACACAAAACAGTCCGAATAACAGAATTCAAAACAAATAATTTTAAAGGAACATCAAAATTAATGTCTTTATTAATTGAAGCACATGAATCATCATCCTCATTAGTCGAATCCTCAATGATTACTTTATCTACACTTGAGGCAAACACATTAGAATCGTTCACTCCTGAAGTGGACGCAGTAGTGTTTACCGAGTCGGAAACCACTTTATTATTTTTAGTTGGTTTACCATACTACATGTCTTTTATTCTTTCCTCCTGTTCTTTGGTAAAAGAAAGACTGGTGTAGTTGTCATTGTATGGTGGGGGTACGAGACTATATCCTATACCCTCTCTCTCGTTTTCTTTCCACCACAATTGATTTTCATTCATTGAATTGTCTACTTTACTAGAACCGTTAAATTTTCTAGAGTCTAGTTCAGCCCGTTTAAATTTATTAGTTAGATTCAAAATTTTTAACTTAGAGGCTTCCAGTTCAACAGTTAATTCAACAATTTTATGTTTGGCATCTAGGTGGTGACAACATTTTAAACTAAAATCAGATTTGAGTTTAGAAAAATCCTTTTTCTGTGCTTCTATTTTATCTTGGAAAGCTCTTTCATTTTTCTTAGTTTATAGTTTTCGGATTTTATAACTTCCATTTCTCTAAGCAAGTTACTATGATTAAATTTTTTAGAGATCTACTTCATTAATGCAAGCTTAGGAACATAGTTGAGAACTTACCTCAGATGAGTAGGAAGAAGTGAAAGCCATAAAGGCAAATTGAAGCTCCGTAACTTGTTCCTCAGCAACATTCTCTTCCTTAGCATCTTCAACATGAGCAAACTTTGCAGTTTGATTACTTATGTTGAGAGCAGCCATCTGATCAGTCCAGGAAATTGTTGAGCTACCAATCCCCGTTCACCTTCACTCAAACTCGTCCCACACTCTCCTCAAGCATTTCCCACTAGGACCAACGCCCTTTCCATGTTTCCTTCCTTTGCTGGATTGGTGCATTCACGAGCAAAATGACCCGGATTGTGACAGTTGTAACACCTCAGAGTATCCTTGTTAAAACCCACCTTTTGGTTATTTGGCACATTCAATTGATTCTGCCCGTTCTCTTAGTAAATTTCTTAGTACAAAACACTGCCATGGCGATTACCAAGAAATATCCATTTCTTCTACATCATCGGGATGAATTTGATCAAGCTCAGCAGCTACTACGGGTTGAACCAGATCACTAGCAAGGAATTCGTTGTAGCAATTCATGAACACCGCCATCAAAACAATGTTTTCTTGAGTTTCCTTTGAGATAGAAGGAATCTGATTAGAACCCTGACTAGAAGAGGCACAAGATGTTTGAGGTTTAACAGTAGCAGCAAGTGGTTGAGCAGTTTTAGAAAAGAACACTGGTGCTGGTTGCGGTGAAGCTTGAGAGAATTGACCCTGAGTGGATTTAAACATTGAAAAGTTGTTCTGAGGCTGAAACTGCTGTTGTCCCTGAGTAGCTTTGAACATTGAGAAGTTGTCTTGTGAAATGAGTGCATTGTTTGAAGCAACACTATTGCCTGCTGCATTGTAGGAGTTTGCATGGTTTATGGCACGTTTCTTGTCATCCATGTCACAAGCCTTGAAGGTTGCTATAACCTCAGACAGTGTTAGTATGTTGAGATCTTTCGTCTTCTTGAATACTGCAACGTTCATATCCCAAATTTGAGGCAAAGATTTTACCAACTTATTATTCGTTTCGGCTGCTGTTAGATTGATACTTGCAGATCTCATCTCAGTTACAAGAGCTATGAACCTATGCAGTTGTGTTTACAACGACTCTCCTAGAACGTGATCAAACATGTTAAATTTTTGTCGCAACAGATATGGATGACTTCTCCTCATGTCTTCATTATCCTCATACACTTCAATCAAGGCTTCCCATAGTGCCTTAGCAGTCTGCAATTCTCTAAAACCCAAGGCAATCTCAGGTGAGAATGCCATAGTTAACGTTGAAATTGCCTTTTTATCTTCTTCTATTTTCTCAAAATCAGCATCATCATACAGCTCAACAGGCTTCATAGCAACTTCCTCAGAGTTCTCACATTGGTATGTGATAGCTTGAGGACCTCTAATGATACTTCTACAAACCTTTGCGTCTTTCATTTTAACATATTTCTCAAATATAAACTTCCACTCGCTAAACCCTTCATGAGACAACAAACGAGGAATACGAGTGGTGGTTCCCATTATCAAGTCCAGTTCTTGATGTAGTGTAGCATTTGATGATCCATTACCATTGGTGATTTGTTCCATTTTAACAGTAACAGAAACAATATTGTTAGTCCAATAAATTTATTCCAAGTGTTTCTTCAAAGCCCAACAAGTCAGGCCCAAGTGAATTTCAGCTGCGAACAAGATTTAACAGAAAACACGATTGTTGACCGAGAACAGGTTTGACCGAGACGAACTTTTGACCGAGAACCCTTAAAAATGATCAAGAACACTTAAAATTTGCCCGAGAACCTAAGAATCTGGCCGAAAACGATGAACTCAAGCTGAGAACCCTCAAATCAACCCGAAAACGATGATTATTTGTTCAGCTATTTAGATTGTTTGGCCGAAATACCTGAAACAACCACGAAATCAAACAAGATTGCATGAGAACAAGGTTGATTGATTGAGATATGCATCAAACTAACTCCTGAGAATTAAGGGATTCAAATTGTTTCCATATAATACCAAATCTATAGAAAAAAATAAAGCTTCTTCTTTCCCGACACATTGTTCACCGGAAAAACAAACCAAAACACCAAAATCACCATAAACAACAATAAGCCAACAAATCTTGAATCGTTTGATATCACAACCGAGACTAGAATAGGTCAACAGGCTCTGATACCAATTGTAATTCCTTAGAATGGATCTTTCAACATGATATCAACAATCTCGATGTTATTGCGGAATATAACACGAGATAATTCAAGATAAACAACTTAGAATACGTAAATCACACCAACAATGCTTCAAAACATACGTATATTCAACGCCTAATGCTTAAGCAATGTTACACAATACTCGTTCAACTTATCTAATGGTGAACGGCCAACCAAAACCCTATACAATACATGTCTATATATTGGGGAACTACAACCTAGCCCATAACATGCCCATGCCTACCGAGATCACAAATCGATCTAGGTTTTGTGAACGCCTAAATCGATCTCAGATCTAAGTTTACTTTAATCGATTTTACGAATCTAGTTCATGATGCTATTGATTATATGTTCTATGTTATTATTAGTATTAGTTGTATGTATGTGTATGTATAATATTAAGATTGAATACGTTAATGAAGATTGAGAGAGAGAATCGGGCAGAGGTTTGTTAATTAACTCTCAAAAACTTAAATAAACTGTGAACAGTGTTCACATATAAACAGAAGATGGACCTAGTTCGTTAACATCCCCTATTGAACTAGAGTCCACTTCGTTACATACATTAAAACAAAATACTCTTAACGAATCACCCCCTGATTCGTTAAACATCCTTAACGAATCAGGAGGTATAATAACTTAAGTCTTAGTTCTCTAAACATTCTTAGCGAACTAGACATTACAATTAACGAACTAACTTAATATTTTAATAATTTATTACATAAATAAAACGACAATTACATTAACTTTAAATAAAAAGACTCGAGACGCAAAACCGTGCACTAACAGACACCCCCTCGTCTTGAGCTCTTTGTCTTCAAATTACTTGAAACGCTTGGACTGCCAGTCTCTACAACTATGAATTCCGTTCTCATAACATACAAGCACAACGCGTTGGAACTGCATAGCCAGGTCATAGTCTTCATTGCGTTCAATCAAAATCTTATTCTTGTGCAGCACGTCATTGTCAGTCTCAGTTAAATTAATCAACCACATCGGATTGATGATCTTGATCAGCTCGGTCTTCAAACTTGTACCAAGGACAATAATGGCCTCGCCAGTACGATTGTCATAGTACCAGGGGTTGAAAGATAACCATATGTGTTGGTTCATCATTTTCACTGGCACACGCTTCATTGTTTTCGGCGGTTTAACCTGAAGAAACAACTTCTTCCAACCTGTCCTTGGGTCAATCTTATTGAGACGCTTTCGGATGGGAATCTGTGGTTTAAAGAATTTGAAACTGTGGTCCACCTCAAACAGCAGATGTTGATGAATCCAACTTGCATGTTTATCCCCACCTCGATTAATAAATGTACGATACGCCAAAGTACGTACGTCCGATCTTGGTAATGAGAGAAGGTCAGATATCCTTTCGTAGTACTGGACGCCCTTCTCCCTTTTAACAGTACATACTTTCAATTCAGAATCATAAAGCCAAGAAATGATATCACCTTGAACTTTCGACACGGCCTTGAAAGTAGTCTTTTGATTGGCTTTGGCGCGTGCGATGGCTTCTAGCGATTCTTTATCAATGTATATGTGAGTATTTGATGAGAAAACCAGCTATGAATCTCAGCGAATGATGGATCAGTACTAGGATCAACACTTGTATCGATGACATTCTTTCCATTGGACGTCTTCTCAAGATGGCCTTTTGCTTCTTTAACCGTTTCTTCATTAAATACTGGAGCTCCTTGATCAACGTTTGTGTGTTGAAACAAGTCAGAATACTCCTCAGCAGTCACGTCCTCCACCTCGACCTCCTCATCTTCATAAATAAAATAAATAAATCAAATAAGTAAATCAATTAAATTAATAAAATAAATATTAATGATAAATTAATAATAAGTAAAATGAATTATCGAGAACCTTTATCTTGATAATCAAATAATTTAAAAACGTTTCATATTTTCAAAACATAGCTTAAAAAGAATTTAGCTAAAAATGTAAAAAACGAAAATGAAAAAATAGTTTTTTGTATTTTGGAATATTTAAAGAATGTATTTACTTGAAAAGAATACGAAACAAGATATATAAAATTGTTTTGTGTTTTATATATGTTTTTCAAAAGCAGTACATATTTTTGTATTTTTGTTGAGTTTGAGCAGAGAATCATATTGACCAAATTGCCCTTTCATCACAGTTTTATTTTTCAGCGATATTATGACTGGTGTTAATTCGGTCATTGGTATTGTTGTCCACTTAAATCTAATAACAAAATTTCATGTGTTTTTGTGATATGATTAACGGTTCAATTAGAGCACAGAATGTCAGAAACTATCAGCCTCTAATCTTGGTTCAAGCTTAATTTGATTTTTGCCATATCACCCCAACTTGACTTAAACCATTATATTGTTGTTCAAAATTTGATTTTTATAGAAGTTTAGGAGCAATGCATTGATTTTCTGTTACTATGAGTGAATATGCACGAGTCCATCTGTCGGCTTACATACATTGTATCTCCTGGGGTCCGTTTCTTAATGGTATTAAGACGCAGGCAAGGGAGGAACCATGTATGACTAACAGCGGATTTTGATCAAGTCAGTAATTTAGATTTGTACGAAGTACATCAGTGATCAAGTTTAATGACTTTAGGTTTGCTCTAAAAGCGAGTGAAATATTCATGCATATGAATACCCAGATGATTAAGCCGCATAAAGACTCACAATGTCCAGAACCTCAAAGCTTGTTATTTGCTTTATTATATTTTTGGTGATCAAACAAGTATAAGGCTTGAGTATGACAGGTTATTACATTTCTGCCATCCTCACCGAGACTTTTCTAGAGACTAACACCCCTTTCAATTTGGCGTTTCTTTATGTTTATATCACATACTTTACTCTACTTGTTTGTTTTAAGATTTACCAATGCACCAATGATTAAGCACACAGTCTTTTAAGCTTTTTTCTTGCTGGATTGGGGGTCAAGATAGTCAATGTACTATCATTTTCTCTTTTTGCTTCAAAAAATCAAAATTTTGAGGAGCAGAAAACAAAACAAAGATAAATTTAATCGCCCCAGTTAACTTAAGTCAATGAATAAATGACTAACCTATAAATTCAACAAGTGAATAATATGACCAAGACATGCAAGCATGCTTCACAAACTTAACTAACTGACATAATTTTCGGCGAGAAAATAATCTAAAAACGCATAACGAACGCCCCAACTATTTTCCATTATCAGGTAAATGGCTATCCTGAAGATTCACAAGAACTATCAGGACCAAACATATAAAAGTATATGTCATTCGAATGTAGATAATTAACATAATTTTTAGCGAACATATGCAAAAATCTTTTTGCTTTTTCTCTATACATACAGTAAAAACACAATCTTTTTGTCTTTTTCAATTTTCTTATAAACAAAAACAAACTTCACAATCTTTTAGAATTTTCGGATTTTTCTGTACAAACTGAAATCAAAATCTTTTTGAATTTTCAAATTTTAAAATGTTTATGGTTTTTCAAAATATTTAAAAAAAAACATTAAAGAAAATAAATCACAATCTTTTTTATTTTTCTAAATTTTTCAAATATTTTTGGATTTTAAGAATTTTTAATGTTTTTGGGTTTTAACTATACAAACAAAAAAGCACAATATTTTTGTATTTTCTGATTTTTCACCCCCTAAAACCAAAAAAAAATTTAAAAGAAAAACGGACAGAAAATAAAGATAGTCATCCTTATTTAAGGATATCAGTGAGGGTCTTCAATCCATTTAAACCAAGCAAAAATTGGAACCGCGTTTTGTCAAATGCTTTGGTTAATTGATCGGCTTTCTGAAAGTCATTATGTACTTTCTCAAGGTCAATCAACTTTTTCTCAAAGCAATCCCGGATAAAATGATATCGAATTTCGATATGTTTTGTTTTTGAATGTTGTACGGTATTCTTTGTGATAGATATTGAAGCAGAATTATCAATCAAAATAGGAGTAGTAAGAAATTTCAAACCGTAGTCGCGAAGATGTTGTTGTATCCACAAAACCTGGGAACAGCAACTCGAGGCTGCAACATACTCAGCTTCGGCGGTTGAAGTGGAGACCGTTGTCAGCTTCTTACACTTCCAGGAAACAAACCGGTTTTCCAAAAATTGACATCCTGCAGTCGTTGATTTGAAGTTGATCTTACAACCTCCATAGTCCGAGTCTGAGAAGGCAGTAAGCTCAAAGTTATCGTCCTTGGGGTACCACAACCCGAAGTCTGGATTTCCCCTCAGATATTGAAGTATTCGCTTAACCGCAGCTAGGTGAGTCACTCGTGGACTTGCTTGGTACCTAGCACTAAGACAAACAACAAACATAATGTCAGGGCGAGAAGCTGTTAGATACATTAAAGAACCGATCATGGCACGATAGAGGGTAGGATCAACAGTATCCTCCAATTCATCCGGTGATAAATTATGACCCATGGGGAGAGGAGTAGAAGGGATTTTTCCGGCAGATATCTCGAATCGGCTCAAGACATCGTTCACATACTTGGTCTGATGAATAAATATTCCGTTTGCAGACTGGTGAACTTGCAACCCTAGAAAGCAATTCATCTCTCTCATCGAGCTTATCTCGAACTTCGTTTGCATGGACTTCTCGAACTCCTTACACAACGTATCGTTTGTAGACCCAAAGATAATGTTGTCGACATAAATATGAACTAGAAGAAGATCATCACCAACAGTTTTAATAAATAAAGTGTAGTCGGCAGTACCTCGCTTGAAGCCGTTATCAGTCAGATGGTCGGCGAGCGTGCCATACCAAGCTCTCGGGGCTTGATGTATACCATACAGGGCCTTGTTTAATCGATAAACTCGGTCCAGATAAACAGGATCTTCAAAACCAGGAGGCTGGAAAACAAACACTTCCTCGTGTAGTTCACCATTGAGAAAAGCACTTTTAACATCTTTTGATAGACCTTGATATTCTTATAAGCAGCATATGCCAGGAAGATTCGAATCGATTCTAATCTTACAACTGGAGCATATACTTCTGTGTAATCAATACCCTCTTGCTGATGAAAACCTTGCACCACTTTACGTGCTTTGTTTCTAATGATCACACCTCGATCATATTTCTTACACTTAAATACCCACTTAGTCGGAATAGCTTTCTTGACTCTAGCAGGTTTGTCGATTAAGTCCCAAACACCCAATTGTGCAAATTGTTGTAGTTCTTCTTGCATAGCTTCTACCCAATAAGGATCTTGAAGAGCCATACGAGGTGTTGTTGGCTCAACTTGAGATAGAAAGCAAGTGAATTTAGCAACATTTACAATTCTAGAGGAATGTAAGTAAGCATAGGCACACAATACGTTATTTTCACTTGACGAGGCAACTTGATGACGTGTTTGTACACCCACATCAAGTTCTCCAATGATGTTTTCATGTGGATGATATCCATGAATCCGAAGAGTGGGTTTCTCAGGAACAACAACATTATCAAATAAATTAGTGTAATGTTCACCAAGTTCAAGAGATGAAACATTATCACTGTCAAGTTCAATAACTTGATCTTCAGCTTGGTCATCATCAGAAGAAGAAGATAAATTATCAACATTAACTGGAGAAGCAACATGTGGTTTCTCAGTTGGAGTATCAGGTCGACCTTCAACATCATTAGACCTTGAAAATCTTAGAATGGCCAAATGATCTTCAAAGTATGCTCGTACCAGATCTTCATCAATGTGTTCAGTTGAAGGAGTAAATGAATTAAATAATCCATCATAGTCATTCATCCAGTCGGGACCTTTCCCTTGAGGAGGAGTGATGTACTTTTGACAGTCCACATGATACCATTCCTCAACACAACCAGACGTGAAGTTAAATACCCGTTTCTTATGAGATGCATATCCCAAGAAATAACCTTCGATAGCTTTTTCTTAAAATTTACCCGCATCCTTCTTCAACATTGTACACGAAGACCCAAATGGTTCCAGGTACTTTAAGTTAGGATTTTGATTGTTCAAAAGCTCGTAACATGTCTTCTTGAGACGTTTAACTGTTAAAACCCAATTAAGCGTATAGCAAGCTGTATTCACCGCCTCATTCCAGAATTGGACGGGGAATATTAGAATCAGCAAGCATTGTTCTTGCAGCTTCAATCAAAGTTCTATTCTTTCGTTCAGCAACACCATTTTGTTGAGGTACATAAGGTGCACTGTGTTCTCGATGAATTCTCTTTTAAATACAGAAGAAATCCAATACAGTGTTTTTATATTCAGTACCATTATCACTTCGAATTCTCCTCATCTTGTATTTGTATAGTGATTCGATCTTAGTGATAAGGTTTTGTACCAAAACGGGCGTTTGATCTTTCGAAATCATAAATAACACCCATGAGTATCTTGAATAATCATCGGTTACCACAAGACAATACCAATCACCAGAAATACTCGCACGATTCACAGGACCAAACAAATCCATGTGAAGTCGTTGAAGAGGAGTATCAATGGAATTCAATAACTTAGAGGGATGAGACTTTTTCTCCTGCTTGCCCTTCTTGCATGCAATGCGGTGATTAGATAACTTAAAATTCTTCAACGAGACACCCTCAACTAAGTCATTAGCCATTAAATAATTCATCTTTCGAACATGAATGTGACCCATTCTACGATGCCATATAATAGAGTCCTTCTCAGTTTCTTTGGAGACAAAACATGTTTCGATATACGTTGATACTTTAGAACTCATATTTAAAACATAAATATCATTTGATCGTGGTGATCGCATGAAAACCATGTCATCGGGAATCACGTATCCCGGTTTCAAGATAAGACACTCTTTATCAGTAAATACCGTGGTGTACTTCTTATCACAAATTTGCGACACGCTCAATAAATTATGATCCACCTTGTCACAATAATTGACGTTTTTAAAAGTAATGTGACCATTTGAAACTTCACCCTCTTGTATGATCATGCCCCCAGAATTCCCAGTAAATGCTACATAACCTCCTTGAATATTTCTTACGTTGGTCAATAAATTGAGATTTCCAGTGATATGACGAGAACATCCGCTATCCATTATCCAGTTTTCACCAGACACAGTCTTGGATGTACCCTACACACAAAGTAAAAGTGATTAGTTCAAAAAGACAGCCCAGCCTCAGTCTTGGGCACCCTTTGAGTTTCTCTTTGATCATTAATTTGAACAGACTTCAATTGTTGTTCAGCAACTTGAGAATATGTTGCTGGCTTCCTAGACTTTCGTCTCAGCTAAGCAGCTTGAACAATATTTGAATTCGTGTTCCTACAAATAGGCTCAGTTGGAACGAATTTTGGTTTTACATGACCATGAGTTTCATTCACATGAATTACCTTTCGAGGATTCACGTTAGAAAACATGATATGTGTATCATCTTCACACGAAATTGGTCGTTTCAAGGTCTCCTTTATCATAGGAATCGGTTTAGAATGATCCTTGACAAAAATATGGAGATTTTGAGTTTTCTGTTGACCACAATTTCTCACCACATGACCTTGTTGACCACACAAAAAGCAATTTCCCATGTCAACACGACCATGTTGAAGTCTGACAGACACATATGCAACCGAATGTTGATAACTTACATTGTCAGTGAATCGTTTGGCCAAATCATTAGAAGTGACAGACTTCTTTTTCATATAAAATTCAAGGTTAGAACAATTGGAAAAAATTTTCAATGTATCTGTTCCAGTTGATTTGACAAACTGAACCTTTTTAGCTTGTTTTAACAATTGTTTTGCTTTCAATACCGGGTCTGATGAATTTGATGTCTTGGCACAAACATATTGACGTTCCAAGTCTTTCAATTTTTCAGTTTCATTGTAAAAGACACTCTCAATTAGTTCTGGTTTAATGATACTAATCGGGATATCTTTTTCAGTGAACATAGTACTCATTCCTTTTAACTTAAAGACTCTAGCAGATGGTGGCTTTGAACTAGGAGGTTTAATGGAACGCATCAAGTCCTCATCAGAAATTTTTTGTTTCTCTGATTTCTTTGCCTTCACAGGTTTAACTTTCACTTGTTCTGCCTTTGTCACATGAGGCTTGTGTGAACCATACACAGCTTCCTCAAATTCATGAGGCTCGCAAAGAATATGATTAGAACTAGGAATGTTCTTATTCTTGTGTACAACCTCTGGTTCAAATACATCCTCAATAATTACTTTGTCAACATTCTCAATAAAGACTTTGTTGCTTTCAACATGAGGTTTTGGAGGAGCAAATTGGGTTTTAAAAGTTTTAGATTTAACAGGTTTAGCATTTTCTGAAATTACAGGTTCTTTCACAATTACCTCTTCTTCTCGTTTAGCAAAAGGATTAAATTTATAATCATTGTGAAAGGGTGGCGGAATTTCACCAAAACCGATACCTTTCTTTGAATCCTTTTGTTTTCCAGACACTTCAATAATTTCATTCAACAGAAAAGAAGAATTTCGAAATTTACCCAATTTGTTCTTTAACTCAAGAACCTCAATCTCAAGTTCAGTTATCTTTGATCTATGTTTCAGGATTTCTTGAAACTTTTGATCGTTAATAGTCATTTTCACAGATAACTCAGCCTTGAGATCATGGTTACTTGTCGACAATGCTTCAATCTTTTCTCGAGATCTCATTTGAGATTCAAGGGATTGTAGATAAGTATCCTTCAGAGAAGCAATTTCTCTTACTAGATTATCATTATGATTCTTTAATGATTCTAACTTAAGTTTGTTAGATTCACATTCAACACATGTTATTTTAACAGACGAAGTAGCAGAGACAGAATGACTAACCTCATTAATCTTTGCCATGCAAGCAAACACAGTTGGATGCTTGTCACAAGAGTCTTCAGAATCAGATCTAGAATCATTGTCAGAGGACATCTCACTTCCACTTGTATCTTGAAAGTCTTTTGTCAGCCCAAACATAGCTAAATTAGCTTGAGTATCAATAAACAACAATATATGTGACCAATCATCCCCATCAGCTAATAATGCTTGTGACCCAGAAGTAGATGTTTTCTTTTCAGCATCATTACCTCATGATGTAGAAGAATTTTGATTTTGACCACGAGGACCAGTATACTCTTTTCTCGGTTTGTCACATTCTTTAGCAAAATGCCCGAACTCTTGATAATTATAGCATTTCACTTTTAACTTGTCAAATCCCAATTTCTTGTTCAAGGCAGGAAGATCTTTGCCAGTCCTTTGCATGAATCTTTTAACCTTACGAACAATCATAGCCATGTTCCACTTTAAATCCATAATCTCTAAGTCATCGGGATCAATCTGATCATAATCTTCATCAGTTAGATCACTTGTGGCTATCTTGTTACTCACCAAATTTTCATATGACGACATGAAAGCTGTCAGAAAAGCAAAATTTTGCTCAGCTTCCTTCATGTTAACAGTTGGTGGTGGTGAAGCAAATGGATTTGTAGAAGATGAATTTCCACATCCCCCAGAAATACCAGGTGATCCATAATTAATAGCAGTGTAAAAACATGCTCTTGGATCATTAAAGATAGCTGATTCTTTTTCACTTGCAGCTTGGGTAAGGAAAGCAGTTATTGGAGAGATAGTTAAACTTAGAGGCATATTTCCACCATAGAAAGCAGGATCTTGACTTTCCTTGGAATATTTCTGAGATTTAAGATCATATTCTCTTGCTTCAATCTTTTTCAAGAATTCAAGTGCAGTCAAGTCTTCATTCAAGAAATAGTTATTCTCTTTCAGAACCATTAACAATGTTGAATAAGAAATTGATATCACACTCTTAATAGTGTCAATCTTATTAGTCTCAGAAATTTCCATTTTCATTTTGTCCATCTCAGCAATTAAATGATTAAACCTTGTAATCATCTCTTCAACTGTTTCACCCTTCAATCAATTAAAGTTTCAAATTGAAACTTAAGCAACACCTTCTTACTCTCAACTGTATTTCCCATACTTCTCATACGAAGATGTTGAAATAAGGAAGCACAAATCTTTATACTACCTACTTGATGAAAGATATTTCGGGTAACGCCATAGTAAGAGTAGAATAAGCCTTTATCTCGATCTCTAATGCTTTATTCTCTTCTTGTGAATATTGAGAAATAGATTTAGGAGTAAAACCAATAGTGTCATCACCAATCATTGGTGCAAAATTTACCTCATCTAGGAAATACGAGCAATCAGGATGAACAGAAACCAAATGAGCATGAAAACGGGGTTCCCATTTAGCAAAATCGCTAAATTTCATCAAACGTGGACATTTTGAATGTGAACCAATCTCGGTGTCCAGTTGTAACATTTGTTGCATCAACCTGTTTTGAGAAGCTAGTGCATACATACCAGCCATTTTTGTAAAAGTTTCAAACTTTGAGGAGTAAAATTTAAAATTTGTAAACGAATTGTAAACAAGTAACGAACTATGAACAGTTATTAGCGAATCACAATTTAACAAAGTAAAGTTTGATCAAGTAACGAATTGGAAATGGTTTTGACGAACCAGATGAGCAACGAATTAGATGGTCAACTAACGAGTCAACTAATGAACTAACTAAACGAATCACTAAGTATAAGCTTAACGAATCAGATAACGAACAAGCTACAGTTGATTAACGAATCAACTTATAGCGAATCAGGTTGTTACAACCATTTGTAACAAACTCTGACAACCAATGCGACGTGGAAAAAGTTGTTATAACACAATTTCCAAGGTAAAACACCTGTCACACGAATCAGTTGGACACGAATCAGATTGAGTAGCGAATTGGTTAACGAATCAACCAAAACTCATAACGAATTAGTGTAACAATTAACGAATCTGATAATGACTCGGGTGAACAGTGTTAACGAATTGATCAAAAGATCAACGAATCAACAATCTTCAAACTTGTTTGAAGATCTTCAAACCTTCAAATGTGATTTCTAGAAACTGGAAATCATATGAACACAAAACCCAGAATCAAATCCGTAATATTACTTCGTTTCTTAACTAAATCGCTCAAATAAACAACCAAAATACTCGCAAACCAATCGTGAATCCACTACTCCAGCTTTCATTTCAGTTACTGATTCGCCTATCCTCTCCCTTCCGGTCGAGCTAGTTTTTATTCCTCTATCTAGGCCAACATTCATTCTAAGACTTTCACCTGCAAGGGCTGAAAGAGAAGAGCAGGGGGTGGTAGGCTTAGTAGGGCTCGAACCTACAATATCACCGTTATGAGCGGTACGTTTCAACCAATTAAACTATAATCCCCTTCAACCAATTAAACTATAAGCCCCTACGGATCTCTACATGCAATTCGCTCACTTCGGGAAGAGCGAACGGAAAGAGGAGGCCTTTGCTCTATCTGCTTCTTCCTCTCCCCAGGAATGAACAAGTATCAATCCCGTAACACAATTACCCTTAACACATATCCAATATGACCATAAACAATCCCCTGTTTCTCGGCCAAACTCAGATCCAACCAAAACAATCCAAACACAATCAAAACTCTAATTCCAGTCAATCACACCTATCCGATACCTTAACAACCTCAGATCCAATCCAATTAAGCCATGATTAATCCAAATCAAGCTCAAATTGGATCATATTCAAACCGTATTCAAACTTATACTAAAATTAACACTAACTCAGTCCAAATTACAATTAAACACATGAATCAGGAGCAATCGAACGACCGAAAGCTCTGATACCACTTGTGAACGCCTAAATCGATCTCAGATCTAAGTTTACTTTAATCGATTATAAGGATCTAGTTCATGATGCTATTGATTATATGTTCTATGTTATTATTAGTATTAGTTGTATGTATGTGTATGTATAATATTAAGATTGAATACGTTAATGAAGATTGAGAGAGAGAATCGAACAGTGGTTTGTTAATTAACTCTCAAAAACATAAATAAACTATGAACAGTGTTCACATATAAATAGAAGATGGACCTAGTTCGTTAACATCCCCTAAAGAACTAGAGTCCACTTGGTTACATACATTAAAGCGAAATACTCTTAATGTCACACCCTCAAAATCCACTAACGGAGTTTTACCATCAGAGGGTGTGAACTAACAGGATCAGAATCATTAGTTATAATCAAACATCATAAGTAAAGTTTTCAAACCACGAAACATTTAAGTTTAAATAAGTGCGGAAGCGTAAAATCATAAACCAAGTGTTGCGTCACGCAGGACGACTTAAAACCCAATTGATAATTGTTTAAAAACAAGTTTGCAAAAACGATTGAGTTCAAGGTAATGCATGATCCTATACCGCGCGCCCGCTTCGTCTACCTGAGAATAACATACTAAAAGTGTCAACACGGGGTTGGTGAGTTCACAAGTTTATATAAATAAGCATTTGCGTTTGTGTTTACGTTTTGCGTTTGCGTTTGCGTTACCAGAAAATGTTAAATCAATTATATATCTATAGGTAGCTAGCCTATAAAACAAGTATTACTAAGTGTTCGACACCGAAGCTGACTGTTTATCAATTGCCTTGCCACCATGTCTATCCAGACCATGAAAAATGTGTTAGCCAAGATTACACCCGCTCGACCTCCAGTCGAGTTTAGCGTTGGGTGGGGTTTGTCAAACCCAGTAGTACTACTCAACAGTGACTCGCTATTATCCAATATTATACGGTTCGATGTTATGAAGGACTATAGTTGTTTCGTTTGCCACTTAGCCTTTACAAGTGATATATAATCTAATAATAAAATCTAAAGCGTTTCGGAGTATGTATTCTCCCCCAAGTAAAAGCGTTTAAAAGAGTAAAAGGGGGAACGTGAAACTCACTGTTTGCGAAGAATTCAAAAACAATTCAACCAAGAGATGCACATCACAGAAAATCCTCACTAGCGTTCTAAAACAAGAATGAGATTTTCTAAGTGTTGGAACTATTATTGAGTCTCTAGACTCGGCACATAATACCTATGCATAAGATATGTTTCGTGTTTCGTTTGTGAATTGTGTGTGACTCAACAAACACATTGGTGATACGTTACATGTGTGAACAACTACTTACATGTCAAGTGTTAATATCGTACATTACTAGCAATCATTCCCCACAAGGGAAATTTAGTCAAAAACATGGCAATTATCTAGCAACAAGCACGTTTCATGTATTTTCATATAGTTCAGCAGCTAGTTCTATCAGAACAGATTTCTACTTGAAAGATTACTCTATTCAACAGATCATGACAAATCAATTAATTCACCAAAAATCGTCACAAAAGCACACATGAGTTAGGTTTCCAGAACTATTTTTATTGAATGTTTATTCCACATAGATTTCTCACAATGGTCAAAACATTACCGTAAACTCACAGCAGTCAGAATCATGCGCAACAGAATGTTATTTGTTATTCCCGTTAAATGAAAAATCCAATTAATGCAAGACCAATTGGGTTAGGTTCCTAAGTCAATGTATTGTCTTCCAGAAGTGGAATCAACCCATTTGGTCTTGTAGTTTATATGATATCTTAGTCTCAAAACAGCCTAACAGAAGGTCTCCCAAATCAGCCTTGCACAACAGTTTTGTAAAATAATAAAAACAGACTTTTATACGTCCAAAAATTACAAACTCGGACTTTTCAGAAACTAAACTCGACCTACTGTATAATCAATAATCGTATCAAAAAATAACATTAACATCGAGTTACAGCCATCCAAACACGAATTCAATAATCTGTCCAGCATCAGTTTTCATCAAAACTCAATAAACAATTAACCTATGAACTAACAATCATGCATGTAACACTAAATCATCAACAAAAAACATATTTAACACTTAGGGTTTATGATTACAGGTTTAATCATACAATTAAATGATAGAATGGATTAGATATGGTGTTTATATTACCTAATTAGCTTCTTAGCTCTTCGATCAAGCTTGAAACCGACTTGTATACGTGTGTGTGTGTGCCTTGTGGCTCGGTCGACGAGAGAGGAGAGGGGAGGGGGGCTGCCGCCAGGTGAGAGGGGATTAGGGTTTAGGTTATTAATATGTTGTTTATATATATAATTATGTTACACTTAACCCCCTTAAGCTTCTAATTAATCAATTTCTAGCATAACATAGACTTTTGCATCTTGAGTTAATGTTTTACATATGAATATCAAATAACACATACCTAACACATAATTCTCAAATAATTATTGTTTGGATGTTTGTCGTTTATTCACCAATGATTTGCGTCAACTCGTTTGCGTTTCGGTGCAATCTCGAAAGACTACATGTGTAGTGACTATCAAGCGTCATTTAAAATCCTAGTTTAAATGTAATGAGATGTGCGTTATAGATCAAGTGATCTTAAGTTTGAATTGACGGAGTTTGAATTGACGGAGTTAACCTGAAATTGACGAGTGTCACACTTAACGAATCACCCCCCGATTCGGTTAACATCCTTAACGAATCAGGAGGTATAATAACTTAAGTCTTAGTTCGCTAAACATTCTTAGCGAACTAGACATTACAATTAACGAACTAACTTAATACTTTAATAATGTATTACATAAATAAAAAGACAATTACATTAACTTTAAATACAAAGACTCGAGACGCAAAACCGTGCACTAACAGGTTTACATGCACATACAAGGGGCATACCATACTAAGCATAGATTAAGTACAAACCAACTAAGTATCGACCCAACATAAATGTTTGTTTTGTGTCCAAATCTAATCAAGTTTACGAAAATTAAAAAAAAATGTTTAATGGAGGTCCTAATCAAAACCTTAAATGCACCCATTGTCACAAACTGGGACACACTACAGAAAGGTGTTATAAATTTGTCGGGTACCCTCAAGGTTATAAGTCTAAATATGGGCAAAGGAATAGTCAGGGGAACTATCCAATTAATCTCAGTCTGATATATCTACAAACTCTTCTACGATTACCATTATGTTCTCACGTCTGAGTAGATTACTCAACTTTTGGGTTTATTAAAAGGAAAAAACAATCAAGGGCCTCAAAATTCTAACTTTGGAGGTAATTCTATAGGATTTCTTTCTTCTCATATTTTTAGAAAATATGTTTTTGGATTTTCTAGTTTTCCTTCCAATTTTCCTTCAGGGTGGGTTGTTGATTCTAGGGCAAATCAACATACGGTAATGTCCGAAAAAATGGCTAATAGATTTCATTGATGTGTCTGACTTTAATACTATTGTCAGACACCCGAATGGTACAAATGCTAAGATTCATTTAAAATTAGTTGAATGAGTCATTTTATCAGATATCTTTGTTATTCCGGAATATCATGTGAATTTGATGATTGTTTATGGACATGCTAATGAAAATAAGTTACGTCTTTCATTTGATGAACACACTTGTTATCTTCAGCATTTGCATGAAAGTCCTTATGACTTGTAATCAAATTGATGGTTTATATTTTGATAGTGGTCCTTCTAAACATGTTATGGTGTGTTTTTATAGTCATGATGGTATTTACCTATGGCATTCTAGGCTAGGACACCTTTTAAATCAAGTGTTAAATGTTTTAACAAATTGAATATAAAAACAATGAACGAACTTTTTCCATGTGAGGTATGTCATAAGGCCAAAAAAAATAGAGAACCTTTCCCACTGACCACAAGTCATCGTATGTGGGAGAACAAGTTCACTTAGATGTTTGGGTCCATATAAAATCAAAGCTATGACGGATATGGTTATTTCTGACTGTTGTGGACGATTTTTCAAGGCGCGTATGGATTTTTTTTGCTAATAAACAAAGATGAAGTCTTCTACAACATTCAAAGTTTCTGTAACTTAGTGAGAACACAGTTTAATAAACCGGTAAAAGCTTTTCAAAGTGATAACGGGTCTGAATTTGTAAATCACCACATGTCTGGTTTTAGGAAAAATAATGCCATTGCTCATCAAACCACATGTATTCAAGGGTGCATACTTCTTAGGTTATAGTCTGTCTGGAGTTTTTTACTAAAATGGGGTTGGGTTGTCTTTATTTTAACACTATTTTAAATAACACAGTATGAACTTATGTTTGGATTTCAACCCTCTCTTAATCACCTTAAAACGTTCGGTTGTCTTTCATTTAACACTATTTTAAATAACACCAATAAATTCAGGAATCATGTTAAGAAATGTTTTCTTCTAGGGTATTCTCCGTTTAAAAAAGGGTACAAATTATGGAGTGTCTATAAAAAAAATATTATTTTTTCTATAGATGTAAAATTTTATGAAACTATTTTTCCTTTCAAAGATAATAAATCTTTAGATAAAGATTCTTCAAATAACAACCATTTTTAAAACGCATTAATTTTTTTGACCTATTTGAGTTTAGTCAATCAGACGTTTGTAAAGCTTGGTGCTCAGTCTGCAAACCCTGATGGTGAGCCATTCAACAGTAGCCACATGGGATGACTTAAGGTATGAGTGAGGCTGACAACACTAGAACTACCAATGCCAATACAGGCTCTCGGGGGGGGGGGGATATAATCCTAGCATACCTGTCAGAAAAGTCTACTAGGAACTCTTCAATACCGAAAAGCCTACATGATTTTATTATTGAAGGGAAAATAAATTATAGGATGGAAAAAGTAGTAAATTACTAGAACTTATCCTTTGAAAATCAATGTTTTGCGTCGTGCTTAAAAAATCTATTGAACCAAAAACCTTTTATAAAGCAAAAAATGATAACAACTGGGTGAATTCCATAAATTAAAATATGGAGCCCTTAAATAGAAACGACACATGGACTCTTGTTGACTTATCTAAGGTAGGAAGCCTATAGGTTGTAAACGGGTTTACAAAATCAAATATAAATCCACAGGGAAAATTGAAAGGTTTAAAGCCAAACTTGTTGCTAAAGGCTCAGTTTGATGAAACCTTCTCTCTTATACTAAAGATGGTTACTGTTAGAGCACGGAAAATTTGACACTGTGGATACGTTATCCTGGCATATGTTATGGATCAGTTGTCCTAAGAATGTGATCCAGATCCTGTCAGGATCAAGGATTCTCAGTACTTATTATTTACTAATGGTTGCTCTCTTTGCATAGAAATATATTGGCAGGTATAATGGCCGGAGACGTGGTCTAACCTATTAGTTCGCCTTCCAAGTGGTCTAGCACATGGTCAAAGAAGTGTAGCGGCTATAGAGGGATAGTGGCTAAAAAATAGGACTTTTTAGTTATATTATTTTTGTATTTATATCAAGCTTGATCAGCTAGGTTATAAATACATCACATTATAACACACACAACTGATAGCATACGATTCTCCTAGCAGTATACACACTTAGCAATCTTTGTATTCACTGATCATAGCTTCCAACCTTCTAATCTTATTTTCTTGATTAATATAGTGGTGATCGACAATTGTCATCACCTGGGGTTTTTATGCCGGCAATCATAATTCGATCAACGGCTTTTCCTCATAACAAATATATGTGTTCATCCTTATTTTCACTACATATCATCATTAATGTACAAGAACTCTACCTCACAAATTCAGATTTGGTTGCATTATTCTTAAACCGACTTTCGACCAAATATATGTGTTCATCCTTATTTTCACTACATATCATCATTAATGTACAAGAACTCTACCTCACAAATTCAGATTTGGTTGCATTATTCTTAAACCGACTTTCGACCAAAACAATTTGTCACTCACCTTGGGGCAAGTGGTGCTTTAATTAGATTTCTTATCAATTTTCAAGCTCTTCTACCTATACCATTACCAATGGCCCCTCAACAAACCTATGCTTCAACTAAAATGCCTTCATCACTTTCTCTCTCATCAAAAGCTTCATTGCCTATGCCTTCTCCACCCGCACGAGTATAGAGGACCAACTTTGCTGGGAGCAAGATGCAAACTCCAGTCTTCCATGGATAAAAGTCTTCCACTGCCACTTCTGTGGTAACTTCTAACAATGATGTTCTGCAATGTTTTCACAGGTTAAGACATACATGAAGCAGCAGAACAAAACCAACCAGAGGATCCTACGCAAAATTGAAGATCTCAAGAAAATAAAGAGGCCGAGGATCTGATTCCCTTGATGCCTAGGGTGCTGAATTTCACCATTCCAGGATCCAAGGCATAACAAGCTCAAGGATCCTCCATCCTTCAGCAAGGATCATCGCTCTTCCAACCAGGATCCTCTATACTTCAACCAGGATCATGGGTCAACATGCTCAAGGATCCTCAAACTTCCATCAAGGATCCATTGGTCAACATGCTCAAGGATCCTCGATATTTCAACAAGGATCATCCATCCTTCAGCCAGGATCCTTAGGATTGTTTCGTTAAGGATCCTCTAAATATCAGCCACAAGGATCCTTCATGCAGATTCAAGGATCCTTAGGAGTTCAACATCAAAGGTCATCGAAGGTTCATGAGGGAGACTTTATCCCTATGCAGACCATTGCTTCCGATGGACTGACCGTCATGGCTGATGTATCCTATCCTTGATACTCTTATGGGATACCATCCTTTAGTCAACAAAGAGGTAACCTTTATAATAATGTATCCTTTGACACTAACCTTGGTTTTACGCAGGATACTAATATTTATCAAGCCATGGCCAAGGAATTATAAAAACTAAAGGATATTATATCTAGCGTTCCAGGGGTGGTCCGGCCCATTCATGAAATTCCGGAGGGAAATCAAAAGCTATTTTTTTTTCCCACCAATATATGATCCTGAAATCCCGAAGCGCTTTCAGACCTCTAACATAAAGGTTTATGATCGCACGACTGATCAAGAAGAACATGTAGCTCAATATAGGGAGAGAATGGAGATCAACCCCATTCTAGAAAGACTTAAAGAAGCATGCTTGTGCAAGGGTTTTGGATCCACACTAACTAGATCTGCTCTCAAGTGGCTGCTATTCTTATTCCTTACTCTATTACTTCATTTTCTCACTTATTTAGTGTTTTGGACAAAAATCGGCAAAGGATAATATATCCAAATATGTTATGTGAGGTTTAGTACTAAATTGATAACAATGAATATATGAACAAAATAGGGACGAACACCATGATTTGTTGCAAGGAGAAACCCCTTGATCTCGATTAGATCAAAGGAAAAAAACCCCGGGTGATGACAACTCTTTGATCACCACTTTATTAATATCAAAAATGGTTACAAAGTGTTGGAGATATCGATCAGTATTACAATAACGCTAAGTGTGAGAGAGCTCAGATTATTGATTGCTTAAGAGTGTGTGTAGTACATGTGTTTTCTAACTAATCTTTTTCTCGATTATAAACAAAAAAGATAACTAACTAAATCCCTACTTTTGCGCCACCACTCCACTAGCCGTTCATCATCATTGACCACGTGCGGAAGTCCTCCAGTAGCGCAAGATTAGGATGACTTAGTCTTCTAGCTGTTATATCTAACAAACACAACACCATTCAAATACAATTATTAGTAAACATATAATACCAAGAATCCTTGATCCTTTATAATCAGGAACATATCGCAAGGATAAGTGATCCACAAATTGAACAAGGATAGAGGATCCTTAGCATAAATTCTATGCCCTAACAATTGCCCCAAAAATGACGGGTGCTTATGCTTTACAGCTGACATTTTGAAATTTGAAATCCATGAAAAAAAGATTAACCGATTAGACTGCTGCCAGTAGTAATTATTATCAAACCCTTGATATTAATCATAACCGCCTATACATGTGATCCCTATAATCCATTTATAATCACATATCCCGGCCGTTCAGCAGGTATCCTTCTTTTCTCTCTCTATTCTTTATTATTCTGATAAACATGTCTGTCATTTCTTCTTCTTCTTCTTCTTCTTCTTCTTCTTCTTCTCCCTCTAAACACTCCTATCAGTCCTCCGGCGGTTCCGAACTAACGGAGATGCAACCCCAATTCCTTATCGCCAATATTTTTTTGGAGATTTGTAAGCTCATTGACCCCTAGGTTGACGAATTTCGGTCACTATTTTCACCAGAAACTTTTTTCCGACCGTACGATTCCACTGTCCGATGTGACGTTTACTCTCGAACCTGGGTGTGTTTTCTTGCCTGCCATTTTCTCATAGGCTACACGTATCCTCACCCCCCTCCTTCACACAGAGTTTATTCGAATCTACATGCATGTTGTATATTCAATCTTTGCCCATGGTTTGAAGAGTTCTAAGCACCGTCGACAAAATCATTGAAGAAGAGAAGATCAATTTAGGCCTCCAGGAGCTGTCTTACCTTTATACCCTTACAACCCACGGTTCAAATCGGTTTTTACTGAAGTGAAACCCTCGTCAACCCAACCCAATCTCAAAAGTAACCCTAAAGGATTCCTTCTGTAGGAGTCAATTTTTCTTTGTAGATCGGAACTCTATACCCGGTGGGACTGATTTACCTTTGACTTGGGTTAAGAAGGGTAGGATCCTGGATCCTTAACAAAGATACAATCCGTGATAATAGACCTAACTCTGATTTTTTTTTATTTTTTATTTTCAGTTGAGAACTTTGCTTCTTTGGCCAAGCTACCTGGAACAGAAGAGAAAATGAAAAAATTCCTTACCCTGGATACCGAGGTTCGGACTTTTCAAGCAAGATTTGTTGAATCTTTCTGCGACATCTCATCAGAATCCAATATGTCAAGTAAGATTAGTATCTGTATAATAAGTAGGAATAAATAAAGTAAGATAAAATACTTATCTTGTGTTTGTCTTATGTAAACGCTCAGAAACCCCAGAAGTCTGTTAACAAGTTCTCCATGGAAGACATTGACAACATGATTACTCCCCAAAGCATCAGGAAGGAGGCTTTGAAGGCAGCAGCCACCTCCGAACCAAAGACCATGACCACCAGAGCCAAGTCAGCTGCTTCCAAAAGAAAGAGATCCTTCGAGCCCAAGACGCATTTCGACACGATCCTCATTGTAAGCATCCCGTATCTTGACGTTTTGAATTTAATGATCCAATATCCTTCTAACTTTCACTTAACTTTTGGCAACAGGGTGTGAACACTTGCAAGGACAATTACGAGAAGATTGTGAATCAAATGAGCGAGAGCCTCTCGGGAATGGGAAGCTCGGTAGTTGCAAAGGATAAGGCCATGGCTCAGCTCTTCAAGGATAAAAAGCGACTTGAGGATCAGCTATCCTCAGCATAAGCCCAACACCAGGACGAGGTCAAACAGGCTAAGAAAGAGGCTAAGATGTGGGACGCGAGAACATTTTTGCATGCTAAGATCAAGATGGCGACAGAGGCTGGTGATCCTACCTTTGACAGGGCTGTTTGGGATGTTGAGAAGTGGAAAGCAAGTTTGGTGGATCTAGGTGGTGAAGAGGATGTGGAGATGCCGAATGAGAATGAAGCTGGCACCAGTGGGGCCAAGGAAGCGGTGAAGAACGATGGAGGAGTAGGTTCATTAGAAGGTGAAGATGTTGCATGATTGGCGATGACGGATAATGAAGACAAAGCCTGAGCCTATTCTTGTTTTTTCCTTTATTGATGTTTTTATGGATAATAGTTTATGGTTTGTAACAGACAATAGTAACTAGGTTGAAGGATCAATGATCCTTAAGACAATTTAAAGGGGTGGCAAAGATGGATGGATCCTCTATTTGTGGGGATGAAGTCTTTGTTGCCCCTGTTCACTTTATTTTCCTGCATTCTATGAACAGTTAGTAACACCTGCTTAACCCGGGTGGATGGTCCATCTTTTGTATGGTGAAATCCGGGTTAAGGATTTTGGATAAGTCCAGGTGACTTATATTAATAATAATCTAAATCTTTTGACTATTTGCTTGTTATTCATTATTTTGAAAGTTTGCTTGATATAATCTTAGCTTTATTGAAAGTTTCAAGAAATAATCTTGAGTAAAGAAATTTTTAGGATAGAATATCCTTAAGAAAAGTATCTAAAAATTTTTAAGATAGAATATCCTTAGAATAAATAGTTAAAAGGAAACTTTTTAGGATAAAATATCCTTAAAAAAAATATTTAAAATGAAAATTTTTAGGATAGAGTATCCTTAGAAACAATTCAAATATTTTAAACCTTCAAACAAAATGATTTATAAGGATCTTAGTTAAACAAATGTAAATGGACAAATAGAAATCATACCATAAGTTCTAAGTAGACCTAAGTTACCATAAGTACAGAATCTTCGGTGATCCTTGTAGAAATAAGCTAAGGATTTTGAATCCATAAGTCTCGATTCTTGTTAATGGACTTAGAACATCTGTTGCAAAGAGCTTATAAGATTAATTGGGGTTAAACTCGTTAAACTGGGGACAAGTCCAAATAATAAACTGGGGACAAGCCCGTGCAACTGGGGACAAGCCCAAACTAAGGACAAGCCCAAACTGGGGACTGGCCCAATATACGGATGTTAACTAGGGACTCGCCCAAACCGGGATTTAGCCTAAACTTGAGATAACATGAAAATGTTACAAACCGGTGATATGGTACGTCTACCATAATTCGTAGGATCCTCAATATAGCCGAAGACAACGAAATTGTCAGCCACTAAGCGTGTACTTGTCCCGCTGCCTTGGACTATACATTGGATAGCATGCGCTACTAGCGAGAGTGTTGAAACTCTAATTCATAAGAAAGGTGAAAACCTTTAAACCATGGAAGATATGACCATCGGGGGTTATACCTTAATCGTGGGCTAGGCGAATGGGAAATAGTAAAGTACCTTAAATGTAAAGGAGAGGTGGCCAACCTCTTGATCATTGAATATCTTATTAGTATCCTGCATTGTTACTTAAAAATTGGAAAGTATGAATGTTAAGAATATGTTATCCTTAAACTAAGAAAAATCTTAAACAAATAAGTGATCAGATAGATATTACCAATTTTAGGATCCTTTACACTTAAAGTATACTTGATCCTTAGAGGATACTTGATTTTTTATATGCCGCCATTATGATCTTGGCTAAGTCTCTGAGTTCCTCAACAGTATCCAAGTCTTCGAGAATGATTTCTTTATTAGCCTCACGATCACGTATGCTTGTTCTGGCTGTAGGAACCACCATTTCTGTAGGGATTACTGCTTCTGACCCAAAAACCAATGAGAAGGGTGTTTGGCCTGTTGTATTCTTGGGTGTTGTCCTGTTGGCCCAAAGAACATAAGGTAGCTCTTCAACCCACTTGTCTTTCTTGGATCCTAGTTTTTTCTTCAAATTATTGATGATTATCTTGTTACTTGATTCTGCTTGGCCATTAGCTTGAGGATGCAATGGAGTAGATGTAATCATCTTGATGCCCCAACTGTCACAAAAGTTATTGGTTCTTTTCCTGATAAACTGGGAACCATTGTCACAAATAATTTTTGAAGGAATGCCAAATCTAGTAATAATATTTCTTTTGATGAAAAATATCACCTCTTTTTTCGTGGACTTAAACAAAAGCTTCTGCTACTATCCATTTTGAAAACTAGTCAGTCATTGCAAGCATGAATACTTTTCCTCGGTACCTTAGATAGCTTACCCACAATATCCATGCCCTACTTCTTGAGAGGACATGATGAGGATATAGGATACATAGGTTCTGCTGGTTGATGAAGGATGTTTGCATGTCTTTGACAAGCATCACACTTCTTTGAGTACTCCATGGCGTCTATTTTCATTGTTGGCTAGAAGTATCCTGTTCTTAGAATCCTAGAAAACAAAGCTCTACCTCTAGTGTGATTACCACAATCTCCTTCGTGAAAGTCTTTGAGTACCTCTTGAATTTCAGGATCCTCGATACACCTCAAGTATGGACCTGCAAGAGATTTTCTATACAGAATATCATGTGATAAAATGTATTGTGATACCTTAAGTTTGAAGGATTTGGGATTCTCAGTGATTGGAATTTCTCCACTTTGAATGAATTTTTTGATTGGGAGGATCCAGGATCCTTGGTTGTTCGAGGATGACGGATCCCAAAGTACGATCTGTTTGTTAGTTCTTATCTCCCCAACTTCTTGTTCTCCTGTTGCTGGCGAGAATACATGGATGATTAGGATCTTTATATCTTCTGGAATTTTCAAGGATGAGGCTAAATTCGCTAAGGCATCTGCCCCAACATTTTCTTCTCTTGGTACTTGTAAGATACAAAACAAATCGAAGGATTTTGCTAATTCCTTCACAATTTCTAAATATTTGATCATATTGTCACCTTTCACGGTATAAGAGCCGTTAAAGTGGTTAGTTATAAGTAAAGAATCTATATAAACTTGAAGATACATGATCCTCATCTGTTTAGCTAAAAGTAAACCTATGATAAGTGCTTTGTATTCTCCCTCATTGTTGGTGGCTTGGAATTTACATGCAATGGACTGGGGTATTATGCCTCCATGTGGCGATTACAATATTATGCCCAATCCCGTTCCTCTTACGTTAGATGCTCCATCTGTGAAGAGGATCCAAGGATCCTTAGTTTCTTCTAGTTGCTGGACTTTTAAATCAGCTTCCTTTTGCATGTTACTACTGAAATCAGCCACAAGTCTGCTAGTGCTTGCGATTTGATAGTTGTTCTAGGCTCATACTAAATGTCATATTCACTCAGCGTCACAGCCCACTTGGCCATCCTTCCTTACAATTCTTTTTTTCTAAGCACATTCTTAACAGGGTAATTAGTTCTCAAAATAATAGTATGTGTTTCAAAGTAATGTCTTAATTTAGTGGAAGCCATAATAAGTGCAAGAATTAATTGTAGGTTCCTGAACGGATCGTACACGGGATGTCTTTAACAACGCAGGTGCGGAATCCCTGCGTAGATAGATACGAGTGTAGAGTATGTAGAGATCGAACACGCAAGCAATAAACCAACCACGTTATATTGATAACAAACACGTGACCCGAGGTCACTGTTACAGACTATGACACGAAACACGTTCACTGAACAACTGAAACAAAAACCTAAACGACCAACACATAAACTGTTCCGCTGAACAGTTTATATATACGACAACTTCGCCACAGGCGAAGTTGTCAATAACTTCGCTGATTCAACAAGTTCGCCATAGCGAACTTGTTGACAACTTCGCGTATTACACAAATAAACATAATCAAAACATAATTGCATTACAGACTCGATTACAAATGCTGGACTATGAACTACTGACACACATGTACCAACAGACTCCCCCTTGGCAGTAGCTTCATATCTTGATCTTCAAATCTTGAGTCTTGTAATCTTGCATCTCTACGCGTGCGCTCCTTCTCTAACACATACCGACACCACCCGTTGATATTTCCTAGCTTGATCCTTCCAAGCAGGAATGTAGAAGATCTTCTTCTCGTTGAGCACTTTCAGATCAGCCTGCGATAGATTAACAAGATGCATCGGGTCGTAAACCCGAAGTACTTCTTGTTCATCCTCATCTTCCATTACCGCCTCAGCTGTCTCGCAATCCACGTACCACCATTTTAGATCTTTGAGCACGTCCTTGGGCATGAACTTCATCGGTACTTCTTTAAGGCACCGGATCAGTTTGTATTTCATGACCATCCAAGGTTTTCCATCAACTCTCAGACCTCTATCCTTGTCTTCGACAAGTTTCCCTTTTTGTGGTTTCAGTAGCTCAAACTTTTTCTCTTTAACGCACTCTTTCCACACGATCTTCGCAATGATTCTAGCCATGTTGTCTTCACTTCTGTTTACCAATCCCAATCTGGCTAAATCTTTTACTTCACATTCTGGCAGTGTGTTTAGAGATCTCAACTTTCTCTGGAAGTACTGAATGCCATCGTATCTCTTGATCACGAAGAGCCGCAGCTGCTCGTCGTATAACCAGCAGATAATACCTTTCTTGGCTTCCGCGTATCCCTTAATATTGTAATTTTTCTGAACATCTTAGGGACCGCCGGCTTCTTCGTCTTTACGAACCAGTGGGCACAACCCTCCTTCCATTTCGGTTGTTCCTCCCACTCAGCATCTTCCTCCACGTTCTCATCACCCAACCCTGGTCTCTCAACCTCCGGAATCTCATGTTCCACGGAGTCATCAACAATCTCACCTTCTTCCAACACGTTTTCAACCGTAATCTGCTCTCCAATCCTCTCGATCTCATCAACTGGCAATACATCATCTTCAATCATAAACTCATTATCCTCCTCATCCAACTCTTTCAATGCGTCGATAACATCTTCAACATCAGCATCATCATCACCATCTACAACATCGTCACCAGCTGCATTTGTAGACTCCCCCTCAGCTGTGGAAGCCCCAAGAGCCTGAGAGGTTCTTGGCAGCTCACCACCTGCACCTTCCGGTGCATTGGGATCATCGTCATGATCTTCTCTCCGTTTCGTCCTCAACTCGTCTCCCCTACACGTCTTCTCCCCCTGAGATGCCAAGAATGCCTTGAAGGCATCTATCACCTTTCCGTGTTCAACCAGGAGGGCTGCTTGTAGTCGATTGGATTCCACTAGGCTCTGAATGGTCTTTGTCTGATCAGCAACAATCTGCTCTAGTGATGTAATCCTCTCGGAATCTGAAGTAGGGGTTGGAGTTGGCGGGACATCAGCAGCAGAAGTGACCGCAGGTGGTACACTTGGTAACCCTGCAGTAGTAGTGACGGTCGACTCCACAAATCGTGCAACCACCACCGGTGTAGTAAGCGATTGGGGTGGTAGAGACACAACTGCTGGGGCCGACGTCTCGACAGCAGTAACCTGTGCTGTAGTAGGAATAAGAGACATACCAGACAAGGCAGGTGGAGCAAAACGTACTAGCCTCGAAGATTCTCCAGCTCCGGAACCCATACCTGTCCGTTCTCTTCGTGAACGTCTGAGCACAATCTGCACCGCCTCCTCTTCATCAATTTCGTCCTCATCCTCGTCTACCGTTCTCGGCCTCTTTCCCGTAATTCTCTCCCGAGACACCATAAGTCGTCTCGCTTCAGCAAACGTTTCGTCTAGATCGGAGTCAGCTACCGAAGTAACTGCTCTAGTAACATCCACAAACTGAGGACCCGAGACATCCATATCAAACACACCCTGTACGCCAAAGGCAGCAGCAAGATCAACATCCTCAGCAGTAGACACAGCAGGAGATATCGCAGCTGGCACAGCAGCAGAGGCAACAGTAGATACAACAGGCGCAGCTGATACAGCATGTGGTGCTGCCGCCTGATGTGGCTGTGGGTCTCTGAACTCGTCCCCTCCTGCAGGAACATACCCCGGGTTGATAAGATACCCGAACAGTGGAGTATGCCTGGGACGCAGCTCAGGCTTGCTACGAGTGCTCGAAGTGCGGCACTGAGCAAAGATACGTTTCGTCACGCATTCGACGTATCTTATTGGGCGTCTTTGCGGTAGCGACGGAGCGACATGATTCAAAATCATTTGTAAGAAACGAGGATACATAGTGAATCGCTCGCGCGCCACAGCCCTTCGCTGACGATCAATCTCGTAGAAAATTAGCTGACTAAAAGAATATCTGCGGTTGTAAGTCAGCGCTATCATGGCCGACTGCATCGTCGCGCCCATCCCATCTGTTCCTGCCTTCCTGCCGGACATGCATACAATCAACACATGCATCAGGAAGCGCCACTGATCCAGCAGAAACCCTTTACTCCTCTGCGAGTCCCCCAGCGGACCCGAATAACCCATCCTCAAATAAGCTCCATCACGGAAAGGAGCTACGAACTCCGTTGGGTCATCTCTTGTTTCTTCACCGAACTGCAGAGCCAACCGTATGTCTTCCGAGGAAAACTGTATGTTATGACCATTTACGGTTGCTCGCATCACCGGAGGCTCAGGCCTGCAATCATAATACACTGTCTGCCAAAAGTCTTCAATGTTAGGCAGAGAAATGGGCAGTGTATTTGTGAGCGCGTGAAAGGCTCTTGATCGCAGGAGAAACGTGATAATCTCCCTGTAGTCTTCTACGCCTCGTGCGTCTGGATCTAAAGTGATGTACTGGTTATGTGCTGGAAAGAATTGTCTTTGATCATCACCGTCGTCACCACCAGCACCTCCAACAGCAGCCATATCTGCACAAAACAAAACAAGTTAGAGAACAGTTAAGCAACTAACAAGTTCGCATTGTACCACGTGCGAAGTTGTGATTAAACCTGTACAGGCGAACTTATAGGTGAGGCGAAGTTGGGAACAACTTCGCTTCAACTGTAAGTTCGTCAAAAAACTGTTAAGTAAATGGGTATAGGCGAAGTTGATGATAACTTCGCCTTATCACAACATCGCCACAGGCGAACTTGAGTTCAAGGCGAAGTTACGGATAACTTCGCCACAGGCGAAATTAATCTCCTGGCGAAGTTGTGGATAACTTCGCCTAAACCTTAACTTCGCCTGAATCTGAAACGGCGACTGTTCAGATTCAAAGGTTTAGATCCGATGTTTTCGCAACGATTTGACTATTTAGGAGTGAAGAACAACATAGATTAATGATTTTGAGACGTAAAGGTCGTCCATGAACACGTAATACACGGGTGAGAAACTTGGTTTTGAAAGTTCGACGACCCGAGGTCTCGAACCGGGTAAAACTATAACGAACGAGTGAGTTTGGGAATGATATTGACAACACATACCGTCAATGAACACAAGAAACTGGAAACAAACGATCGAAATCAGAATGTAAACAAGATCGCCGGAATACTTTGGTTTTGATAATAAGTTCGCCGGAATTTCTAAAATAATGATACTGTTACTGTATCAAAAGCCTTATATAGGGCAGAGTTGGTTCAGGCGAAGTTACGCTAAGTACAACTTCGCCAAATTCAACAACTTCGCCCGTAATTTCATAATCAGCCCTTTAAGTTTGAATAATCTTGCACTTAACATTAGAAATTTCCAAAAAGAGTTAAACAAAAATGATCATGTCCAAGTAACCAGTTATAAGATAATACCACTACAAAAATAGAAAAACTTAAAAAATTTATCGAAATAAGGGATCAAATTTCAGTCTAGTCAGGGACCACTATGTTTTAGAAAAATCCTAACAGGAATCATACTAACTATGTGACTGTCACTTGGATCCGTGTTTAGCTGTATTATGACATAGAGAAACAGGTTGTAAGCATGTAAATAATTTAAATGGTTTTCATCGTTTCTGTGATACGGATTAAGGTTCAGTTAAGCTCAAAATTTTAAGTGCGTACCAACTCAGAGATAATGATGTCTTCTATCTATTCTCAAAGCGTATTTGGCTATACCCAAGTCACCCCGAGTTGACTTCGACCCATAGTGTCTGATTAACTTGTATATACTCGTTGTCTGCTTCCCGTTCTCTTCTTACTCCAGAATTGAGAAGTCTTGATTGTTACTATGTCTCATAAGTACTAAAACTATACATTTTTTTTTTTTTTTTTTTTAAAAAACCAAACATTCTTATTGACTTCGGAGTACTAAACCACTGCAAGTCCCGAATCTGGATCACTGCAGTGTCTTGAAATGCTTTCTTCACGGGAATCAGAACACTCACGGGCTCGTGTATGACTGGGTAGTCGCTTTTCTGCCTATCATTCGGAAAGATATGTGTGAAGACATTCAAAACTCTTAAGGAGTTTCCACGTAAATTCGAGTAGTTTAAGTTAGTATCACATACACTATTACGCACCATGAAAATTTACCATGACATACAATGACTGTTCTAAAGCCTTTTAAGCCTAATAACTTCACTAGTTAAGCACACACAATCAGTATATATATCATTTTCCAAGGTTGGATCAATTTTCTGTTAAACACAGCAAAGAACTTCATACGAAGTATTAGACTTGAAAAGTAATTTCATTTCCCTATAAAATTTTGATTTCAATCGCCCCGATCACGTCAAAGTCGTCAGGTAAACGGCTATCCTGAAGATCCAATGGATCAACTGGACCGACCACATACAAGTATGTGTCCTTCTTACTAAGAATGACCGACTAATTTTCAGCAACTGAAAGAACACATGTCATAACTGCCCCGGTCACTTTCAGTCTTCCGGTTAATGGCTATCCTCATTCTCTAAGTCGAAACGAGGACCAAAACATATCCGAGGATATGTCCATCAAACTGAGGTAACCGACTAATTTTAAGCAATAATGACACAAAATTTTTAATAATTTTTTTTTTTTTTTTTTTTTAAATAAACACAAAGGCCTGGTTACTCGGGATTGATCATCCCGTTCAGCTCAATTAGGTTTTGAAATCTGGATTTATCAAACGCTTTAGTGAACAAGTCAGCAAAATTTTCAAGTGTATCAACTTTTTCGATCTTGATCAGTTTCTTCTCAGTACAATCCCGTATGAAGTGATGACGAATGTCAATATGCTTAGTTTTACTGTGCTTCACGGGATTGTTAATTACTGAGATGGCGGCAGTGTTATCAATTAAAATAGGAGTGAGTAAGAAATTCAGACCATAGTCGCGTAATTGTTGCTGAATCCACAAAACCTGAGAGCAGCAGTTGGATGCTGCCATGTATTCAGCTTCGCATGTTGAAATTGCAACTGATGTCTGTTTCTTGCACTGCCAGGAAACTAATCTTCCTCCAAGAAACTGACAGCCTCCTGTGGTTGACTTCCGACTCTGATTGCATCCCCCATAATCAGAATCTGTATATGCCACCAGTTCACGTCTCCTCCCTTCGGGTACCACAACCCCAGCTTCGGCTTGCCCTTGAGATACCGTAGTATCCTCTTTGCACCTTTCAAATGAGATTCTTTCGGATTTGCCTGAAAACGTGCACAAAGACAAACAGCAAACATTATATCAGGCCTAGAAGCAGTTAAATACATTAATGAACCTATTATTGCCCGATACAGAGTTGGGTCCACATCTGCGTCACCATCTGATTCAGCACCCAATTTGTGATTGACGCAGATTGGAGTATCATATGGAGAACTGTCCTCCATCTTGAATCTTTTCAGCACATCATGAACGTACTTCGTTTGATGAATGAACATCCCATCCTTCTTCTGATCAACCTGCAATCCTAGAAAGAAAGTTAGTTCACCCATAGCACTCATCTCGAATCGTTTCTTCATGACAGCTTCAAAATCCTGACACATGGATACTCTTGATGCAGCAAAAATGATATCATCCACGTAGACTTGAACCAGTAGGAAGTCACATCCTTCTCTCTTCACAAACAACGTACTGTCAATCAATCCCCTTTCAAAACCATTTTCCAGCAAGTAGTCCGATAACGTTGAATACCAGGCACGAGGTGCCTGATGTAACCCATACAATGCCTTGCTCAATCTGTATACGTGATCAGGAAAGTCTGGGTCAGGAAAACCCGGAGGTTGCTCAACATACACAACCTCATCAACTTTCCCATTTAGAAACGCGCTCTTCACATCCAACTGAAATACCTTCATCTTTTTAAATGCAGCAAACGCCAAAAACAATCGAATCGCTTCTAACCGGGCGACAGGAGCAAACACCTCATTGTAATCAATACCCTCTTGCTGATTAAAACCTTTAACAACCAGCCTCGCCTTATTTCTTACGATAATTCCCTTATCATCTCTCTTACACTTGAACACCCATTTTGTGCCTATAGCATGCACATTTCTTGGTTTTTCAACCAAGGTCCAAACTTCCATTTTCTCGAACTGAGCCAACTCTTCTTGCATGGCCTCGACCCACGAGCTGTCCTTTAAAGCCATTTGATAATTCTTTGGTTCAATTTGGCTTATAAAGCAGGAGTACAAACATTCATTCATTATACCCGTTTCTTTTATGCTTGTAAAAACACAGGTGTGCTCATTCAAGCTACTTCTGGTTTGTACACTGGAGGACACATCACCTATAACGTTCTCCAATGGGTGATCTTTGTGAATTCTCGTGGTCGGAACAGCACCGACATGTAAATTGTCTTCCAAGTTTGAAGAGATCTCATCTATGGTTGTTTCTGGCTGAGAGTGAAAAGGATTGATAAACTCATCTTCAGTTGAGGCCGCAGGGGTATCGATAGGGTTTGATGTGGAAGGTTGAGATTTCTCAAACATCTGATGTTGCAATAGATTCTCTTCCTCATCAAGTATCATCTTCGTCACAGCTCTTTCGTCTTCTTCAGAAATTTCCAAATCAGGTACGTTAAACGACTCAAAAAGTTTAACACAGTCGAAAAGCTCAGCAGGTCCATTGCTTGGTTTTGGCGGTTGGTAACTAGTAATGTCGGTGTTACAAACCACCTCCACCTTGCAAGTCGACGTATTGAAGACCCGTCTGTTGGGAGTCCCAACAACATAACCGACTAGGATTCCCTCATCGGCTACTTCACCAAATTTCGAGTTAGTCTTCAAAATCGAACAAGGAGACCCAAATGGTTCAAGACCGCACAATTTGGGCTTCCTTCCGTGCATAAGCTCGTAACAAGTTTTTCCAAGTCTCTTAACGGTTAACACCCTATTCAGAACATAGCAGGCTGTAGCAACTGCTTCAGCCCAGAACATCACAGAAGCTTCGAGTCTGCCAGCATAGTTCTGGCTCCTTCAATTAACGTTCGGTTCTTCCTTTCAGCCACTCCATTCTGTTGCGGAGTATACGGAGCGCTGTATTGATGTTCAATTCCCTTCTGAAGACAGAAGATTTCCATTTCAAAGTTCTTGAACTCTGTCCCATTGTCACTTCTGATGAATTTAACTGATTTACTCATGACGTTCTCAACTTTTGTAATTAGATTCTTCACCATTTGAGCCGTCTCATCTTTCGTTTTCAGAAAATATACCCACGAATATCGCGAGTAGTCATCAGTGATCACCAAGCAGTAAGAGGTACCTCCTAGACTTTGTACATTCACGGGACCGAAGAGATCCATATGAAGTAGTTCTAGAGTACCGGCAATTGAGTTAATCTTCTTGGTGAGATGGGTTTTCTTGTGTTGCTTTCCCTTCTTGCATGCTATACATTTGTCTTCAAAGTTAAAACTTTTTAAGGGAACGCCCGTCACAAGCCCATTCTTGACAATGAAGTTCATCTTCCGAAGATGAATATGTCCCATTCTCCTGTGCCATAATTCTGATTCTGATTCGCTTGCTTTTGTCATTAAACAGGATTCTCCAGTGGCCATTTCAGTAGACCTCATATCCATCACATATGTATTCGTTTCACGTGGAGCTTTCATCACTATCCATTCGTCTGGTATTTGAAAACCAGGCTTTAATACGATCGCTTCATTCTTTGTGAAATAGACAGTGTAATCTTTATCACAAATATGCGACACACTCAGCAGATTGTGCTTTAATTCCTCCACAAAGTTTACATTCTCAAGTGTCATTCTCCCATTCGACACAGTTCCTCTACCAGTAATCCTACCACCGCTCTCACCAGCAAAACTAACTCTTGCTCCCTGAACAGGTTTTAAATCTTGCAACAAGTGTTTGTTGCCCGTCATGTGCCGGGAACAGCCGCTATCTACAATCCAAAGATTGTTGGCAGCCCTGTTCAACTGTTCCTGCACAATAAAACAAGGAGTTAGAATCTTGGGACCCAAGACCAATAGGTCTTGGATCGATACGTCCCGTACCCTGGCTTTCTCAAGTTAGCATCAGGATAATTTCTGTAAGTCCTGTTAGGGAATCTCCCTGCAGATTGAGTGTAATGCCTTCCAAACCTTTGAGAACTGAAAGTGTTATATCTTAAGGTTTGGTTGTAAAACTGATGTTGGTTTTTATGAAAACTTGAATTCGTTACATTTTGGCATTTTTTAAAGTTTTCATTTTTAGCAGTAACAAAATGATGCTTATACTCAGTTTTATTTGGCTTCACACCTCTGAATCTCGGCTCCAGAGGGCAATCTGCAACTAAATGCCCTAATTTGTTACATCTAAAGCAACACCGACTCTCCATTTTCTTGTCAAATGTTGGTTTGGATGTAGAGGCAGTGTTACCAGCCGTTCGTCTCACATAAGGTGGGACGTACGGATTGAGTGGAGAACTCTTTTTAGAAACTTTATTTTTATCTCCATCGGTGGGTAATCCTACCTTCTCTTTTGTCTGACCAGATTCGGACAACTTATCCGAATCCGATGAGACTGGACTTGAAACAGAAATATTCACATTAGAAACAGGCGAACTTGTTTCGCCACAGCTAACACTTGGTTTTACACTTGTAATCTTGATTGGAGTTGTCTGAGGAACTTCGAAATCAACAGATTTCTGAACACTCGGATTATAAGTATAGTTGTGGTTAAAGGGTGGTGGAACTTCATTATATCCGATTCCTCCCCTCTTTGCAGAGGTACCTGGATCACTCACGAGGTGATCAAGGATGGCCGAGGAATTCCGGAACTGCTCAAGTTTGCGGTTCAGTTCCACCACCTTCACCTGGTGGTCAGCAATCTGTTTATCTCGATCAGCAATCAATTTTGTTTTTTCCTCTAAAACTTCATAACTAAGATCAATTATTTCAATTTTCTCAGCAAGTTTAATTTTTAAGCTTTGAATGTCTTTTTCACATGCTTTTATTTTAATTTTATAACTCGTTTCTCTTGCTTTCGTAAAATGGTGATCTTCTTTAATAGTTTTAAAGTCAGCATCTAAACGGACATACTGATCAGTTATCGTTTTAAGTTGCTCAGACAAATTCTCACAACTAGTACAAATATTCTTAGTACTTACCTCGGAGCGATTATCCTTGTCATCTGCCATGAAAGCTGTTTCTTCTTCAGTAGCTTTCTCAATTCCATCAACCTTCTCACATTCTTTAACTTCAGCCTCAGCCATGTTCGCTTGCTCACCAGAACCACTTGAATGCGAGTTCCAGTTGTACTCGCCTGCTTCTCTGGTCAACATGGCGTTAATCTCTCTGTTAACTCCAGAGTGTTGTGTAGGCCGACCTTGTCCTCGTTCAACCCTCTCATTTCTGCATTCCTTGGCAAAGTGCCCGTACTGTTGACAATTATAGCACCTTACCTTGGATTTGTCGAACCCGGGCCTACCACCAACAAACTTTCTCCCAGTTTTGTTCATAAACCGTTTTACACGCCTCACAATCATTGCCATTTGCCATTGCAAATCCATCTCCTCCAGATCATCAGCATCGATCTGGTCGTAATCCTCATCAAGAGCAGCAGGGTCCACAATCTTCCCCTGGATGTAGTTTTCATAGGAAGCAATAAATGATGCATAGACTGCAAACTGCTCTTCAGCAGATTTTACACTCATAGGCATCTTGGAATAATTATTGCTTGAGGCATTTGCAGAAAAACCACTTGAGGATGCTTGAGGCTTTGAAGTACTTGATCCTCCAGCAACGAAACAGACATCACCATTCGAGTTTACAGAAACGTTTCCTTCATGAGAAGAGTCAGAACCTGACTCCCCTTTTGAGTAATAAGCAGCAGATTCAGGCCTCGAACTTGAGCCTGAGTTAACCTTTGCACCATACATACCAGGGTCTTGTATCTGATCTGTTGGTGTTTCTTTTCGAACCATATTAAGCTCATAAGTTCTGAGCTTGTTTACTGCCGTTTCAAGATCACAATTTGGAAAGTCTCTGTCTTCCCTCATAAGAACGGTGTACATTTCCCACTTCGGTGGGAGAGCATCGAGAAGCTTTTCAACGATCTCTTCTTCTCGGTAAGCAATTGAATAATTGCTAAGCTCTGTCATTAGATGATAGTATCTGGTGATAAAATCATCCAGTGATTCATTCTTCAAAAATTTGAAGACAGAGAACTGGGTTTTTAAGAGTTTGATCTTTGATGCACGGATACCCACATTCCCCTCGAATCTATTTTCAAGAGCATCCCAAAGCTCTCTCGCAGAAGTGTACTTTCGGAACGTATGGAGAACCTCTTGAGGAAGTGCCATTGTTATCGCAGCATGGGCCTTGCTTTCGGCCTCGTACATTTTCTTTTCTTCGTCCTCCATTTTGCTGTACTTCTTAACCACATCGCGACCTTCGTATTGCGCAGTTGGAGGGATATATCCATCCTGGATGCACACCCACATTTTGGCATCCTGGTATTTGATGTATTGGATGAATCTGTCCTTCCATGCCACGAAGTCAGTTCCTTTCATCAGCCTCGGGGCCTTAGTGGCAGACCCCGCTTCTACTTCCATCTTGACCAAATCGGAGATGTTAATTGACGACATCCTTGCGAAAACCTGAAAAACCTGAATATACAAAAAAAAATATTAAAACAGCTCAGTAGGCGAAGTTAAGAATAACTTCGCTTGAAAGTTAACTTCGCTGAAAAAAGAACTTCGCTGAGTTCTTAAATTCGCTAGACTTGGCGAAGTTAAAAATAACTTCGCTTAGAATGAGCGAACTTAGGAGGTAAGCGAACTTGGGTGGAAAGCGAAGTTGCGGATAACTTCGCTAAGGCGAACTTATGAGGTAAGCGAAGTTGTGGTTAACTTCGCTAAACCTTATATCTTCGCCGAAACCCTAATTCCAGTGACGGCAACTTCGCCTGAAGAATGGTAACTTCGCCCGAAGAACGGTAACTTCGCCCGATGAACAAGGAAACTGTTCAGATCTGTTTTCGTCAATCCAGCAGTTTCCGATCAATGTAATGGCTTGAAAATGACTGTCAAGCACGAGCAAAACTCAATCCCAACAAAAACACGTCCCGCGAATAGGTCAAACGAGACGTTTTCTACACCCGCGTGAAATCCCGAACCTCACAATCGAGCCGATGGCTCTGATACCAATTGTAGGGTCCTGACGGATCGTACACGGGATGTCTCTAACAACGCAGGTGCGGAATCCCTGCGTAGATAGATACGAGTGTAGAGTATGTAGAGATCGAACACGCAAGCAACAAACCAACCATGTTATATTGATAACAAACACGTGACCCGAGGTCACTGTTACAGACTATGACACGAAACACGTTCACTGAACAACTGAAACAAAAACCTAAACGACCAACACATAAACTGTTCCGCTGAACAGTTTATATATACGACAACTTCGCCACAGGCGAAGTTGTCAATAACTTCGCTGATTCAACAAGTTCGCCATAGTGAACTTGTTGACAACTTCGCGTATTACACAAATAAACATAATCAAAACATAATTGCATTACAGACTCGATTACAAATGCTGGACTATGAACTACTGACACACATGTACCAACATTAATTTTTCTAAATGAGAATACCTGGCCTCCGTATCTAAAAGACTTTTACTTAAATTATAAACATGATGTTGTTCACTTTCATGATCTTTAACGAGGACGGAACTTAATGCATTACCTGAAATTGCTAAGTATAGATATAAGGATTCTCCATTCACAGGCTTCATCAGAGCTGGTGCTGAGGATAAGTAATCCTTTAAGGCTTTTAGGGTGACTTCATGTTTCTCTATCCATTCGAACTACTTGTTTTTCCTAAGGATGACATAGAAGTCTTTGCACTTCTCCGAGAATCTGAAAATGAATCTGTTGAGAGCAGCTATTCTCTTCGTCAGTCTTTGGATATCCTTAGCATTCACAGGAGATTTCAAGTTGATGATGGCTTCTATCTGTTCGGGCTTGCCTCTATTACTCTTATGGTCACCAGATATCCTAAGAACTTCCCAGCTTTGACACAAAAATGGCACTTTGAAGGATTCAACTTCATGTTGTACTTATCCAGGATATTGAAATCTTCTTCAAGATCTTTGAGGTGATCCTCAGCTTTCTTTGACTTCACCACCATGTCATCTATGTAGACTTCTATGGTTTTTCCTAACTAATCCTTGAACATCATGTTGACCAATCTTTGATATGTTGCCCCTGCATTTCTTAGTCTGAATGGCATAGCAATATAGCAATATATGCCGGTAGGAGTCATGAATGTTGTATCCTCTTGAGCAGATGGTTCCATCTGAATTTGTTAAAACCCAGAGGAAGAATCCATAAAGGTGAGCATCTCATGCCTGTCGTTGCATCCACCACGAAATCTATATGTGGCATTGGGAAAGGATCCTTGAGGCACGCCTTGTTTAAATCAGTAAAATCGACACACACCCTCCACTTTCCATTCTTTTTAGAAACAACAACCACATTTTCTAACCATCGAGGATATTTAACCTCTCTGATCATACCGGCCTTAAGAAGTTTTTCCACTTCTTCTTGTATGATCGTGTTCCTCTCAGCAGCGAATTTCCTTCGTTTATGATGGACCGGTTTAACAGATAAATCAAGGCCTAATTTGTGAGTAATTACCTCCTTAAAAATACCTGTCATGTCTAAATGTTTGAAGGCAAACGTGGACTTTCTTCATTTTAGGAATGATATTATGTGACAATTGCAAATTTCATGTTAACTCTGTTAACTAAACCCAGTTAAAACCTGTTGACTGTGTCAGTAAACTCAGTTAGTCAAGTTAACTATGAGTATGAACTCTTGTACATGTGATGTCATGTATGCGTATATTTATGTCAACGTGTCATTGGTGACTTAAACAAGGATAAGTGACTAATTATAACAAGGATAAAAAACTCGTCTTGCATGTTATAATAAACATGTCATATAACATGTATGATAAGTATAATGTGCTATGTGATTAATATATTATATTATGGTTATTACATGATGATGTGATTGTAAGTAAGCTAAATGATTAAATAGGTTATATTGTATGTCATGTAACATGTTTATTATTTAAATGGAACCTTAGTTTATGTTACATAGGAAATGTTTATTAAATTATGTACCATGTCACAAATAAATAAATAAAAGATAACCTAAGTATCATATTCATTAAATCAATCATAAAGGGGTTGTTAATAACAAGGAGGTTACAACTATTGGATGCCAACACCTTTTCCTTTCCCTTTTCCTCTCTCTTTGGCCGTGATACTCACACACACACACATACTCTCATTTTCTATCATACAAACAATCATTTTCAAGTATCATCTTCAAAACAAACAAGTTGGTGATTATTAGTAAACAAGGGTTTAAGCATTTGATCAAACAAAGTGAGTAGATTATTATGTTTATATGTTTCTTTTTCTTTTAATTCATATGAACCTTGTATCCAAATGGTTGGATCATGAAAGGGGATGATCAATGTTTGACAAGTCAAAAAGATTAGTATGTGTCTTGGTTAGTATTGTTGAGTCTTTTATAAATACATGTGTTTTTACTTTTCTTAGGAAATCAAATGGATAAAAATAAGACATGAAATTTGATTTAGCAAGAATGTTTCTTGATGATTTTGGAATCATAAGGATATAAAAGTTGTGTTGTGTAGTGGATTGTGCCTAAAACTGCTTGCTGACAGACTTGGTATCTCGGATTGTATTGTGAATAAATTGATGATATGTTTGAGTTTTTGATCGATTTTTGATTCTATGAACATGTACTTTGAATCTAGTTTTCAGAAAGTCCAAAATCTTAATTTCTGGACACTGTTTGAATACTTTTTATTAATTTACAAAATCAGGATGCAAATCTAAATTAGAGAAAATAATTCTGAGTTGAGTTGTAAGTTTCATAACTTGATGATAAAAATAGATATGGATATAATTGTACTTCTAGGATGTTGTAAATTGAATTAGGAATCTAGTCCAATTGGTCTTGCATCAATTGGACAAATATGGAATTTTTGACAAATTTTTGATTACTGCTGTGTTGTTGTAGAAATATAAATCATGTTGTTGTAGTATATGAATATTCTGGACGAATTGGTAAATCCAAAAATTGTGAGACAAATATATGTTGAACCTAATACTGATGTGTACATGTATGATTAATTTAGTAATTTAATTGTGAGTTTTGATTGATCAGAAAAATCGGTTTAGGTGGTATAAATTGTTAAAGGTGATAAAGTTGTTAGTTGAATTGAGATAATTGCAAATTGTGATATGTTAGTTTAAATTAGAACTTTGACTTTTTAAGTCAACTTAGAACTAGTTGACTAAATAGTTAGTCTTGCTTGTGATGTTATGAAAGTGTATTGATCATAGAATTGCAAGTAATATGGCTAAGTGTGTATACTTGATGATTGATTAAGTGTGACTATAATTATAAGGTAAACATTCTAAGTCCAACCTTTTAGTCAAAGGTCAATATTTTAGTCTAAGGTCAATATTTTAGTCAAAGTCAACTTTAGTCAAAGTCAAACTTTGATCAAAAGTCTTTTTAAAAACAATGGGAGATTGTTGGATACTAGTGGTTCTAGGAACCATCCCACAAGTTACTTACGTACTTGCATTTTTAGGGTCTTAGCACGTGACGCATTTACTTCCGTCGGATTTGTGTAATACTCGAAGCACCAACAAGGTGAGTTTACGGCCCCACTTTTATACCTTTCCTTTGGGGGAGGAAACATGCAAAACTGTTTTACTTTACTTGCTCTAAATCTTTACACAACCGTTTGGTTGCTTATAACGTAGTGTTTCTTTGCCATGGAAAGTCCTCACGAACATCGGACCGTTAACTAAGGTTAACTGGCGTGGTAAATTTAAATAGTACTATTGGGTTTGACAAACCCCACCCTGCATTATTCTCGGCTGGAGGTCGAACGGGGTGTAACTTTGACCAAACATTGTTAAGTTTTGGCAATACTTGACTTGAGGCAATAACTAGTCAGCTTCGGTCGTGATGGAAACATAACACTATGCGGCAACGAGTTAACTAAGTGTAGTTAACCATGGGCCACTTTTATTTATAAATGTTTATGAACTGATAGAGCATAACTTACTTTGAAAACCTGTGAACTCACCAACCATATGTGTTGACTCTTTTTAGCATGTTTTCCTCAGGTCACTAGCAAGCACTTGGATTAGGATAACATTGCATGCATGGACTTGCATTGGTTTAAGTTTGAAAACATTTACTTGATATTGGTTTTGTGCTTGTAGCGCCATGAATTATTTAAACTTGTTTGGGAGATGGCTCCCGCACTTTGTTTAGCTTCCGCACTAGCACTTAAGTACTCTGAACATTTTATTTTGATTTGTTAAAACTTTTAAGACCATGTAGATGTCGTTTGGTGTGATTAATGTGTTCGGATCCTGGTTTGTCACCCGCCTTACGGTAAAACTCCGTTAGTGGAAATTTGGGGGTGTGACAGATTGGTATCAGATCCATTGGTTATAGCGAACCAGGTTGCATACCATTTCATATAGATTGCAGTCCGGTCTATAGCTTTTCATGATGCATTAGTTACACTGCACATATATACATAAGATACCACTCATTCATCCCAACCCCATCCCTTGTGTCACAGTATGTCTTCGTCGTCAGCTGATCACACCCGTGAGAAAGCACCTATCATCGCTGAGGAGAGCACCCCACCTGCGTCCCCGAGACTGAAGAGGCAGCGGACCATCCCTGATGCTGGCACATCTACTGCTGAGGAGTCTTCACCCTAGCACACGTTCTTGCCTAAGCCCCAGTGCGACTGGGAATGGTACCCAGAGGTGGTGACCATGATGATTGAGAAGGAGGAGGTTCCACCCCTAGCTGTTGTAGGTCCTTCTTGCCCTACTCTACCCGCCCTGCCATGCCCACCAGAGAGGGTGATAGCTGCACTGGCGCAGTGTGGGAAACAGGGTATGAAGTCGGAGATTGCTAAGCTAGCGCAGAAACAGAGTGGAGCCAAGCATAAGATGGATTTCTTGAGGGAGCTCTGCGATAGGTGGTCAGAGATGCACTACAAGTTAACCTTTGATGTTGAGAGGCTAGGTGAGAAGATGCAGATGCTTGCAGACAGGGTGATAGATCTGACTAACGAACTGAACATTGCTCGTAACCGTATTCGGGATCTGGAGGACCGGCTGGCACCTCCAGAGGACCCAGTGGAGGACCCTGAAGAAGACCCAGAGGAGGACCCCAAGGAGGATCCGGAGGAAGACACCGAGGAGGAGCCCGAGGTTAGCGGGTCATCGGGAGTATCTGACGAGTGATATCGTCAGTTGGTATTCGTTTGGATTTCTTTCATTAATAAACGCAAGTGGGAGAGTAGTGGCAACAACAACTCCAACAACAAGAGCACCTCTTAAGGCCACAATCAACAGAGACGGTTTGAGTCTCCTCGCAGGAACAACTACCCGAGCCAGAACCAACAACAGGGAGGATATCAGGGGAAACTCCCAAAGTGTAACAAGTGTAACTTCCATCATGCCGGGAAATGTGATAAGTACCATTGAACAAGTGTGGCAAACATGACCACGAAACCAATTTTTGCCGAGCTGACAACCCCCAGAAACAAGCCCCACCTCAAGAGGCCCCGAAAGGGTGTTTTGAGTGTGGACAGGAGGGTCACTTTAAGAGAAACTGCCCCAAACTGAAGAATGCTGGTAACGGAGGGGCAAATGGCAACGGGAAGAATGGTAACAATGGGAATGGTAACAACGGAGGTGAAGGCAGGGGAAGAGCCTTCGTTATTGGTGGTGGTTCAGGTGAGACTTCTAACGACTCCGTAACTATTACCGGTAAATATAAAATGAATGGTTGTTATGCGCTAACTTTATTTGATACCGGGGCCGATCGAAGTTTCGTGTCAACTAAATTTTGGGAAATGGTTAATAGCACCCCATCTGCCCTAGAGTCTAAGTACACTATCGAGTTAGCAGATGGTAAAACCATCCAAGTATCCCATATTTTGAATGGTTGTTCCATACAATTGTCTAGTCATTTGTTTCCCATAGATCTTATGCCGATTAAACTTGGTAGCTTCGACTTAGTTACTGGGATGGATTTGTTGTCCGAGCACCGAGCCGAGGTTGTCTTTCACGAGAAGATCGTCCGCGTACCTCTCCCTGGGAGAGAAACTCTCATTGTTCATGGTGAGAAAGAGAGTGCGACAGTTGGGATCATTTCCCTTATGAAGGCACAGAAGTTACTGCGTAAAGGCCATACTGCGATCTTAGCCCTAATCACCGACAAAGGTACTGACGAGGCTGTGGAGGAGGAGGTCTCAATCGACCAGATCCCTATTGTTAGAGACTTTCCTGAGGTTTTCCTCGAAGACCTACCTGGCCTTCCGCCTCACAGACAAATGGAGTTCCAAATCGACCTGACACAAGGAGCTGTTCCTGTAGCTCGTGCACCGTATCGTCTTGCTCCGAAAGAGTTAGAGGAACTGTCTTCAGTTGCAAGAACTGCTAGATAAGGGTTTCATACGCCCCAGTTCATCCCCGTGGGGAGCCCCAGTCCTATTCGTGAAGAAGAAGGATGGAACTCTACGCATGTGTATCGACTATCGGGAACTTAATAAGGTGACGACCAAGAACCGGTATCCCTTGCCACGTATTGATGATCTGTTCGATCAGCTGCAAGGATCCAGTTACTACTCGAAGGTCGACCTTAGGTCGGGTTTTCACCAACTCCGAGTTCGGGAAGAAGACATTGCGAAAACAGCGTTTCACACTTATTTTAGACACTATGAGTTCGCCGTTATGCCATTTGGGTTAACAAACGCCCCAGCCGTATTCATGGACCTCATGAATCATGTTTGTAAGCCTTATTTGGATAAATTCGTCATTGTGTTCATAGACGACATCTTGATATATTCGAAGACAAGGGAGGGACATGAAGAGCACTTGCGATTAATGATGGAGCTACTCATGAAGGAACAACTGTATGCCAAATTATCGAAGTGCGAGTTCTGGATGCGTGAAGTAAAATTTTTTGGCCACGTGGTAAGTGGGGAGGGAATCCAAGTGGACCAGTCCAAGATTGAAGCAATCAAGGATTGGCCAAACCCGAAAACTCCCACCGAGATCCGTCATTTTCTGGGATTAGCTGGTTATTATTCGCAGATTTATTGGAGGATTTTCCAAGATTGCTCAACCACTCACATCCTTAACCCGCAAGGGCATTGTGTATAAGTGGACCGACGCACATGACACAGCATTTCAAACTCTAAAAGACAAGCTGTGTAGTGCGCCAATCCTATCACTGCCCGAAGGAGTAGAAGACTTTGTTGTTTACTGCGATGCTTCACTGCAAGGAATTGGATGTGTACTTATGCAACGGGAAAAGGTCATCGCATATGCGTCTCGACAACTGAAGACCGCTGAAAAGAACTACACGATCCATGACTTAGAACTTGGAGCCGTCATCTTTGCACTAAAAATCTGGAGGCATTACCTCTATGGAACCCAATGTACGATCTACACTGACCATAAGAGCCTCCAGCACATATTCGAGCAGAAAGAACTGAACATGAGGCAGAGACGATGGGTCGAGTTGCTTAACGATTATGAATGTGCTATTAAGTATCATCCGGGTAAAGCCAACGTGGTGGCTGACGCCTTAAGCGGAAAAGAAACTTTGAAGCCCAGGAGGGTTAGGGCTTTACAACTAACGATTCACTCTGGTCTACCCGAAAAGATCAGGGATGCCCAGTTAGAAGCTCTGAAAGCCGAGAATTTCGATGCCGAATCTTTGCGCGGTGTAGACGGGAACTCAGAGGTTAAGTCGGATGGCATTCGGTATTACCATGATCGAATTTGGGTACCGCGTTATGGGGATCAATGAACACTGGTCATGGATGAAGCACACAAATCCCGATACTCAGTACATCCGGGATCAGATAAGATGTACCATGACTTAAAAGAGCTATACTGGTGGCCGAGTATGAAAGAGGAAATTGCCGGGTACGTGGCTAAGTGTTTGACATGTGCCAAAGTGAATGAAGAACATAGGAAACCGCCGGGATTACTTCAACAACCCGAAATTTCTATGGGGAAATGGGAACAGATATCCATGGATTTCATATCCAAACTACCCAAGACACCCAGCGGTTGCGACATGATTTGGGTCATAGTGGATCGATTGACCAAATCCGCACATTTTATAGCCATCCAGGAAGCGGACAAGACGGATAGGCTGGCTCGCATTTACATTAAAGAAATCGTTTCCCGTCATGGTGTGCCGATATCGATTATTTCGGACCGTGATGCTAGGTTTACCTCAAACTTTTGGAAATCGTTGCAAAAGTCGTTGGGTACACGACTGGATATGAGCACGGCTTATCATCCACAAACAGACGGTCAGAGCGAGCGAACAATACAAACATTGGAGGATATGTTAAGGGCGTGCATCATCGATTTTAGGAGCATTTGGGAGACGCACTTGCCTTTGGTTGAGTTCTCTTACAATAACATTTACCATACGAGCATACAAGCAGCCCCTTTTGAAGCTCTGTATGGGCGTAAATGCCGATCACCACTCTGCTGGGCGGAAGTGGGTGAGAGCCAACTAACTGGCCCTGAAATAGTTCATGAAACGACGGAGAGGATAGTTCAGATCCGAAACCGTATGGCAGCAGCACGTGATTGTCAGAAAAGTTATGCTGATAAGCGTAGAAGGCCTTTTGAATTTGAAGTCGGGGACAAAGTTTTATTAAAAGTGGCACCGTGGAAGGGTGTCATTCGTTTCGGAAAACGGGGAAAGTTGAGCACGCGTTACGTAGGGCCATTCGAAATCGTGGAACGAATTGGTCCAGTGGCTTATAGGTTGGACTTACCGGAACAACTCCGCGGGGTACATAACGTCTTCCGGATATCAAATCTTAAAAAGTGTTTGGCTGACGAAAACTTGATAGTTCCTTTGGAGGAACTAGAAGTGGACGAACAGTTACGTGTCATCGAAGAGCCGGTGGAAATCATGGATCAGGACGTAAAGACCCGTAGGCACAGTAAAACTCCTATCGTTCGCGTTCGTTGGAACTCTAAGCGTGGACCAGAGTTCACATGGGAGCGCAAGACCAGATGAAAGAAAAGTATCCACACCTATTCAAACCTGAAGCCAAACCATAGGTACGATTTAAATTTTCGGGACGAAAATTCTTTTAACAAGGGGATGATATGACAAACCTAAAATTTTTCTTTTCTATCCCTTTCATGTCCCAGTCTAGTGGTGACATCACATTAATTTTCGGGACGAAAATTCTTTTAACAAGGGGATGATGTGACAATTGCAAATTTCAGGTTAACTCTGTTAACTAAACCCAGTTAAATCCTGTTGACTGTGTCAGTAAACTCAGTTAGTTCTGTTAACTATGAGTATGAACTCTTGTACATGTGATGTCATGTATGCGTATATTTAAGTCAACGTGTCATTGGTGACTTAAACAAGGATAATTGACTAATTATAACTAGGATAATAAACTCGTCTTGCTTGTTATAATAAACATGTCATATAACATGTATGATAAGTATAATGTGCTATGTGATTAATATGTTATATTATGGTTATTACATGATAATGTGATTGTAAGTAAGCTAAATGATTAAATAGGTTATATTGTATGTCATGTAACATGTTTATTATTTAAATGGAACCTTAGTTTATGTTACATAGGAAATGTTTATTAAATTATGTACCATGTCACAAATAAATAAATAAAAGATAACCTAAGTATCATATTCATTAAATCAATCATAAAGGGGTTGTTAATAACAAGGAGGTTACAACTATTGGATGCCAACACCTTTTCCTTTCCCTTTTCCTCTCTCTTTGGCCGTGATACTCACACACACACACATACTCTCATTTTCTTTCATACAAACAATCATTTTCAAGTATCATCTTCAAAACAAACAAATGGTTGGATCAAGCAAAGGGTGATTATTAGTAAACAAGGGTTTAAGCATTTGATCAAGCAAAGTGAGTAGATTATTATGTTTATATGTTTCTTTTTCTTTTAATTCATATGAACCTTGTATCCAAATGGTTGGATCATGTAAGGGGATGATCAAAGTTTGACAAGTCAAAAAGATTAGCATGTGTCATGGTTAGTATTGTTGAGTCTTTTATAAATACATGTGTTTTTACTTTTCTTAGGAAATCAAATGGATAAAAATAAGACATGAAATTTGATTTAGCAAGAATGTTTCTTGATGATTTTGGAATCATAAGGATATAAAAGTTGTGTTTTGTAGTGGATTGTGCCTAAAACTGCTTGCTGACAGACTTGGTGTCTCGGATTGTATTGTGAATAAATTGATGATATGTTTGAGTTTTTAATCGATTTTTGATCTATGAACATATACTTTAATCTAGTTTTCAGAAAGTCCGAAATCTTAATTTTTGGACACTGTTTGAATACTTTTTATTAATTTACAAAATCAGGATGCAAATCTAAATTAGAGAAAATAATTCTGAGTTGAGTTGTAAATTTCATAACTTAATGATAAAAATATATATGGATATAATTGTACTTCTAGGATGTTTTAAATTGAATTAGGAATCTAGTCCAATTGGTCTTGCATCAATTGGACAAATATGGAATTTTTGACAAATTTTTGATTACTGCTGTGTTGTTGTAGAAATATAAATCATGTTGTTGTAGTATATGAATATTCTGGATGAATTGGTAAATCCAAAAATTGTGAGAAAAATATATGTTGAACCTAATACTGATGTTTACATGTGTGATTTATTTGGTAATTTAATTGTGAGTTTTGATTTATCAGAAAAATCGGTTTAGGTGGTAAAAATTGTTAAAGGTGATAAAGGTGTTAGTTGAATTGAGATAATTGCAAATTGTGATATGTTAGTTGTGGTAAATTAGAACTTTGACTTTTTAAGTCAACTTAGAACTAGTTGACTAAATAGTTAGTCTTGCTTGTGATGTTGTGAAAGTGTATTGATCATAGAATTGCAAGGAATATGGCTAAGTGTGTATACTTGATGATTGATTAAGTGTGACTAGAATTATAAGGTAAACATTCTAAGTCCAACCTTTTAGTCAAAGGTCAATATTTTAGTCAAAGGTCAATATTTTAGTCAAAGTTTAAACTTTAGTCAAAGTCAACTTTAGTCAAAGTCAGCAAAAGTCAAACTTTGGTCAAAAGTCTTTTTAAAAACAATGGGAGATTGTTGGATACTAGTGGTTCTAGGAACCATCCCACAAGTTACTTACGTACTTGCATTTTTAGGGTCTTAGCACGTGACGCATTTACTTCGGTCGGATTTGTGTAATACCCGAAGCACCAACAAGGTGAGTTTACGGCCCCACTTTTATACCTTTCCTTTAGGGGAGGAAACATGCAAAACTGTTTTACCTTACTTGCTCTAAATCTTTACACAACCGTTTGGTTGCTTATAACGTAGTGTTTCTTTGCCATGGAAAGTCCTCACGAACATCGGACCGTTAACTAAGGTTAACTGGCGTGGTAAATTTAAATAGTACTATTGGGTTTGACAAACCCCACCCTGCATTATTCTCGGCTGGAGGTCGAACGGGGTGTAACTTTGACCAAACATTGTTAAGTTTTAGCAATACTTGACTTGAGGCAATAACTAGTCAGCTTCGGTCGTGATGGAAACATAACACTATGCGGCAACGAGTTAACTAAGTGTAGTTAACCATGGGCCACTTTTATTTATAAATGTTTATGAGCTGATAGAGCATAACTTACTTTGAAAACCTGTGAACTCACCAACCATATGTGTTGACTCTTTTTAGCATGTTTTCCTCAGGTCACTAGCAAGCACTTGGATTAGGATAACATTGCATGCATGGACTCGCATTGGTTTAAGTTTGAAAACATTTACTTGATATTGGTTTTGCGCTTGTAGCGCCATGAATTATTTAAACTTGTTTGGGAGATGGCTCCCGCACTTTGTTTAGCTTCCGCACTAGCACTTAAGTACTCTGAACATTTTATTTTGATTTGTTAAAACTTTTAAGACCATGTAGATGTCGTTTGGTGTGATTAATGTGTTCGGATCCTAGTTTGTCACCCGCCTTACGGTAAAACTCCGTTAGTGGAAATTTGGGTGTGTGACATATTATATCCTCATCGATCTCACTAGGGATACTGTATCCTAGGAACACTTTCACATCTGGATACTCGGTATCCAAGGACACTTCCTCTATGTCTTTCTCCCTAGCTTCCAGCACGTCTCTAGGATGTTGTTGTGGTTGCTATGCTATCGTCTGTGTAGCTGCTGGCTTCATTGATGAAGACTAGTAGTTCTTGGCGATCATCTATCCTTACTACTCCCCAAGGAGTTGGTAGTTTGATGCATTGACGGTAATTAGAAGCCACTTCCTTCATCCTATGTAGCCAAGGCCTTCCCAAAATAACATTGCAATAAGAAAAGTTATCTATAACACAAAAATTTTTGGTAAGAATTTAACCCTTCAATGTATATTGGGAGTTTGATGTCCCCCAAGGTCTTCTTGGTTTTGCCACTGAAACCAACTAATACCGATGTCCTTGGGATGCTCTCAATGTCCGGGATGTTCATCTTCTGAAGTACATCGTGTTGGATGATATTCACCGAGCTTCCACCATCGACTAGGATCCTGCTTACATAATGGTTAGCAATAAACAAAGTAATAATCAAACCGTCATGATGGGGATTCTGGATGCTTGATTTATCTTTTTCATCAAAGAGGATCCTTTTGTCTACTGTTAAGGTGGTGGATATAACTCGGTCGTTCCATATATGTCTAAGCCTCCGGAAATGAAGTTGATCACTTGAGCGTCTGGTGGGGGCGGAGTTTCTTTTTTAGGAACCTCTTCAGGATCCTAGACTTTTTTCTTCCCAACAGTTTTTTTAAATGGCCCTTACTTAGGAGGTATCAAATTTCCCTCTTTAAACTGATGCAATCGTCCGTCATGTGGCCAAAATCCTCATGGAAATCACACCTTGCCTTCTCCCCTAGATCCTTCAAGGCACAACTCAAGCCATGGGTATCTACGGAGAAGCAATATTCTTAGATGCTGCGGTAATCCTCATCATCATCTCCTTCTTCAACTGCGCGGACGTTTTGATTGTTGAATTTAGAGTACAGCTTTGAATTGTTGTTTCTATATGAGGATCCTTTATTCTTTTCTGGAGAATCTTGCTTAGGTTTGAGCCCCTAACTGTTACTTGATCCTTTTGTCATCTTCCTGCCATATGAACCTCAATGCTCTATTCCTTACTTCATCAAAGACCTGCACGGAGTCATCAGAAGATCATAAAAGGGGGAGCCCTTCTAAAGTCCCATCTTGAATGCTTCAACAGTAGTAGCTATGTCAAGATTAGGGGTTTCCAGGGCTTCTCTGCCAAACCTTGTAACAAAATCCCTAAGGGATTTATCACTAGGTTGGATAACTCGGTATAAGTCACTAGTTAACTTTTCAAATTTCCTACTACAAGAAAATTGGCTGTTGAACAAGTTAAGTAAATGTGAAAAAGAAGTAACAGAAAAGGGAGGAAGACTTAGCAGCCATTTTAATGCAGATCCTGTTTGTGTGGATCCGAAACCCTTGCAGAGACAAGCCTCCTTGAGCCTCTCAGGAATAGGGTTGATTTCCACTTTCCCGGTAGTGAGCTACGTGTTCTTCAGGAATAGTGGTCCCGTCTTACACTTTCATGTAGGGGGTTTGAAAGCGTTTCGGGATCTCTGCGTCACAGATTGGTGGAGCAAATATGGACAATTTATGCCTTCATTCCGGTATCTCAGGGATTGGACGGATCACCCCTGGTACGCTGGATATCATATGCTTGATTTTCGGCAGTTCCATAGCCATTGCTTGATTGATAACAGCATCCTGCATGGAACCACGATTAGCATTTAAGGATATAGGATCATGCATGTTACCTCTTTTTTGTGTAAATGTTGGCATTCCAGAAGATGTATGAGGTAAGAAGCGTCTGCTACAGGAGTTGGTCCACCGGAAGCTATGGTCTGCATTGGGTTTATATCTCCTTCATGGACCTCGGAGGATCGTTGATGTTGAACCCCTGAAGATCCTTGATCCGGGAAGAAGGATCCTTGACTGTGGATGAAGGATGCTAGTGGTTTGGAGTTGAAGGATCCTTGAAGATACAATCCAGAGGATCCTGGTTGAAGGATCACTGGCCCTTGCTGAAAGGTTGAGGGTCCTTGAGTTGGTTAACCCATGGATCCCTTGTGAAGGATATAAGATCCTTGCTTGAAAGTTGAGGATCCTTGAACTTGTTGACCCATGGACCCCGGTTGAGGATAGATGATCCTTGCTGGAAAATTGAGGGTCCGTGAGTCTGTACATTCATGGCTCCCGGTTGAAGGATGGATGATCCTTGCTGAAAAGTTATGGATCCTTGAGCTAGCTTACCCATGGACCCCGGTTAAAGGATGGATGATCCTTGCACCTGCTGAGCCAAGGATCCTGGAGTAGTAAAATCCAGCATCCTAGGCACTAGTGGAGTCTGATCCTATGCTAGCCTCTTAGTCCTCTTGAGATCTTCTATCTCCCGAAGGATCCTCTGGTTAGTCTTGTTTTGCTGCTCCATATATGCTTTTACCTGGGAAAACATATTGGAAACATCATTGTCAGTATTAACTACCGAAGTGGCAGCAGTTGTTTTCGAGCTCTGGAAGACTGATAGTTACGTCTTGTTTCCAGCAGCAGCAGCCCTTGGTGCTCCCGTCAATGGAGGAGGCATCGGTGGCAAAGTTCTTGAGGAGAGAAGAGCCGAAGATCGCATGGTTGATGAAGCAGAGGTTGACTGCGAGGCCATTGATGGCTATATGGGTATGAAAAGTCTGAAAATGGTAGGGTATTTTCAGGATTATAGCACCAATTGCCCCACGGTGGGCGCCAAATTGTTTTGGACAAAAATCGTCTAAGGATATTATATCCAAATCTGTTATGTGAGGTTTAGTGCTAAATTTCTAACAATGAATATATGAACAAAATAGGGATGGGCACCGTGATTTGTTGCGAGGAAAAACCCCTTGATCTCGATTAGATCAAAGGAAAAAAACCCTGGGTGATGACAACTCATCGATCACCACTTTATTAATATCAAAAATGGTTACAAAGTGTTGGAGATATCGATCAGTATTACAATAACTCTAAGTGTGAGAGAGCTCAGAATTATCGATTGCTCAAGAAAGTGAGTGTGTAGTACATGTGTTTTCTAACTGATCTTTTTCTCGATTATAAACAAAAAAATACAACTAACTAAATTCCTACTTTAGCGCCACCACTCCAGTAGCTGTTCATCATCATTGACCACGTTCGGAAGTCCTCCAGTAGCGCAAGATTAGGATGACTCAGTCTTCTAGCTGTTATATCTAACAAACACAACACCATTCAAATACAATTATTAGTAAACATATAATAGCAAGAATCCTTGATCCTTTACAATCAGGAACATATCGTAAGGATAAGTGATCCACAAATTGAACAAGAATAGAGTATCCTCAGCATAAATTCTATGCCCTAACAGTTAGTTTGTTCAATAATCAATTTTCTTGTAGTAGAAAGTTTGAAAAATTAACTAGTTATTTATACCATGTTGTCCAACCTCGTGACGAATCCTGAAGGGAATTTTTCACTAGGTTTGGAAGGGAGGCCTTGGAGATCCCAAATATTAACTTGGCTACGGCTGTTGAGGCGTTCAAGATGGGATTGCAAAAGGACTCCCCATTTTATGATGATCTTGTTATGACCCATGTAGGACATTAGTTAAGTCAGGAATAAAGCACTCAGATTCTTTAGACTAGAGGATGATAAAAGGATCCAGGAAAGATTGGGTACTTCAACAAAAATGGAGCCACTCGATAAGAAGCAAGGATCCTCATACAGGACAACAATTCCAAGTCCTATTCAAAGTTCAACAACCAAAATATCCATGCAGTCGTAGAAGTCGAGGATGATGAGAAATATCCAAGGATATTAGAGTATTTCTTTTCCGTTGATAATCCTAGCTTAATATGTGTCATGAGAGATCCTTCAAGGATAAATCCAAGTGGTGTGCATACCACAAAGACTTTGGCCACATGACTGATGAATGTATTGGTCTAAGAAGAGAAATTGGGTATCTTCTAAGCAAGGATCACCTCAAAGAGCTTATGAAAGAAAGAAGTCAAGGATCCAGGATCCTGAAGAAATCCCACAGAAGGCTGCTCCACCACCACATAATGCACATATTACCAATTTTATCTCTAGATAATCAGACATATGTGGAACCTCATTCTCCTCAGCAAAACGACATGCTAAAGAAACGAATTTGGAGAATGGAGAAAGACCCATCATGATGACATCTTTAACCAATCAAAGGGTCATAACCTTCAACAAAGAGGATCACATGCACCTACAGGATCCTCACCATGATGGTTTGATTATTAGGTTATTTATTTCTAACCATTGTGTTCGCAGGATCCTTGTAGATGGCGGAAGTTCGATGAGCATCATTTAGGCCGATGTTCTCAAGAAAATGAACATCTCTGAAATAGAAATTGTACCAAGATCGTCTGTTTTCGTTGGTTTTAGCTGTGAAACCAAGAATACATTGGGGGACATCAAGCTTCCAATTTACATTGAGGGAGTTAACTCTTTCCAAAAAAATTGTGTTACAAACAACCTATCATGCTGTAATGTGATTCTTGGTAGGCCCTGGATTCACGAAATGAAAGAAGTAGCCTCCACCTACCATCAATGTGTCAAGCTTCCAACCCCATGGGGAGTAGTGAAGATTGATAGTGGTCAAGCGGAGGGGAGGAACTATCACACTTCATCCATGAAGCCAGCCATGAAGCAGACCATCGCATAACAATCAAAGTATAATTCAAGAGAGGTGCTGGAAGCCAGAGAAAAGGACCTTAAAGAAGTAGTCTTGGACCCTGAGGATCCATACATTAAGGTCTATATAGGATCCGGTATCCTCAGCAATATTGAAGAGGATCTGGTATCCTTTATCAAACAAAGGAAGTCCACTTTTGCTTTCAAACACTCTGACATGATAGGTATCTCTAAGAAAATTATTACGCATAAGTTAGGGATAGATACTTCTATTAGGCTTGTCCACCAGAAACAAAGGAAATTTGCGTTTGAATGAAATATCATTATCCAAAAAGAAATGAAAAAACTTCATAAGGCAGGTATGATTAGAGAGGTAAATATTCAAGATGATTAGCCAATGTAGTGGTTGTTTCTAAAAATATGAAAAGAGGGTATGTGTCGATTTTACTGATTTAAACAAGGCATGTCCCAAGGATCCTTTCCCCTCAGCCCATATTGACTCCATGGTTAATGCTACCGCAGGACGTGAGATGCTCACCTTTATGGATGCTTCCTCTGGATTTCAAAAAATTAAGATGGAACCATCTGGTCAAGAGGATACAACATTTATGACTCCTACTAGCATATATTGTTATATTGCTATGCCATTCTGACTAAGAAATGCAGGTGCAAAATACCAAAGACTGGTCAACATGATGTTCAAGGATCAGTTAGGAAAGGCCTTGGAAGTCTACATAGATGACATGGTAGAGAAGGCAAAGAAGGCTGAGGATCATCTCAAAGATCTTAAAGAAGCATTCAACATCCTTGATCAGTACAACGTGAAGCTCAATCCATCCAAGTGCCACTTTGGTATCAAAGCTGGAAAATTATTAGGGAATATGGTGACTAAAAGGGGAATAGAAGCCAATCCTGAGCAGATAGAAGCCATCATTAATTTAATGTCCCCGTGAATGTTAAACATGTCCAAAGACTGACGGGAAGGATTACTGTCCTGAATAGATTCATCTCTAGATCTTCAGAGAAGTGCAAAGACTTCTATGATATCTTGAGGAATAATAAGAAGTTTGAATGGACTCAAAAGCATGAAGATGCGCTGAAAGCTCTTAAGGATTATCTATCCTCAGCGCCAGCCCTGATTAAACCAATGGACGGAGACCGTTATTCTTGTACTTAGTTGTCTCAGGTAATATGGCTAGTGTTGTTCTTGGCAAAGATCATGAAGGACAACAACATCCGGTATACTATACAAGTAAAAGTCTCTTAGATGATGAGGTCAGGTATTCTCACCTTGAAAAGTTAATACTTGCTTTAATATGGCCTCAACTAAGCTGAGACGTATTTTTGAAACCCATACTATAGTTGTAAGAACTAACTATCCTGTTAAGAATGTGCTTAGAAAACCAGAATTTCAAGTTGGATGGCCAAAATTACAAGAGCTTGCAGACTTTGTGGCTGATTTCAGTAGTGACATGCAATAGGAAGCCGATCTGGAGGTCCAGAAACATGAAGAAACCAAGGATCCTTGGATCCTCTTCCCAAATGGTGCATCAAATGTAAGAGGAACAAGATTGACCATTCTACTAAAATCGCCACATGGGGACATAATACCCCCCGTCCATAGCCTGTGAGTTCCAAGCTACCAACTACAAGGCATAATATGAAGCACTTATTGCATGTTTCCTTTTACCTAAACAAATTAGGATCAGGTATTTTCAGGTCTACATAGACTCTTTATTAATAACTAACCATTTTAACGGTTCTTACACTGTAAAAGGTGAAAATATGATCAAATATTTAGAAATTGTGTCCTTTGAAATGTTTAGTTTTCTTCAGGTACCAAGAGAAGAAAACGCTAGAGCAGATGCTTTAGCAAACTTTGCATTATCTTTAAAGATCCTAGATGACATAACCCGTTATTCACATATTGTCTCTGGCAATTGGGGAACAGGAAGCAATGGAGATAACAATGGATTGTCTTGAAGAACCCAAGGATCCTTCATCTTTTCCAGAAGTTGGATCCTGGATCCTTCCAATCAAGAAATTCCTCCAAGAGAGAGAAATCCCTAAAGGGGAAAATCCGAAAGCTTTCAGAATTAAGGTATCACAATTTATTATTTTACAAGATACTGTATATAAAAAATCTCTTGCAGGTCCCTACTTGAGATGGATTAATGATACAGAAATACAAGAAGTGCTTAAAGACTTCCTCGAAGGTGATTGTGGTAACCATACAGGGAGCACAACACTGTTCTCTAGGATACTTAGGACATGTTACTTCTAGCCAACAATGAAGTATTCAAGGAAGTGTGATGCTTGTCAAAGATATGGCAACATTCTTCATTAACTAGTAGAACCTATATAGGTTCATGGCCTTTCATGAAATGGGGAATGGATATTGTAGGCAAGCTACCCAAGGAACCAGGTGAAAAGTCTTCATGCTTGCTATGACAGATTACTTCTCAAAATGGATTGAAGCAGAAGCATTTGTTCAAGTACGTGAAAGGGAAGTTATATCCTTCTTTAAAAGAAATATTATAACAAGATTTGGTATCCCATCTAAAATTGTTTGTGATAATGGATCCCAATTTATTAAGAAAAGAACTACTAACTTTTGTGACAGTTGGGGTATCAAGATGATCACTTCTACACCATTTCATCCTCAAGCCAATGGTTAGGCGGAGTCAAACAACAAGATTATCATTAAAAACATTAAAAAGAAGTTAGGATCCAAGAAAGACAAGTTGGTTGAGGAGCTTCCTTATGTTCTTTGGGCCGATAGAACAACACCCAAGAATGCAGCAGGTCAAACACCTTTCTCATTGGTGTTTGGAGCAGAAGCTTTGATTCCTACATCAATAGTAGTTCTTACCGCTAGAACAGGCATCCGTGATCCTCAGGCGAACAACGAAAGTCTTATCCAGGATCTGGACACTGTTGATGAGCTCAGGGATTTAGCAAAGATTAGAATGGCTGCGTATCAACAAATGATAGCTGGGGCATATAACAAAAACATTAGGATACGAAGATTTCAAAGGAGATTTGGTTCTAAAGAAGGCTTTCCAAAGTACAACGAATCCTACAGATGGAAAGCTTGCACCTAAGTGGGAAAGGCCCTACTTGATTGAATCAGAAGCAAGAAAATGGGCATACCACTTACTTACCGTGGAAGATGACTGACTTCCAAGAGCCTGGAATGCCGTCCATCTTAAGAAATACTTCATATAATCAGGACCAAGAATCATGAAGTTGGTAAAACCTTATCTTGTTATTTATTCATTTTAGGCTTTTATTACTAACCAAAGGAAACAATGTTCTTAATATTTACTTCTGCCAAGCTTTGAGTTTATGCAGACAGTGCAGATTTCAATAGAGAATTCAACATTCAAGGGGTTGACCACCACTCTCACACGTTTAAGGTATAATCCCCGTGATTATACCTTCTGAAGGTTTAAAGGTGCTCACCTTTCTCACAAATTAGAGTTTATACACTCTCGCCTATAGTGCATACTATCCAAAGTATATTTCGGGGAAATGGGACCAGTACACGCTTAGCGGATGACAATTTCATTGCTTTTGGCTATATGGAGGATCCTACGAATTAATGGTAGACGTACCGTACACAAGGCTTCTAACATTTTCATGTTAGCTCAAGTCCAAGGTTTCTAATATTTTCATGTTAGCTAAGGTTTTGGCGTTTTCACGTCACTTACGTTTGGGCTAAATCCCGGTTTGGGCAAGATGCCAGTATAACATCCGTATCTTTGGGCCATACCCCAGTTTGGGCTTGTCCCCAGTTTCTTTAAGTTTAACATGCGTATATTTGGGCTTGTCCCCAGTTTGTTAGGCTTGTCCCTAGTTTCTTGGATTTAACCCCAGTTTATATGATTATTTGACTTACAATCTTAAGATATTTGCATCAGGTATCCCCAAGTCTATCTACAAGCATCATGGAAACATTTGTGGTAACTTATGTCTAATCAGACATTATGTTATGATATTTACTTATCAAGTTATATTCATTCAGATTATATCTTTAGTAATTATTATATTCAAGGATCCAAGATTCTTATTCCGTTTTCGAAAGGATGATTTATCTTTAAAACATTTCATAAAAAATAAATTATCACAACTATGCTTTCATAATGATAAATTATCGGCAAATAGTCAAAATATTAGAGTTATTATTATTGAAACCACCTAGATTTAAAACTGGATTTCACCATATAAAGATGGACCATCCACTCGGGTTAAACAAGTGTTACTAGCTGTTCAAGATTTGCATGGATAAAAAGAGGTGTTGGATATGTATCCGAAAGGGAAGTTCCAAAGGAAACTCTATAGATATATGATAATTATATCTAGCTTGTCAAATCTTATCTGTTTTTGCAGGAAGTTTGAATTCAAATGCAAAATGACAGTTGTGATCTTATCACAACAGCCATTTTGGGGGCAATTGTTAGGGCACGAAAATTTGACATTGTGGATACGCTATCCTGGCATCTGTTCTGGATCAGTTATCCTTAGCATGTGTTCCAGATCCTCTCAGGATCAAAGGTCATCAGTACTTATTATTTACTAATGGTTGTTCTCTTTGTATATCAATATATTGGTAGGTATAACGGCTGGAGACATGGTTTAGCCTATTATTCCGCCTTCCAAGTGGTCTAGCATGTGGTCAAAATAGTGTAGAAGCTATATAGGGATAGTGGATAAAAAGTAGGACTTTTTAGCTATATTATATTTGTATTTATATCAAGTGATCAGCTAGGTTATAGATACAACACATTACAACACACACAGCTGATAGCATACTATTCTCCTAGCAGTAAACACACTTAGCAATCTTGGTATTCACTCATCATAGTTTCCAACCTTGTAATCTTATTTTCTTGACTAATATAGTGGTGATCGACAATTGTCATCACCTGGGGTTTTTGTGTCGTCGATCATAATCCGATCAAGGGCTTTTCCTCGTAAAAAATCTCCGTGTTCATCCTTATTTTAGCTACGTATTCATCGTTATTGTACAAGCACTCTACCTCACATATTCGGATTTGGTTACATTATCCTTAAACTGATTTTTGACCAAAACAGTTACTGATAGCACTATCATTAGTCTTGCAGTTGAAAAAGACTAGCTACTCTTTCAACTTGATATTAACAACACTTTTCTATATGGTAATCTAAACGAGGAAGTCTATACGTATTTATTAGAAGGTTTCTTCTCCCCACATGAAAAAAGTTTGTAATTTAAATTAATCTTTATATGGTCTAAAACAAGCTCCTAGAATTTGGAATGCAAAATTGTTAGGTACTTTGACTGAATTTTGCTTCGTCAAAATCATGTGTGACTTTTCTTTATTTTTCAAGAGTACTGTAACTTCTCTTGTGATCCTTCTTGTCTATGTGGACGATTTTGTCATCAATGGATATGTTGTAATAGAAATTAACAAAGTCAAGTAGATGTTAAATTCAAAATTCTTAATTAAACATTTGGGTTCGCTAAAGTATTTTCTTGGCATAGAAGTACCAAGATCAGAAAAGGGTATTTGTTTGTCACAGAGGATGTATTGCATTAAATTTCTTGCTGAATTTGGCTTAGCGGGTCCAAACCTGTTAACACCCCTATCAAGCAACATCACGTTGTTACGAACTTTTGTAAAACAGATGAAATTGTTTTAAAAAATGTTACCGGGTTTCAAAAACATGTGGGAAATTTAATTTATTTGTTGCACACACGCCTAGATATATTCTATAAGGTGCAATTTCTAAATCTCAATATATGCATAAACCCACAGATTCTCACCTACAAATTTTCCTTCGCTTAATTCGACATTTAAAAAAAATATCCTAGCATGGGTATTCTGTTTAGTAAAGGCCCAAGTCTCAATATCCAAGCCTACGCTGACTCTGACTGTCTTGAAACTCGACAATCTATTTTTGGGACAGTCACTGGTTTCATGGAAAAGCAAAAAAACCAAGAAATTGTATCTAGATCCTCTACTAAGGTTAAATATAGATCCAAGTGCGTTGCTACTGGTGAGATTGTATGGTTGAAAAATTTGTTGAGGGAACTACATGTTCAAATTAGTATACCCGTGGAGCTATTTGGTGACAACAATGCTGCTATTTCTATCGTTGCTAACCCCGTGTTTCATAATAGGACCAAACACGTTGAGATAGATCTGTTTTCTCTTTCTGAAAAAATCTTTACTAGTCTCATCAAAACTATGACTGTGGACTTTAGTAAACAACTTGCGGACGTGGTCGCTAATGGTTTGTTAGCTTGGCAACATGATTTATTGATTAGTAAATTAGCGATGTATAACACGTACGGATTATCAAACTGAGGGGGGGGGGAGGTTAAGATATAAATATATTTTTTAAATTTATAATCCTTGTTTATTTATCTAATCTTGTGCTTATGGGTTGGAGTTTTGGGCTTACAAGACTTATTTGTTTCTTGGAAAAGCAAAAACCAAGAAATTGTATCTAGATCCTCTGCTAAGGTTAAATATAGATCCATGTGCGCTGCTACCGGTAAGATTATATGGTTGAAAAATTTGTTGAAGGAACTACATGCTCAAATTAGTGAGCTATTCGGTGTCAACAATGCTGCTATTTCTATTGTAAGTCCCGAATCTGGATCACTACAATTATGATATCAATAAACAAGTATTGGTGCAGAATACTGTTAGTGCACGGTTTGTGACTGGTGATTTGCAGTTAATGTATTCAAGGATAAAGTATTCGATAGCTACTGAAAAGGGGGAGTCTGTTAGTGCACTGTTTCGGTGTCCGTAGCGATCGAATAACTTATAGGTTGTCTAGTATGTGTATTTAATGTATATTGTAAAATAGCCTATAAATAGGGAGCTCGTGCTCATAATTTAGTAGAGAACTTGTACATAGATCTAAATTATCCTCTCCATAACTTATTATTCTCTCTAATGTATTCATCCATATTTATCAATAAAGTATATATTTAAAATATCAATTTCGTGTTGGTGTATCGTACTAGCGGCTAGATCTTGGTCTCTATGACGTTCTCTCAATTAGATAATTCGTAAAGGAAGTTTTGAGTTTATATTATCGAAGCTCTGCTGAATTACTCTCTCAAGCTTCAATCTAATATTATACATAATCATACATACAATTAATATATACAATTAACATATATTATACAATTAATTGTGATCATGAACTAGATCCGTAATCGTACTAATTATATATATATCAGATCTGAGATCTGAGGTTAGTATAACGTATTCTCAAGTGGTATCAGAGCTTTCGGTGCTCATTTACGCTTGATTTGATGGTTAATTGATGTTATCAGATTGTTAATTGATAATGTTTTGTGTTAAGTCTCTGTTTGATTTAATTTTCGATCAAATTAAGGTTAATTGCATGAATTAAGGAGTGCTTGGATTGGATTTGAAAGTGTTAAGGTATTGGAAGGTTATTGTGATTGGAATTGGATTGTGGTTTGGTTTTTGATTGATTTTGGTTGGATCTGGTTTTTAGCCAAGAACAGGGGTTTTATTTTGGTAAATCGGATACGAATAGTGGTTAATTGATTTACGGATTGAGACGAATGAATTCGCGATGAAGTTACGAGTATGGTGATAATTTGATTGTGTAATTTGGTTGGTTATTGAGTTAGTATTACAAATCTGTGTTCTGGGTTTGTGTTCTTCAATTTCCAGAAATCTGGAAATCTTCGTTTGAATATTTGAAGATTTGAAGATTCTAATCTGATTCGTTAATTTCAGTTTGATTCGTTAACTCATTTAACTTAATTCGTTAACACTACGTGAATATCGACCTTCGGCCACACATGTGGTCTGGCGATTTGCCACACTTCGGCTTAAATGTGTGGCTAAAAGATCTTTGACCATGTTTGAAAACCTTCCAGAATGTTCTGGCCACACATATTATTCTTCATGTGACCATTCTATACCTACTCAGGTACTTTTCGCCACACTTTGAAAAAAACTGTGACAAAAACTAGCCACATTATAAAAACGTGTGGCGAAATGTGACCTACAGTCATAGTTTGTTTGATCTTTGATACATGTGACCAAAAACACATGCATTAGCCACAAACTGTGACATATAACTAGCCACATGTTTTAATAGTGTGGTCTAATGTGACAAACGGCTACTGTATTGATAAGAGATGTGTCTAAAAGGTAAAAGATATAGCCACTTATATTACGGTGTGTGACCTAGTGTCACATTTTCTAGCCACATTTTTAATAAAGTGGCGAAATATGACGAACAACCATTGTATTTATTAGTAATGTGGCTAAAACGCTTAAAATATATGGCCACTTATACGAGGTTGTGTGACCAAAGAGTAGTTTACTTTTATTTTTCCTAAGTTTTTTATTGCCACGGATACACTTATTATGTGTGGCTATAAGTGATAAATTGTCACACTTAAATATTTTTAACTGTGTCCAAATGTAATTAATGGCCACTTATACGAGGTTGTGTGACCAAAGAGTAGATTACTTTTATTTTTCCTAAGTTTTTTATTGTCACGGATACACTTATTATGTGTGGCTATATGTGAGAAATTGTCACACTTAAATATTTTTAAGTGTGTCCAAATTTAATTAATGGCCACTTATACGAGGTTGTGTGACCAAAGAATATCTTAGTTTTATTTTTTATAAGTTTTTTATTGTCACATATACACTTATTATGCATGACTATAAGTGAGAAATGGTCACACTTAAATATTTTTAAGTGTGTCCAAATGTAATTAATGGCCACTTATACAAGGTTGTGTGACCAAAGAGTATGTTAGTTTTAATTTTTCTAATTTTTTAATTGTCACGGATAAAATTATTATGTGTGGCTATAAGTGATAAATGGTCACACTAAAATATGTTTAAGCGTGTCAAAAACGTAATTAATGGCCACACGTTGATTTGACGAGTGGCGACGTCATCATTGCCTTTACAGTTTCTTGTGCCGCCAAATTCAAATTGTCAGGAAGATGTACCGCCGAGTTCCGATGTTGTTTAAATACCAGTCACAATCACAATCACAATCCACAAATCACAATCACAATCCATAATTACAATCCACATTCATAATCACAATCACAATCCACCTTTCTTCCGATTATAATTTCCGATAATGGCTTCAACATGGGTCGAACGTGCACCGGGTGCTCATGCCCCCGTCTACTTCGACCCCACAATTTTCACCCTATGATTCCACTTTTCTTCCGGCGTTGTCCGGAGGAATCAGAGGGTGAGGTATGTGGACTATGTCCACCCTTACACCTTCACGTACCAACAACTTAACCGAATGGTTAGGTGGCTTGGGTACACGACTGCTGATTATTTCAACATTGATATGGTAGTGCTGGGAATCGAGGTGGCGTACATCGAGTTGAACGACTTGGAGCACTTCAAGTCAGGTGAACCTTCGCCTACAAAGGCTTAGGGACTCCACCTATACCTCGGATGGCATGTACGAGAGTATCATGCCCTCTCATACTCCAGAAGAGAATCCGGATGTAGATTCGCATACGAAATCTACAGGAGGTCTATGATGGATGTCGATGTAGATTCTGATATGGAGTCGGATGCTAGGAGCTAGTTAGTTTTATGTAATTTGGTTTTCTTTATTAATGTAAATATTACTATTGTAAATGTTATCATATTTTGGTATTAATATGTTATGTGAATTGATTAATCATATTTAAATTTGTTTTTAATACATAATCACTTATATTATGTAAATGTTATTATTGTAAATGTTGTTATAAACTGCAAAGCGTTGAGCGTTTTCAAAGCGTGATATATATATATATATATATATATATATATATATATATATATATATATATCTGGTGGCTGAAATTTAATGACTGCTTTTTTTTAATACATAATCACTTATATTATGTGAATGTTATTATTGTAAATGTTATTATTAACTGTAAAGCGTGGAGCGTTTCCAAAGCGTGATATATATAACTGGTGGCTGAAATTTAATGACTGCAATAAACCAACTATAAAACAACAGACTTTAGTGCTTGCAATAAAACTGGTGGCTGAAATTTATTAGGCTTTAATATATATATGTTATGTGAATTCCAAACTCGGCCAAGAAGAAAAAATCTAAGGTTTCCACAGATCTTAAACTTCCCAAAGATCTTAAATTTTGATAAAATCCCTTCCAAAACTCAATGCCATCACCAAATCTAAGGTTACTAGTTATGTCATTGAGTTTGGAAGGGGTTTTTCAAAACTGAATTTTATTTGTTCAAAGGCTTCTTCAAAGTCTAAGACCCACAGATGCTTTGGCCAAAGATCTGATTATGGAGGGTACAATTTTAGTATACAAGTTAGTGAAAAGAAGGGCATAATGGTCTTTTTTTATAAAATGAGTTGATAATGTTTTGCAGGAAACCAGCTGTTAAAAAGTATGTTGAAACATATCCAAATAGAGGTTGTGCAAGAAAAAAAAGCATCAGACGAGAAATGATGACTGTCACCGATGGCCGGTTTGGGCGGTTTCGCGGTTTCCAACCGAACCATGAACACCCTAGACAACATGATGCATTTTTTGGCTTTCTTTCTATTAATGTAACTTTGATATAGCACGAGTCAGTTATGAGTGTAATGACTTTATTGATCTTACTATGATACACTACAAGTCAAATGTGACTTTTATCGATATAACATGATGTACGTTTGAACTTGACACCAATTGACCAAAATATCCAGAAGATGAAATGAATTCAACAAACCGGCCTGTATAAGTAGTAATAGTATTAAAAACAACCAATATTTCTTTAGTTTGAATTAATAAGTACAAAGTAAAGAATGGTGATATCGTGTATCACAACTAAATTTAAACATTATTTTCATCTAACTAGCCGTACGAACACAACTGTTGGGCCGACAACCCCGACATCGGTGTCAATCTCCATTACGAATAGTTGTAGGCTTTTTCCCGGGCTCCAGTAATCATCCAGGGACTTATTAAGAAGCAGTTTATTTGGTTGTACAAGTGGCAATGTATTACCCTCATGAGGGAAAGTTACCGTACTAAATTCCTCATTGACCTCGTTATACGAATGCCTATAATTCTTGGGTGGAGTCATGAGGACAACATGCTTTTTTCTTTCCAGTTGATCTTGAACAAAACACACCTGCATGCTTGCGAGGCCAATATGAACGGATCATCCTTGTGGCCAAATTTGTTTAGGTCGACCGACGCGTAACTAAGAATATTATGTTTGACATGTTTAAGTTAACTCATTGGCACATGAAGACCGGAATTCTCTTAGTATGATAATATAGGACCCATATCTCTTGCAAAACCCCAACATATAAGTTTTGTCCATAGGTCACCACGTCTTTTTTGATGTGCATGTCATCCACCTCTACACCAACCCCGTTGTTCTGGTAAACTCTACCATCATGAGATTTAGTACGAAATTCAAAACCGTTTATGTCGTATGAGTCGTATTTGTAAACGTTGCGGTGTGCTCCGTGTGCAATCCACTTTACGGTTTCCGATACAGAACCTGGGGAGCCCGCTAGCTCTCTTTCAACCTGAATTTCATTACAAGGATTCGATTCTTGATCTACATTGCAGAAACTATAAAAGAATTCTAAAAATTAAAGAAGACTTAATAAATTGATCTACCTTGTCGCGTAACCAGTCACCAAACTTTAAAGTATGCTCCTTCTCCAGCAATGCTTGTCGTTTACTAGGTATTTGGTTTCTCAAAGAGATCTTGTGTTGTCTGCAAGTAGGAGTATAATATATATATATATATATATATATATATATATATATATGGGTGTAGTTACTGTACGCTAATGCCTTAACGTACGGTATATTCTGATTCAATATATGGGTGCGTTTGCTGAGCGTTTAAGTTTTCTATATACAGTTACTGCACCCTATATATATATATAATTTAGAGTATATATGTTAGTATTACTTACTCGATATACGACGCTATTTCAGGCATATTCTGCAGCACGTAAAAATGTGCTCTCTTGAAGAGATCAGGAGAAACTTCAACTGATTTAGCACCTATGAATGGAATTGTCTCCCCATTATCATCATGCTTATTATGTGGAATACCAACAGTACTCTTGATGTTTTTTTTGGTATTTGCTCAGAAACTCGATTGTTTATTCTGCAATGTTCTCCTCAGCAATGCACCCTTTTGGATAAGTTTTGTTTCGCACATGCCCTTTGATAACCTTCATACACCTTTCAAAGGGATACATCCAACGAAAGCATGGTGGCCCACATAATTTTATCTCTCTTAAAAGGTGCACAGTTAAGTGAACCATGGCATCAAAAAATGATGGCGGAAAGTACTTCTCCAGCAGGCACAGTGTAACTATTTGCTCTTCCTGCATCTTATCAAGCTCTTCTACAATGATTTCTTTGCTACAAATTGACTTGAAAAAAAACAAAGCCTAATTATAGCATTTCTCATTGGTTCTGGCATGATGGACCATATTGCAAGGGGCAGAAACTGTTGAATAAGCATGTGATAATCATGTGATTTAAGGTCTTGTAGCTTCCTTTCTTTAAGATTCACCAAACTAGAGAAGTTAGAACAATACCCTAGTGGAGCCTTCAGTTTATACAGTGTTTCAAGAAACATGTCTTTTTCTTGCGCTGATAATGTGAAGCATGCTGCAGGCAGTTCTGTATTGTTGCCTTTTGCTTTCAGTTGCAACTCCTTTTTAATCCCTAAAAACCCCAAATCCTTTCTAACTGCCAATCCGTCTTTTTTCCTACCGGGAATGTTCAGCAACGTCCCGACAATATTTTCTGCCACATTCTTTTCAACATGCATCAAATCAATACAATGTTGGACAGGTAAATACTTCCAGTAGCTGAGCCGTTGGTACCATATGTTGAACTTCTTCCAATATGGTTGCGGCGTTGTGTTATCCCTTTCCTCTTACTCCCACTTAGGGATTCAGATCCCTTTCCCCATTCATTGTTAATGTTTTTGACCTCGTCGTATATCTCTTCCCCTGTTATAGGCTCTTTAGAGGTTCTCATCTCCACTTTTCCGTTGAACGTCTTTGTTTGTTTTCGGAAAGGGTGGTCATGTGATAAATACCTTCTGTGGTTAGCATAACTCTGCTTCTTTGTGTGATAAAGTCGAACACACTGAGTGTCGCCCCGACACACAACACAACCTTTGAATCCACTGTAAGGGCAACAACATAGTATACCAAGAGCAGGGTAATCATTAATCGTCCATAACACAACTGAATGTAGTGCAAACATTTCTTGTTTATATGCATCATATGTTGGCTCCCTGACCTCAAATAAAGATGCTAGATCATCAATTAAAGGCTGTAAAAACACATCAATATTGTTTCCTGGCACTCCGGATATTAATAAGGAAAGCATGATGAATTTTCTTTTCATACACATCCAAGGTGGAGGTTGTAAATGACTGCTAAAACAGGCCAGACACTGTGGTTTCTGTTGCCTCTATGTACGTCGACCCCATCAGTGCAAATCCCTAGATGTCGGGTCCCTCGATTTCAGCGGGATCTTAATTAATCATGTCATAACTCACACAGATTAATGTGTTGACAAGAGAGTTAATGACGGGTTGCTATATTTAGAAAGATATCCATTTGTTAAAGGCGGAATCAATAACAAACATACGGTTGCAAAGAATAATCAAATGTAGAAAACACACATAGGATTCACTCAAAAGATTTCCATTTATATAACATTCATCATACAAACTGGATAATCGATTTAGGGTTTTCTAGGAATCCTAGGACATCCGTCACTTTCAAGAAATATTCTTTCTTATCCGAAAAGTGTAAAGGCTTCTCTCTCTCTGGCTCTCTCTGGCGGCTTGCCCTAAACATTCTATTTATAGGCCTGCCAACCTAGAACAGCGGTCATTCCTTCTTGAAACCCTAAATACAATCATACATATTCAAATTACATATTCAAAATAAACTAAGTGTAAAACAAGTCTTCCGGGTAGGCTTTGCATCAATCTTGTCTTTCCGAGTATGCTCTGCCATCCTTCATAACTTGGTAACATAGAAGTGTGCTCGGGTTCAGTTTCCGGGTAGACTTTACTTAAAGAGTATTTCACCAAGTAAAATACTCACCGAGTAGACTTCAGTCTTCTTGACTTTGCCAGACTTTGCCCGACAACTCCCTTACGAGCAACCTTGTTCTTCAATGATCCCTTTCAGCTCTTTGCTATAAAATAAATTATTAGCAAAGTATACTCAGAAGTACTGTTCCTTGCTTGAGCTAAACCTTGCCCGATATTACTTAGAGATATTTCTTTAGATCATCAAGCATACTTGGACCATACTTATTAATGAATACCTTGCCCGATCTTCCAATTTCTTGGCTTCTTGAACTTGGATAACCAAACTTTACTCGGTAGAGTAATATACTTGGCTCTGAAGAACAGACTTTCTTGATAAAGTGAACTTTGCCCGGATTTACATAAACTAGTGTACCTTACCCGGCAGTGCACTAATTTGCATACCCTACTCGGATATCCACTTAAGAAGACTACTTGAAGTAAACCTTGCTTGGTAGGAAAAATATCGTACCCGGCTAAGTAAAAGCTTGCTCGGATGTCTAAGGTGTGCTCAGATTCATTACTTAGCGAATTTAGAGGAGGTTGAGAAGATTCCAATATTCCATGTACTTCATTTAGGTCAAATCTTTGACTTTACAATCTCCCCCTTAGGTCAATTTCTTGACCCAACAATCTCCTCCTAGATTGGAATACCTCAGCTTACCCAAAACATTTCAATGGTTACTTACACTTAGCAAAAATACACATCAAATCAAAAATCAAAATTACATATTCAAATGACATAAGTAAATTACATAATCAGAATGTTGTCCGAAGACATTACAAAACAAAGCATATTCTATTAATCTTATCTTCTTCTTGCATCATGAACGGCTTGTCTTCTATTGATTAGCTGTGAAGCAGCTTTCATCTTGAAGATATTAAGGACTTGGTAATGAATGTTACTTTCTAGTAAAGCCAAGTCCCTTATATCCATGAGATCTTCACTGTGCAGATATGTCAAATCTTCATCTTCCTTGATGATCCCCAATATCTTTCCATCTGAGTTTCTTAGTAAGAAGTGATCGGCATTCTCTTTGTATTCAATCTCAGCAATTATGCCATTCTTCTGTACTGTGTAGTTGGGGCGTTTCATCCTTCTTCTCATACTTATGCAAGCATTCATGTTGGATAATGGATTCTGATCTCTGACATTCATTTGATAGTCTCTCTCGGCTATGTCCATTCTTCTCAACTTTGAAATCCTTCTTGATTTGTGAGACTGAATCAATCTCCAGCTCCTCTTTTCTTTTAAGAATTGGAATCCTTTATCAGCTTCTTCATGAAAGTACTTTGATAGATCATTCATTTGTCTTCCTGCAGATCTGTTCCTATTTCTGTAGTCATTCAAATGGAGTGTGGCCATCCTTCTCAACTGTTCTTCATTAAACTCACGAAAATCACTTCTAACCACAATCTCACTTAATAATCTGCTCTCCATAATCACCTTGAGGGTATCAGTGACAGAATCATAGTACAGTTCTCTTGGTAGATCCATATTTGATTGTGATCTTGTTCTTTGTTGTGCTGAACTGCTTGATTCACCTCTTCCTCCTTGACCTCTTCCATCTCTTGGAAATCTTCTGTGAATTGGAGGTCTAAAAGGAATGGACTTCTTGGGATTTTGAGGTCCCAAGTTGAAGACTTTTACATAAACAGCTTCAACCATCTCAGTAGGAAGGTTAGCTAATTCAACATCATGTCCTGCAGCTTTAAGTTCTCTTAACATCTTTTCCATTCCAGGAGTTCTTGCCAATCCAGCAGGTACAAACCTACCATCAGCGTAGTATCTTGGGTTCTCTCCTTCTCTTAAAGCTTTTTAACACTCAGCCTTTTGAAGGTAGAAAAGAGTCTTTAAATCCTCTTTCTCCAAGACATTGAAGTCTGCTTCAGTCATTCCTCTCTTATTTATCATTATGTTTCTCAGAATGTTTATCATTTCTTCATTTTCCCAAGGCAGAAATGGCTCATCTTCAGGCTCAGGTTTCACATCTTCTTGAGGAATAGGGATTTCAACAGATTTGACTTATTCTTTTTCTTTCTCCCTTATAGTCTGAATTCTTCTTTTCTTAGCTGGGGGTTCATCAGTTGCCTCAGCCTGCTTAGAGCTCTCAGCTTGGACCCTTTTTGATTTTTCTTTTCTTTTCAGCCTGTTATATTGGTCCACCACTGATTCTCTGGATAAATTCTCTACAATTTCAGGCTTCATACCCCTTTCCAATAAATAACCACACATGCCTCCAAACTTTTTCTTCAATTCCTCCATCTTTTCAAGTTCTTCATTTTCTCTTACAGCTTTCTTAATCACTTCTTCTCTTTCACTGTTATTGATATTTCGGAGTTGATCAAAAGTAAAATGAGACAAATCTTTTTCAGAGTAGTTGTGTCTTCTTAGATAATCTCTGTATTTCTTGGCATCTCTACTCTTTTGTTCTATAAGCCTTTTGGCTTCCAACATACTCAACTCAACGTTTGCCCTTTGTACATCTGTCATTTCAACTTGTGGGGACACAACATTGGTAGCTGCACCAACTTTTCCTTCATCATTCTCAGGATCATCATTATTATCATCATCAGAATTTTCAGAGTCATCCTCACCTTCAGATAGATCATTCATTGCATCAATCTGTGGTTCCTCAGAAGGTGGGTTCTCAGGAATTGGTACATTTGGCACTCCTTGCACATGTTCATATGGCCTTATAGTCTGCAAAGGAATTGCCCTTATATGACTTGATTCATCATTAGGTGTTTCAACAAAATACTTGTTTTTATCATCCCATTTCCCCTTAATAGCATCTTTTTCATTTTCAGTCTGCTCATAAGTCCTTTTTCTCCTCATATAGGTTTTGGCAAACCTGTTGACTTTTTCAGTAAATTCTTCATGGAGTTTTGAAAGTCTTTCTCTCTTCTGGTCAAGTGTTTCATGAGGCTTAGGCATATTTACCCTTTCTGACCAGTTGTCAGTGGGATTCTTCTTCAGATCTTCCTTTACTTGCTCTGCCCATTTCTTGGCAGCCATTGAAGCAATGGACTCACCAATCTCTTCTTCAATCATGACATCAGTATTCAGTTGGCTGGTTCAGCAGTTTCATTTGCTTGACTTTGGGGTTGAAACATGCTAACCACCATAGCTAAGGAATTATCAACTTCCTCGGCTCTATTCATCTTAATCAACTCCTCTATCACCTTTTGATCAGCCACATCATCAAGTATTTCTTTTGCTATGTTGGCTTCATTGATCAAGATCTCCTGCTCTGCCATTTCTTCATGAGTTAAGGATTGGGAAATTTTCTCCCTTTCCATTGACTCTTTGATAATTCTTTCTTGTTCTTTTAAGGCAGCAGCAGCAACATCATCTCCGAATAAAACATCCTTTTCATGATATGCCTTAAGAGGCTCTTCTTCTATAACTTTGGCCTTTCCCTTTTCCATCCTCTTCTTTAAGTCTTCTTCACTTTCAAGTGGAAAGTCATCAATTTCCTTTTCAAGGGCTTCCAGTTCTGAATCATGCTCTACCCTCTTGAAACTTTCTTCTTGGTCAATTTCTGGATCAGTGTATATAAGTTCCTCAGTAGCAGCATTTTCATCAATGAATTCTTCAGTTTGTGGATCTGTGACATCAGTCAGTACATCAGTAGCTAAGGAATTAGTATCTTCCTCAGTTCTCTTCTCCTCACTGCTCTCCTCTCCATCGTCATACACATTCATAATCATGTTTAATGCATTCACATTCTCACCTTCAACACCTGAGACAGTTGGCATAGATTCATTCTCCCCCTGTTTTGGGGCAGCTGAGGTCTTCTCAACCTCCTGCTCCAGGGATTGAATTTTCATTTTAGCTTCTGCCAGCCTCTGCAACAACATCACATTCTCCTGTGTTATTTCCTCATTCCTTCTTCTCAACTCAGCATTTTCTTTCATTAGGGTCAGAAGGTCAGTTTCAGTGTGTGGTGATGTAGGTGGTGTTGTGAAGAATTGTTCATAATCAGGTTGTTCTGTGGTGTGAGTTTGGAAAGTGGATGGTTGTGGTGATTGTATATGAGGTGGGCTAGAAATAATTGGTTCAATTTGAATTGGGCTATTTGTTGGTGGTGTTTGCGGTGTTGGTGATGTGTGGGTTGATGTTTTAGGTTGGCTAAAGGTTAATGTTTGAGGTGGTGTGTGAGTAATTTGATGTGGTGGAGTTTGTGGTGGTGACTGTGGTGGTGTAGGAATATGTTGTTCAATTTGCTCAAGTTGCTCCCCCTGATCAGGTACAACAACTTCCGTGCTCCTCCTTCATCTCCATCATCTCCATCATTTTCATCATCAGAACTTCTATCATCATTACTCTCATAATCATCTCCTCCTTCCTCCTCTGAGCATAACTCAAGCACAGGCATTACAGCCAAGTCATGGTCTAGAAGCCATGGCAGAATCTCAAATGGTATATTAGTATTGAATCCGTTGGCCACCCCTGGATTCTTAATTCTTTTGTAAGTGTCAGGGTTTTGGAGTAGGTGGGTGATACCAATGGTTGGTAGATCTTGCAATTCTCTGTTGAATATTATCTGTAGGAACCTTGGATACTGCAAAAATCTATCCTTCTCAGCCTTGTTCAAGTTTGATACCAGACCATTAAAGATCATTTTTGAAAAATTAAACGGCAGATCATACATAATCCCTACAGTGGCATTTGCTAGATCATGACTCATCAAAGTCGTTGATCCTTTTCTAGGATCAAACCCCTGTATCACGTGATGAATGAGGAATTTGTACATCATTGGAAACAGCCCCTTTTGAAACTATCCATCATGCACAGTTCCCTGATAACCCATTGTTTCTTCAAATATTCTCATCAGGTGTGCAGTTTTGAAGTCTATATGGTTATGATCATCATCATTTAACCTCAAACATCTTCTAATCATCCCTTCTGTCACATGTATTTCCTGACCAGCAACAGATGCTTAAATTCTTTTCCCATTGATGTCTTCTACAAGTTCTGCTGTTCTCCAGAAATCAAGTCAGTGATTTTCGTAGATGACAGGATTTTCAGTTAGAGCAAAATTGACATTTGATCGAGCCATCCATCTGATCATTGGTGCCACAGGCTCATTGTTAGGTGTGACTTGCAGAAGTGCACACATATTATATTTCTTTTCAAAGAAATACTTTGGTTGTTCTTCTTCTGCCATATCTGGAACACATAAACAAACATATTCAAAGTGAAATTAGTCATAAAGTTCAGTACATAAGATAATTTCAAGTTATAAAAATGAAGAAGAAAGAAAGAAAACTTCATGAACCTGTTCTTCGACAAATGAAAAACCTAAACACATAAACAGAGTATTAGTAATCAAGAAAATAATCAAAGCCCATTATAGTCTAATAGTGATCGGAAAACACATTATTAATGCTTACCGATTCGGAATTAGAGAGATGATAAAAGTTAGGGTTAGGAATAATAGAATGTGATAAGTCGGTTTGAGTTTCTTTGGGAGTAAGGATTTGCAGTGGAAGGAGAGAGAGGAAAATAATGTTGAAAAATTTGCCTAACTCCCTCTTATATACCTTTTGAAAGTGGGTTTTAAATGCTGTTTGTCTTTTTGTGAATTATTAGCTATCAACCAGTAACATTATCCACTTGATATATTAAAAACATTTAATTTCATTTAAGTTCATAACACCTTACTCGAAAGATTAATATATCCAAAGTCTACTCGGTATACTTCCACTTACAAACCTTACCCGCTCAAACTTTGCTTGGAAAATTTTCATTTTTGAATATACAAAGTTTGCCCGAATTCTTTTATTTATAAACCTTGCTCGATCAAGCAAGTTAATTTAAAGTTAAGACATAATGAAGAAAGCTTACCCGAAATACTAGATTTCTTGTGAAATTAATCACAAGGCAAACAATCAAGTATAAACATCAAATAAACATCCTTACTAGGAATCAATTAAGAAACCCATATAGATTTCTCAATTTCAAATTAAAACTTATCTAGCATAAACCCTAATAAAAATCATAAACAATTTTATCATACTAAATACCATATTAAATCAAGCATACTTGAAAACATAGCGTGCCCGATCAACCATTCAAGAGAATAGTGTGCCTGAACACCTTCTAATGCAAAGTATACCTGAATAACCTTCATATAGTACAAAGTGTGCCTGGAAAAAGAATTCTAGCAGACAGCGTACTCGGAAAGTGAAGTTTTGAAATTACCAAGTATATTGAGGGAACAAAAGTGTACCCGAAATATAAAGTGTGCCCGAAAAACAAAGTTTGCCTGAAAACACTTGTAATTTCAAAGAAATCATAAACACACATATCACAGAGCATGCTCGGAATGAAATTAAAACACATAAACATTTAAGTGTGCTATAGTCTAAAATTTCATAGAGCATGCCCGAAAATCCTATGTTAACATTAAGCTTGCTAGGATAAACACATTCAATCATCAGGTATGCCCTTACCCGAGGGATCTCAACATGTCAAACCATACCCGAAAAACGACAAACTTCAATAGTGATATGCCCAGAAAGATTAACATACCTTTCCTAACAACATATTCACACAAATCACAAAGCTTACTTGACGTACTTGACTAAGTTCATAAAGTTTGCTTGGAATCACAATCAGCATACAACATGCATAGCTTGTCCGAAATAAGAATTTCTTATTAAAAGCTAGCTATAACAACACATAATCATCTCAAGACTTCAAGCTTGCTCGGGAAATGAGTACAACAGTGTACTCTACCCGGAAAGTGTAAACACTTCAAAGCATGCCCGAAAATCATAAGGTTAGTCAAAAATGACCAAGCTTACTCGGAAAGGTTGAAAAATATCAAACCTTACCCGAAACAACATATTCACACATAATCAACTGTTTTGTACCCGGAAAGGTTGTAAATCATTAAACCTTACCCGAAAATACATATTCAAACAGTTTGTGCCCGGGAAGGTTATAATGCATCAAACCTTACCCGAACATACATATTCAACCTATTTTAGGCAAAATGCAACACTTTTTGACTCAAACCACTTTTTCAAAGTATATTTTTCTCTTCGGGTCATAGTTTAAGAGTAAATGGTGCATTTAGAGATTAAATTTCAGTTATATTTCTCTTCAAAACAGTTTCTTCCATTTTCTGAAAAGATCTCAAGAATGGGATCATATTGGCTAAGTAGCTATCTCAATACTTCACTCTCAGCATTATTATAACAACATAGATATGTTAACAGCAGGTATAAACTTAGCATGGATTTCATTTCTTTGGTGATATTATCTTGGTTCATTTAAAGCATAATGCATTAATGGTCAACACTGTGCTATGATGCCTCATATCTCTTCTCAAAGCTTATTTGGCTTTCCCCAGATCACCCCAATTTGACTCCAACCTCTGGTATTTGGTCAGAAATAGTTTTTTTTGTATGACAGAACTTATTATATTTTTGTATTATTATTTTTTTTAATTTTTTAGATTCAAACATATATAGAGGTTGAACGTTGGACTTACAGTTAGCAACATGCCTTTCATTCAGGATGAGACAGATTTTGCCAACATCTTTGTAGTTCTTGTTCTAACCCTCTTGTTTGAGAAAATATTTAAAAACACTTATCAACTTTTGGTTGATTTATTCATTCTTCCCCTTGTTTTTGATATTTTATCAAATTTTCTTAGAGTATGTTCCTTGTCATATTTAAAGATGTTTCATTTGTGGTTGACCAAATAACAACAGGCTCGTGTATGACTGGGTAATCACTTTTCTGCCATATCATTCGGAGAGATTTATCTTGAGACATGCAAAGACAACTATGTATCTCCACATAAAGATTAGCATATTCATTATGATTATATCACCTTAGATTTTACATCATCATGGGAAAGCAACCATACATGTTAATGACTATACTAAGGTCTTTTTAGCGTATTAATTCCATATGATTGGCTAAGCAGTCAATGTAAGATCATTTCCCAAATAAACACAGTTTAATATTCAATCACCCCAATATCTCATCATTGTCAGGTTAATGGCTATCCTGTTTGACCAACAGTGGTCAACAGGACCAAACATACATGTGAATATATGTCCTTTCAAAGTCAGAGCTATTGACATAGTTTTAAGTGAAGGAATAAGAAACAAGTCATAATTGCCCCAAATGCATTCAGTTTTCAGGTCAATGGCTATCCTTTTAATCTGAGAGATTTAAGGACCAAACATACACAAGTGCATGTCCTTCCAACTGGGCAAATGACATAGTTTTCAGCAAGAACAACTATTTGAGACTTTTCTAAAAAAATGCTTCTTTTAAGCTTCTTTAAAGCTTGAACTGAATAATCTTATCATATCTCTACACCAGTAATCAACTTGCTCATGTTTTGACCAAAATAAAGTATTTATGCAAAATTCATTATAAAATTCATTGAATCACATAATTTTGACATAAAACACATTTTGACATAAACAGTTGCATCACATAATCAAATCTTAATCATTCTTAACATCATCAAGAAAACAGACTGTACTAACATTCAATGTCTATCCTATCTTAACAACATCAGAAGATCAGATAAAGAACATATTTAAGTAACCATAAACATGTGATTACTCATAACATCAGATAAGCATTCAATTTCACCCAAACAGATCAAACTACTTATCATAACATCAGATCAGTTAACTTTATAGTAAAAGATTATCATCAATTTCAAACAAATTGCACATATATTTACTTAAGCACCTATCGGTTAACTTCAAACCAGTGACATATTCAAAACATATTCAATCAATATTCAGTTGAAACATATTCAAAACATATTCAATCAACATTCAGTTGAAACATATTCAAAACATATTCAATCAACATTCAGTTGAAACATATTCAAAACATATTCAATCAACATTCAATATGTGTAATCTCTAATAAAATAATCAGTTATCACAGAGAGACACACAACCAGGCACACATCCTTAATCAGATTTCATCCGAGTTGATCATTCCCAGGGCTTTCAGAAGAAAGTTAAACCTGGTTCTATCAAGTGGTTTGGTGAATAGGTCAGCCAAATTTTCACTTGCATCAACCCTTTGCATTTCAATCAAACCTTTTTCACTACAGTCTTTGATGAAATGATGTCTGATTTCAATGTGCTTAGTTTTGGAATGTTGAACTGGATTTTTAACAGTAAAATATGCAGTATTATTGTCAATAAGAATAGGGGTGTTCAAGAAATTCAAACCATTGTCCAGCATCTGATTTTGAATCCATAGAACTTGTGCAAAGCAGGCAGATGAAGCAACATATTCAGCTTCTGCAGTAGAGATTGAAACTGTAGTCTGCTTTTTACATTGCCATGACACTAGCCTTTCACCCAAAAATTGACATCCTCCTGAGGTTGACTTTCTGCTCATGTTGCAGCCATCATAATCACTGTCTGTATATGCAATCAGATCAAAAGCTTGGTTCTTTGGATACCAAATCCCTAAGTCTGGTCTTCCCTTCAAATATCTGAATATTCTTTTCACAGCATTCATGTGGGAGACTTTTGGACTTGATTGGAATCTTTCACACACACATACAGCAAACATGATATCTGGTCTTGTTGCAGTCAGATACATCAGAGATCCAATTTTAACTCTATATTCATGTTCATCTATAGGATCCCCTTTTTCATCTGCAATCATCTTTTCTTTGGTGTCCATTGGAGTTGAAGCAGTCTTGTACTCTTGACAGTTGAACTTGTTCAAGATGTACTGCACATATTTGCATTGATGAATGAAAATCCCCTCAGCCTTCTGTTGAACTTGCAATCCTAGAAAGAAGTTCATTTCTCCCATAGAACTCATGCTGTATTTGGACTTCATTACCCCTTCAAACTCCATACACATTTGTTCATTTGTAGAACCAAAGATGATGTCATCCACATACACTTGTACCAGAAGCAAGTCTGATCCCTTTCTTTTATAGAAGAGTGTCTTGTCAATGTCTCCTCTTTTTAAACCATTTTCAAGAAGATGATTTGACAGCTCATCATACCATGCTCTAGGAGCCTGATGCAATCCATAAAGGGCTTTGTTTAACTTATACACCCTGTTTGGATACATTGGATCCTCAAAACCTGGAGGTTGAGCAACACACACCTCTTTATCAATCTTTCCATTTAGAAATGCAGACTTAACATCAAGCTGGAACATTTTAATGTTCTTTGAGGCAGCATATGCAAGAAAAATCCTGATAGCTTCAAGTCTTGCAACAGGTGCAAAGACTTCCTCAAAGTTTATTCCTTCTTCTTGAAGACATCCCAGTGCTACAAGTCTAGCTTTATTCTTAATCACCAAACCCCTTTCATCCCTTTTGTTTCTAAAAACCCATTTGGTTCCAATTGCATATCTGTCAAAGGCTTATCAACAAGATCCCACACATGCAGGTCTCTAAATTGTGCCAATTCCTCTTGCATTGCTTCCACCCAACTATTATCTTTTAATGCTTGTGCTATGTTCTTTGGTTCTATCTGGGACAGAAAACAAGAGTAAAGACAAATGTTTGCAATTTCGGAATGACTTCTTGTAACTCTTTCATGCAAATCACCAATGATGTTTTCAGAAGGATGATTCTTTTCCACATAAGGAGTTTGAACAATCATATCTGTAGACACAGTTGTGCTAAGATTTGACTCATTGAGTTCTGGTTCTTCAATGATCAAATCAATCTCTGCATCATGAAATTCTGGTGCTTCATCATTATGTTGTCCTGAAGTAGATGCACCATTGTTTCCAATATTTAAGCTTTCAAATAAATGCTTAAATCTTCCAGTAGATACAGATTCTTCTTCACTTGCTTGGTTGCTTGTGTCACCCTTATTCTGAATTTGATCATCCTTTACATCTTGATTGTCTTGATAGTTCTCAGTATGATCATGTTAGTTGATAATTCCTTTTGCTTCACAGAATTCTTGCATAACTCCATTCTTGAACTCAGTGCCATTGTCACTTCTCATCATCTTGACTGTCTTATTCAACTTGTTCTCAATCATTGTTACACAACCATTAATCAACTTTGTAGTCTCATCCTTGGTACTTAGTAAATAAACCCAAGTGTATCTTGAATAGTCATCAATGATCACTAGACAATATCTTTTCTTCCCAATACTTGGTACACTCACAGGACCAAAGAGATCCATGTGAAGTAATTCAAGTACTTGATCAATTGAGTTGATGAGCTTTGGCTTATGAGTAGATTTGTGTTGTTTTCCTTTTTGACATGAATCACAATGATCTTCCAACTTGAATTCTCTTGTAGGTAAGCCTATGACATGCTCACCTTTGACAAGTCTATTCATGTTCTTCAGGTTCACATGACATAGTTTCCTATGCCACAATTTTGACTCATTTTCAGTGGCTTTGGAAACAAAACATGCACCTCCTCTTGAAATAGCTTCTTTCATATTCATCATAATCATTTCAGGTGGAATTACAAACTCTGGTTTTAAAATGAAACAGTGTGAATTATCAAAACTGACTATGTAACCCTTATCACACATTTATGATATGCTCAGCAGATTGTACTGAAGACCTTCAACATGAAATAGATTATCAAATGAGACTTTCCCATTCGTTAAGATTCCTTTTCCAACAATCTTTCCACCATCCTCATCACTCCCAAAAGCTACTGGACCTTCATACTTTTCTTCATAATTTACAAGAGATCTCTTGTCACAAGTCATGTGCCTAGAACAACCACTATCCATATACCATATGTCATTTAGAGGAGCGGACTGTTCCTGCACATACAAAAAAAGTTTGATTAGTTGAGTGATGAAGTGCAAGCCTTATTAACTTGCAGCTCATCAGATTCAGTTTCAGACACAGCTTGGGAAGTGAGTGTTGTTGGTATAGGATCTTCATGAGGCAATTCTAAGTTGTCTGAATGGTCAGTTTCATAACCACACTCTCTTGGAGGTTTAACAAGTGAGGTTGGACACTGGTATTCAGCTGAGTCAGTGGCATACTCCTTTATCACATAGTCCTTCTTCTCAGAGTAGTCTCTAATATCAGCAACTTGCTCAACCTTACTTTCAGTCTTAGGTTTCCAAAGGAAACCATGTGGTTCATATCCATGTTTTAATAGAAATTTCTCATCACCAGTGAGTTCTGTTGGTTCATTTCTAGAATGTGCATCTTTTCTTCTTGTCTTCTCACTGCTTGATGATCCTTGAGAACCATCAGATTTGACTGATTGAGTATCTTGTTTGATTCTCAAAGACTGATAGTTCTTTTTGGTCAAATTCTCATGCTTCTTTGGAGATTTACTTCTTTTTGCTAGTTCAGCCACTTTCTTCTCAATCCTTGTCTCCTTTTCAGATTTCTTTTCTTCTCTGTTCATGGTTTCATTTCCACAAACCTTTCCTTTTCCCAGATATTCATCATACTTCTGTTTGTACAGGACAAAGTCTTGGCCATACTTTGTTCCATCTGGTACATGAAATGGTTTGAATTTGAATCATTCATTACATGAATCTGTGTGGTGACCATATTCATCACACCTTTTGCACCAAACCTTGCCTTTGAATATTTCATGTTCTTTTGGTTTCTTGTATCTTTCACATGGCTTAGGTGTCTTGACTCCTAGAGTCTTCTGATTCTTTAAACCATCAAAATCAATTGAAAAAGGAACAAATTCCTCAATCTTGATGTCTTGTCTTTCAAGTTTGCTTTTGGCAAAGAAAATTTTCTCCATAATCTAGGTTCTTCATCACTGCTTTCTTTAACCCTTAACTTTCTTTTCTCATACTCTTCCATAGTTTCCACTTCTCCAACATCCAACACCTTATGACTAGAAAAGATTGGATAAACTGGGATAATATCATCTGTATCAACTTTTTCAGTCACCATCTTCTTTTTGTTGTTCTTCTTTATCTTACCCAATACAGCCTTGCTTGGTGGTTTGACTGCATTGTAGTTTATCTTCCTCCTTTCACAAATATCAAAGGAAACATGTTCCCTTTTCATTTTATCATTCTGTTTCTTCAATCTTCGTGGGACTGGTGGATACTTTGGAAATTTATCAACAGATTCCGGTTTCTTATATTTTCTTCCTCTTTCAGCAGCTTTGATTTCCTTTTCAGTAATTTGATCACTCAAATCACTCAAATCATCTTGATCCAATTCAACTGAATCAAAGTCATCCTCAGAGACTTGAACTCCAATTGACTTATCCTCTTTTACTTCTTTCTTAATCACAAACTCTCCTTCTTCATTCACTTCTACCTTTTTGTACAAATCAACAAATTCTTCCTTGTCTTGAAAGACATCTCTGAATTGTTGCAAGTATGCATCTCTTTTCTCTTTGTCAACTTTTGGCATGAAGTTGTTGTTGAATGGAGGTGGAACTGCTTTGTATTTGTCTTGTTCCTTCACCTGGTTCAGTATACCACATATGTTGCCTGTTGAGACCAAATTCTTCAGAAATTCAGTTTCAACCTTCAGTCTTGTGTTTTGCACCTTTTCTTCAACCAACATCTTCTTTAATCCATCAATCTCAGTGGTGTATCTAGTTTGAGTTCTGTAAATGATCATGCAATAATCTTCAAGGCTTTTAATCTTTTCTTCACTGATCATTTCACTTGCCTCATACTCATTGATGATACTTTGTTTTCTAAAACACTCACTTTCTAGCTTGCCTACTTTTGTTTTCAATTCAATGATAAGTTCATTTAAATCAACAGTAGGAGCAGAGTGTACTTGAGATGATGATCTTTTTCTTTCTCAATAATGACCATGAATGCCACATTTTCTTTCCTGATATCATCTGCAATGTCCTCTTCATGATTGCTCCAATCAAAATTTCCTTCATGCTGTGTAGTCACTGCCACATTTCCTTGATTTCTGATCTGATTTTGATTTGCTGGAACAGTGTTGTTTGGAACATTTTGAGCTGCTTGAAGGTTTTAATTATTATTCATTTGAAAACCTTTAGTCTGTTGCATACTTTGTTGTTGAGTATTCATTTGAGGCTGAAGGTTGTTGAAGTTGGGGTTGTAATTGTTGTTGGGATTGAAGTTGTTGTTGTTGAAGTTGTTCATATGATTGCTGTTGTTGTTGAATCTTGGCTGATTTTGTTGGTATTGCTGCTGACCTCTTGGTTGATTTTGTTGATATTTTTGCTGACCTCCTGGTTGTTGATTCTGGAATTGATTCATTTGAAAATATCTTGGTTGATTGCATTTTCTTGCAAAATGACCAGGTTGCTGACAATTATAGTAGATTACTTTTGACTTGTCAAATCCAATCCTGTCATTTGGACCAGAAACCAGAGACCTACCAGTTCTGTTATACAGCCTTTTACTTCTCAAACCCAACATGGCAGCTTGCCACTTCAGATCCATGTCTTCCAAGTCATCTGCATCAATTTTCTCTAAATCATCTTGTACCACACTTGTGTGAATTAGGTTTTTTGCAACGAATGCATTATATGACTCAGTAAACATAGACAGCAAAGCCTGTGTTTCATTGCTTTGACCATGCCCTGTGCCAGTATGAGGAACATTTCTACTTGGCATAGAGGCAGAATCAGTGTCATTAATCAGTTGCACATTGAACCTCTGTTGATTTCCTTGATTACTTGTGCTACCTCCAATGAAAGATTTTGGAGTAACAACATTATGTTCAGCTGGTTCTTCAATAATGGGAATTTGCTGTAGATTCTTGGTAGACAGATTTCTCATGGGTTCAATAAATGCATTTGAAACATTGAAGCAGGGTCTGTCTTCCTTAATCATCTCATTCTCTATCATTTCAAGTTTGCAGCCTGAAGAAAGCATACTACATCATCCAATTTCAATTCATTGAAATTATGCTTCTGAAGGATGAACTTGCAAGCAGTATACCATTCTTTTGGCATTGAGTTGAGTAACTTTGTATTCAAATCAAAGTCAGTCATTACATAATCAGTTGTCCTCAACTCATTCACAATACTTAGAAAACGTTCTAGTATTGATTTCAACCTCTCTCCATCCTTATACTTGAACCTTTCCAACTGTTGCTTCAATCTTTGCTTCTTTATGTTCTTTAGTTCAGTATTCCTTCATACATCTCAAGGATGGCATCATACATTTGCTTGGCAGTTGTGTGATATGCCACCTTGGTCAGAATCTCCCAAGACTAACCTAGCTTAATCATGGCTAAGGCTTTGTCATCCACCTTTCTCATTTTTTCTCTTACAGCAGCAGTTGCAGCTGCATTTGCACCTTCTTCAACAGTAGTTTGTGGACCATTTTTGATGGAGTTCCACATATCAATATCATTGTAGCATACGACTGCTTCAAAAAGTACTTTCCATTTGATAAAGTTTTCCTGTCCATACAACCTTGGTATCTTGTTAGTAGACACCTCTTGTTCCTCATATCCAGACATTTTGAGAAATCAAAAATCAGTTTCTTTGTAAACACAGAGTTTCAAAATAATCAGATCTGAAAACAGAATGCTCATATCTGATGTGTCTGATGTGATTAGAGCAAGATTTAGATATACAGATTAGAACTTTAATTGAAATAAGGAAGAGAAAACACCGGTAGATTGTAGATCTGGAAGAAAAATGAAAAATAGGGCTGCTGATGTCACAAATCAATGGAACAGTGGTCTGCTTATGTCATTCTTCTTTAAATCTTCAATCAGCAACAATCTTTCCAAAATAGCAGTAATGAGCTCTGATACCACTTGTCGGGTCCCTCGATTTCAGCTGGATCTTAATTAATCATGTCATAACTCACACAGATTAATGTGTTGACAAGAGAGTTAATGATGGGTTGCTATATTTAGAAAGATATCCGTTTGTTAAAGGCGGAATCAATAACAAACATACGGTTGCAAAGAAAAATCTAAGGTAGAAAGCACACACGGGATTCACTCAAAAGATTTCCATTTATATAACATTCATCATACAAAGTGGATAATCGATTTAGGGTTTTCTAGGAATCCTAGGACATCCGTCACTTTCAAGAAATATTCTTTCTTATCCGAAAAGTGTAAAGGCTTCTCTCTCTGTGGCTCTCTCTGGCGGCGTGCCCTAAACATTCTATTTATAGGCCTGCTAACCTAGGACAGCTGTCATTCCTTCTAGAAACCCTAAAAACAATCATACATATTCAAATTACATATTCAAAATAAACTAAGGGTAAAACAAGTCTTCCGGGTAGGCTTTGCATCAATCTTGTCTTTCCGAGTATGCTCGGCCATCCTTCATAACTTGGTAACATAGAAATGTGCTCGGGTTCAGTTTCCGGGTAGACTTTACTTAAAGAGTAATTCACTAAGTAAAATACTCACCGAGTAGACTTCAGTCTTCTTGACTTTGCCAAACTTTGCCCGACAACTCCTTACGAGCAACCTTGTTCTTTAATGATCCATTTCAGTTCTTTGCTATAAAATAACTTATTAGCAAAGTGTACTCGGGAGTACTGTTCCTTGCTTGAGCTGAACCTTGCCCGATATTACTTAGAGATATTTCTTTAGATCATCAAGCATACTTGGACCACACTTATTAATGAATACCTTGCCTGGTCTTCCAATTTCTTGGATTCTTGAACTTGGATAACCAAACCTTACTCGGAAGAGTAATATACTTGGCTCTAAAGAACAGACTTGCTTGATAAAGTGAACCTTGCCCGGATTTATATAAACTAGTGTACCTTACCCGGCAATGCACTAATTTTCAAACCCTGCTCGGATATCCACTTAAGAAGACTACTTGAAGTTAACCTTGCTCGGTAGGCAAAATATCGTACCCGGCTAAGTAAAAGCTTGCTTGGATGTCAAAGGTGTGCTCAGATTCATTACATAGCGAATTCAGAGGAGGTTGAGAAGATTCCAATCTTCCATGTACTTCATTTAGGTCAAATATTTGAATCAACACTAGACGAAGATTTCTTGGATCGCTTCCGATGGTATCGGAGTACCTATCATCTATGGCTTTCCATGCTGGTGAATCTGATGGGTGGCGTAAAACACCGGGTTTATTGGTACTCGTGGCGTGCCATGTTAAATTCTCTGTTGTGGTCTTTGATTGAAAGAGGCGCTTGAATCGTGGAATAATAGGAAAGTACCCCAGTACCTTGGCGGGCGTGTTTATGTAAGTTTTTTTAGTCTTCTCATCCACCTTCCACCTTGTCTTGTTACAAACTGGACATGCTTCCAAATCCTTGTAATCCTAATAGTAAATAATGCAGTCATTGATACACACATGTATCTTTTCGTATCCTGAGCCATTGCCTTCATTATCCTTTTGCCCTCATACATATTATTTACCATTTCGTTATCTGCAGGTAGCATCTTTTTTCAACAATTTCAAAAGTTCATCAACGAACTTATGAGATACCCCGTGCTTGCTCTTCAAGTTGAGTAGTTGTACTAATGCAGACAACTTGGTAAAGTCAAGACATCATTTATATAGGGGCTTCTCAGCGTCAACAAGTAGTTGTAGAAACTGTTGATACTTCTTGTCGCCTTTGAAATTGTCTTTTGTAGCATTTACCATTTCTACAGTTTCACAGGCATCTGTTGGAACGTTCGTGTAAACAAACCCAATATTATTATCATAATTAGTTGGAATGCAGGTTTAGGCAAACCCAGTATTATTAACATTAGTTGGAATGTTGGTGTCGGTTTCTCCATGTTTTATCCAAGTAGTATAACTCTTATCAATTCCAAACCTGTACAAGTCATGTTCTACATCGTCTAAACTAAGAGATACGTGGTTCACACACCGAACACATGGACATGAAATATAAATTGGTGGTGATGTCTCCTTGCAATTACGAACTGCAAAATGTAGAAATGCCTTAACACTATCTTTATATGCTTTACTGCACATGTTGCCTACTGACATCCAAGACTTATCCATCTTCCAAAAAATTTTTTAGTAACTGTGTCATCAACGATATACACACACACACACACTAATTAACGCCAATAAATGTAACCGACTAATTAAAAGCAAAAATATTTCGTACTCACCTGAGATTAATGAAGCTGTTTGGTAGGATTGATATTGATGAGAGTTCAATAAATACACTAACAGATCATTTATTAGGGTTTGGTGAGATTTTATTTGGTTCAATAAATACTAATTGATTTGGAGTCTTCCAAAAGATAACTCGATTAATTGGCGGGTAAAAATGAAAATTTTAAAATTCTAAATGTCGGTATATAAATATTAGAAGAGGTTCTATTATGTTCTCAGGGTGTAACTCAAACGGTTGAGGCGCTTGTGATTAAACATATATTGCAAATACCGCGGGTTCGAAACTCCGGAGGGAACATATTTTTATTAATTTTTTATAACCTCTTTTAATGAAATAAATACACTGTGATTTTGAAAACACTCAAACTAAACTACTCATTAAAAGGCCTTTAAATCCATTCAGAAACATAAAAATACATCATAATAGCTTGTCTAAAATCATAACAAAGTTTCTTAGCTTTTAATTACAAAACTAATAAAAAGCCCTAAAAACAACAAGAAGCAAATAAAATACAATATCTTCACTTTTTTTTTTCTGAATCAATTAGTGAAGGTACACTCCTTGCAAGTTGATCCTCTAATGAGTTATTTGCCCTTTTCAAGATAGGAATTATGTTTGTATGTCTTGTGCACACATCAGATCTTGTGGACGAAACACAAACAGACCATGTAAAGAAATCACATTTTTTGACCTTAGTTAAAAAATATAGAGTTTAGGGTCAACAATTGTAAATAAATTCCAACTTTATTTGCAATTTCACTAACCTTAGATGCACAATTGTAGAACCTCCAACCTGGATTTTTGGTGGTCCTTGATGTTCTTAGAATGGCTTCTTGACCACAAAAACAATAAACCTGAGATCGATTGTTACTGGATGTTGTGGTCCGCGATGAGGTTTCTTCCATGGTGAAAAAGGAGTTTTAATTGAAAACAAAACTAGATATATAAGTATATATATATAGGAGGGTTTAGAAAGGAGTTGTTGTACACATGCGTGTTAATAGCGTTTTAGGATATTTATATATGTCTATGTACAGTAGCGTGTTGCAAGCGTAATAGACTCTTTTGAACAAATATATAACATATTTTAAGCTAATTGATTACACGCATTTTTAACAAAGAAAGATGAGAACCATTAATCCATACTTACCATTCATCAAAAGATGCATCACAAAAAGTACCATTAATTACAATACATAAAGCGTTTTAAGATAATCCATATATTTACAATGCATCACAAAAAAAACCAAAAAGAGAAGCTAACATCACCATCACTCCGCCTTGTCCACAGTCTCCGCCCCTATGTCCTTAAAAATAATGTTGGTTGACATCGTAGTTATGGTGTCAACCAGGGTCTCACACGCCGAGTCGTAGCATTCAGACTGTTGTTTCTGATAATCAGCAACCATTGCTCAAAACTCATTGTCGTCTTCCCACAACATGAGTTTACATGAGTCGAAGGTCTATGTTTTTTTGATTGCGATTGTAGCCCTAATCGCTTCGACTTTCTTCAACAAAGTGTCGTCTTTCTCTTTCTAATGATCCATGGTTGTTTTCACTATGGTCTTCATGGTTTTGTCTGAAGAATACAATCTTATTATCTTTCTGAAACTGTTAGTGTGATTGAATAACCAGTAAGTTAGTAAGTTTGATTTGTAGTAAGATATAGCTTAACTTTAATGTAGGCTATCATTACAATAATATTTTTCCCGGCATTTTTGACAGGTGAGTAGAATTGTGATCAATTAATTCTGACAGGTGATATAAATGCAAGTAATCTCTAGATTAAACAAAAACACATGAGACAAGTTTGTATTTCCCAAGCGTGGGACACCCTTTAGTTTTTTTATTACAGAGTTACTATTCGTCCGGTTGCGTTTCCCAAGCGTGGGACACCCTTTTGTTTTGTCTGTGAGCCTTTTGGTTATATATACCTACACCACATTTGTGAAACTCATATACCTACATAATTTTAAATTATTTTTTTTAGTTAATAATGGGTTGCTCGTCATCATCATCATCATCATCCAGATCCTTCAAGGCTGCCCTCAAAAGGCATATTGAGGCTCAAATTGAGATAGATAAAGCTTGTCGGGAAACTCTTACTAAAGAATTTGTAAAGACTAGAAATAGCTTGGATGCCAGGGATGTCATTGCAAAAGTCCTTACTCGAATGCCCGCTAGTACTATCCGAGATCTTGTTGTTTTGTTATGGTTGATGTAGGACAGAGAGAGCTTGACGAGTTGAAATTTTTGGGCAAGGCAATTCTTGAACTGAATTGCTTAATGGAATTGAAGTTGAAGTTTCTTATGTCACTTAGAGATTAGTATGTGATGATGTTTCATGAGTGTTTATGATGTAGTGATGGTGTTTTTTTATGTGTGTCACCCAGAGATTAGTAGTAATAAAATTTGTATGTTTGTGATGGTGTGTTTTGGTAATAATCAAATTTTTTTGTTTGTGTTAAAACATTGATTCAACATGTAACTATTATCTTAAAGTGCATTACAAACTGTTAACAGAAGACTAGAGATCTCCATAACAAGTATCTTAAAGTACATAGCAGTCAGTTTTGAAATCATTCAAATTTTTTGTTGCCTTATCTTAAGTTATGCAATCAACTCTTCTCCGGTTAAACGAGTGTCGTCATTTTCATGGAATAGAAGTGCTTTCTTTATAATAGTATTTCTCTTTTGGTTTATATCCGATAGGAGGATTTTGCACAAATACTTTAACCTCAACCATTTTAGCTGTCTTTGTTGATTATCACCTTCCTTTTTGAAATTACACCCCCATGGTCTCTTCCCATCATATGTCTCCATGTGTCTCATAGCAAAAATACCACAATCTATTCCATTATTTCTTGTTCCCCATGTCATCTTCATTATTGATTGTTGCTACTTGGATTTGCTGAGTAATGGGGTGTTTGATTGTTTTAAGATACATGCAAAAGACGTTTCTCTAAACAAAATAGAAAGCAATTTAAGTATTTTAAATTTATGTAATTTAAGCAATTTAAGTATGTTTTTTGGGTTAAAGGTATATATGTTTACTAGTATATCAGGAGTCTCTCCGTATCTTTGTTCCAAATTCTCTCTAACTGCTTTTGATTTGTCTTCTAAGCTTTTAAACTTTGCATTAGCTGGTATTTCTTGATTTGCACTGTTGTCAAGTAATTCTATCACTCCTGTTTGAAGATTGAAGGTAACCACAAAGAAATGGTCGTTTTGTAGAATTGGCACGAGGACTATAGCAACCTCCTTGAGTGATAAAATTCCACTCTTTGCCATACCTGTTTCGATGTTGTCTTTCAACACATCCAGTCTTTCTTTGTCTGTGAAACCCATTGACTCTGCATAATGGTCACTTGTCTGTATAATAATTAAAATATAGATGATTAAAGCGTTTATTGTGCGTTTTTTAATAGTACAAACAAAATAGATTAATTCGTACCAGCACAGTGCTTGAAGCAAAGAATCTGAACGGTGATGCTGCAGATTTTTTCTTTTCTTCATAGTTCATTACTTCACTGAATGCATCCATTGCGTTGGTGGCTATATAAACGCTAGGACGGAAGCTTTCAAAGACCACCTTGAACGAGTCTGTGTGAGTGGACTTGTAGACCTCCTCCCAAATGTCTCCAAGACAAAATATATATATACTCTGGAATTATTTCTTCATCTTCTGTGACACTAGAGGATACGTCAAACTCTCTCAGAAGATATGGAGAGTTCAGTGTAATGAGGCTATCACTTGTTGACAATCCGGTGTCAACTGTTAACATAAAACAACTCACATTAAATTTGACTGAAAATAATTGTAACTATAATTAAATACCTTCAATCCCTTTTGGTTTTATTTATAATTAAGTACCTTCTTTTGCCCACGCAACCACTATATTAACAACTTCATCAATATCTGCGCACGAGACATTGTTTTCTTGACCTGCATCATTTTTTACGAGAGCCAAATATGTAATATGTTCAACTGTGATTATAATTAAGCTGGTGTATAATTAAGCTGGTACATATATAATATACCTTTTTGAGCAACCACTGGACCACCAACACCAACATCTGAATCAACTGCATCACACAGATGTAATAAGTTTAAAATAACAGCATTAGTGTTCTAAGAGAGTTTTAATTATACTACTAATTAATTTAGCCCAAATACCTTTTAGAGCAGCCACTGGACCACCAACACCAACATCTGAATCTTGTGTTTTAGGGACCACATTATTAGTGAATCTGTTTTCCCATTCACAACATCTAGCAAAGATATCCTCATTTGATGGATGTCTATCCTTTCCTTGACGGACTAACTCATTGATCTCGGAGCAAATTTTATAAAATTTCTTCAACTTGTTATCCATTGCTTTATTCCAAGACCGTAAAAGAAAAATATAGTTATTGTTAATTCAAAAACATTTTCAATTTATCCCAGCCAGTTGTAATGGAGTTAAATAATAGTCAGTAAGTACGATAGGCATTTGCAAACTTAAAGGTGAATAATCGCTTACATAATCATCCAAATCATGTTCAGCTATTTGATCGACATTATCTGTTTCAGATGCACTTTGACCATCTGTTTTTTAATTACATATAATGTTGTATTACATAAAATGCATGTAGAGATCAGAGATATGAGAGTTTTTTAGAAGAAAATAACAAGTTTAATACCATGTTCTTGTTTCCCCTAAGCTGCAGTGTTTTCTTCAACTCCAGGCTTACCGGCAGCACTAACCGTCACAGCAGCAGCAACAACCGCAACAGCAGTCTCATCAAGTCACTTCCCGACAACACTAACTGTCACAGCAGCAGTATCAGCAATAGCAACATCAGCAGTCTCATCAAGTCCCTTCCCGGCAGCACTAACGGTCACAGCAGCAGCCGCATCAATCCCTTTCCCGTCAACACTAAACGTCACAACAGCAACCTCAGTAGCATCTTCTTCTAAGGAAGGACCATTATTCTCTAATAATTTTTCCATCTTATTAAGAGTAGTTGTTGTTATGTAGTTGACTGCAGACGTTGTGACGGTTGACCCAAATGGACCATATTTTTTCTGGTATTCATGCGTGTAAAGCATCACAAGGAAGGTGATCAGACCGTTGTATAGATCGTTTTACCTCTCCGTTCTTCCTTTGTCATTTTCAAGTATTCAATAACATAGTTGCACCAGTTCATATTTGGAATATCCGAGGTTTATCAATTGCGGAGATGAATCGTTGATTGACTGTTGTTGATTTTGTCACAAATCCTATACAGGTGTTGAACAAAACAAGGAAATTAATCTTAAACAGTTCACCAACTCCTTGATCTGCGGCCAGTTTGTCTTTCACATGCTTTATACTTATTATTCAATTTGTCGGGAATTGATTTTTGAACAAATCTGTAGTAACATCTTCCCCCAATCTTGGTCTACTCTTGTCTAAAACAAAAATCTTACCCATTGGTATCCACAACACTTCAGGTACTTTTTGTCGGGTTATCTTAATAACACCGCTCCCATTGTTCAATTCATTTAAACGGTTATTATAGTTCATGAGCAACCAATATCCTAAAGTTGTTGTAGTTTGGGTTACTTGAAGTCTTAACATTGGCCCGAAACCCATTTCTTCCACACAAGTTTTTTGGGCAGTGGTCATTGCCTTCACTACATCAACAATATTACAAGGTGCACACCTATTCTTCAATTTTTTGTCTACAAATTCAACAAAAGGTTTTCACATCTCGGCTGGCTTCTTTTCTATAATGGGTTTATTATTCGGAGGCTAAAAGTCCGGGTCAGAGGTACTGTGTTCCACCTGTTTCCACTTTAACAAAAACATGTCGATTTTTGTGTCAAGGTCTGAATCAGAGTCTGCTTTCACAACATGTTTTGTTTTCCCCACCGGAGCAACTTTTTTAGTCTTCCTTTTATCAGTCTTGTTTTTTTCGACAACTGAATCACATACATACAATAAAACACGGGGGTAGTGGATAACAACACGAATCACAAGGAAACAGAAAACTCTATCAAACATCACAATGATAAATTCTCATACCAAAGCCATAACATGCTAATCATACACTTATAGCATGCTTTGATATTATACATAGAATTAAAAAAAAAACAAAGATATGTATTACAACAACAACACGCTTATCAAACGCTTTAATACATTCAAACAAATGCTTACATTTTAAGATTAAGTAAGCCTAAAACGCTAAAAAAATCATAAATTAACACCTGTTCCATCTTTATTCTGAGACATATCGTGCTTTTGCTTCGTCCTTGGTTCCATTCCAAAAGTAGATGAGTTAGGGTTTTTCATTTTGGTTCTGTTCCAGAATAATTAAATCAATTGGGCTTGTGCTTGTGCTTATGCTTGTGCTTCACATTAGAAATGAATCGTCGACGGTTTTTAGGAATATTGACTTACAAGGTTGAATTTTGGGAATAATTGTCACCGTTCTATAATAGATGAGTTAATCGTACGGTTAGTATTGTATAGTAGCAAAAACGCGCATGCTTTTAAATTTTAATCGTACGGTTTGTATTGTATATTAGATATATATATATATATAATATCAGATGGTGGTGGACGGTGACGGAGGAGTGGTGGTTCGTGGTGGCGGATGTGTGGTGGTGGGAAGTGGTTAGTGGTGGCGGAGGTCGGTGGGTGTTGGTGGCGGAGGTCGGTGGTGGTGGTGGTGGTCGGTAGTGGGTGTTTGTGGTGGATGGGTATAAATAAATGTATATATATTTTTATATAATATTAGTGGGTGGTGGTGGTGTGGTGGGTGGTTGTGGTGGGTGGTGGTGGAGTGTGGTTAGTGGTTGGTGCTAGAGGTCGTTGTGGTGAATGTGGGCGGTGGATAGTGGTAGTAGGTGGTGTGTAGTATGATTGCGGATATGTAATACATGAGACAATGACGGTGCTATCCCGTATGATGACGAGAGGTTGCGAATATAACAACCTGGGTTGGTGGTGGTTATCATATTGATGTTGCTAACCTATATGGTAAGGTTTGCTTACGTCAACCCATACGATGGCGACTGTAGCTCGTACGACGAGCATGACGTCTATGATGATGATCACAAATATATATGATGATGACCAAATATATGTACCTATATGACAATACGCCACACAGGCGCGCACACACACACACACACACATATATATATATGTTGATGATGATGGTGACACCGATGTTTAATGACATGTAACACGTATGATCGACGACGACCATGTTAATGTATACGATGGTCATACTGATGGTAGCATGTACGATTGATGACGTCATTTGATGACGACAACAATTCATAAGATGGTGCCGACAATGATCGCTAATATTGGCGTTTTGTTTACGATAACCCATACGATGCTGACTACATCCCGTACATGGCAATCGGATGATGATGATGATTCTGATGATGATGATGTGTGACGATGATGATGTCACTTATAGCGAGATATATGTTACCAGTATGATCAACGCCGACTACGATAGCCTATACAATGACCACTTTTATTACCTGCACGTCTGATAATGATGCCGTTTCATGGTGACGTTGATCGATGATTATGATGATGATAACCACTATAATACATGATAACCATGATAACTTTATGATGTTGATCATCATCATAACATATATGGTGATGATGATAACCATATGATAATGATAACACTAGAATGTTATGAGCTTCTCTATTACGAAGTTGTAAATCTTATCCAGAAAATCTTACTAATGGTTAAGATAATACTTCTCTAATGGAAAAAAAATTAATTTTATTTAAAAAAATACGATTTATTAAACGAACTCAACTTTTAACGAAATTTAATACCGGAATGTTAGTAAAAAAAACTAAAAGTAAATGTTTTTATACTATTTTTGAAAATTTATAAAACAAAAACCAAAATATATATATAATTAAATATGTAGAAATAAATAAAACCAAAAGTCAAACCCCTTTTAACTTGAAAACCCTAAATCGACTTCTACTTCGCTCTACTGTAATTCGTAAGAACATAAAAATGCCACGTCTCAATAATGGAGTTAAGTTCCTGGTAGATATCGACAGCAATTCCATGAGTAGGATGGTATGTTAATGTTTTCTGGTTAATTTGTTTTTATGAAACATTTTACAGTTTTGCAACATATACATTCTAAGAACATTTTTTGTGTTACTTATAACTCATTCCTAAAGTTGTTCAACCAATGTTTGCTGACATGAAATCGAATACCGGTTGTTGTTTGATTTTCTGTTGTTATAATCAAAGTTCTTGATGACTTTTATTTTGGAACCGGTTGGACTGAATTAATCAGAGAATGTTGTATAGAAGCTGGAACATATGTTGTTTTTGAGGTTAAGTCAACATCTATGTTGAACATGTTAACTTTCAAAAGAAACGTAAATGATCAATCTAGTACTATGATATGTATTCCAGTCAGAAACTGACACGTCCAATACTTAGTAAGTTTTAATTTCTGGTTTTAATGATTGTTTCCAAATTCAAATGTCTTTTAATTAACATGTTTAACAGGATTTCCCTGAGTGGTACGTGATTCAAGAAGTTGGTGAAAATTGGATGAATTTGCTCTTCGAGCTTATTGCTCCAGATAGAGTGTTGTTTAACGTTTCATGTCATTGGGATGGAATGGGTTATAGGCTAGAGGATGGATGGATTGAGGTTTTTAGACAAACCAACTTGAAAGGTGGTTCGTTGGTTGTGTTTGAAATCATATCAGATAACACATTTCATATTAATGTCTTTCATGAAGATGACATATAATTTATCCTTCCTGGTCCGAATCAGCTGTTTCTCAACTACCAATTAAGCAATCAAGGTAGTTCCTCCCAAAACCCAATTCATCTTGATGAGAAAAATGATGACTCTAAAATCGTCTTCCACATGGACGTCACCAAGAAATTGGCAAATTGAATTTTTAAATTTCTTTTTTATTTACAAGTATATTTGAAATTTGCTTTTCACATCGTCTTCCGGGTCACATTGCTACAATGATTGATGCCTATGATGGAATACTAATCACTTTGGTTAATTCCGAAGGTCGTAAAAAAATGAAACTCCATGGTGAACTGTCGAAGCTGAAATTCAGATATTCTTTACAAAAATGGAAAATTTTCAAGGAGGAAAATGATTTACAGATCGGTGATAAGTGCAAATTTGAACATGACTTCAATGAAGGTAGTTTGTTAGTTTCAAAAGTTGATTAACGATTTGGTGATGTTTGGAACATTTGTAAATATTTGGTGAATTTTGGAACATTTGTGATTTGGTAATATTTGTATGGTTGTATTGATACACTTTTTAGTTTATTGTGTTGAATGTTGGTTGGTTAGCTTTCAATGAAGGTACTTTGTTTGTTTCAAAAGTTGATTAGTGTAAGAATGCGCGTTGTGTTTGGTGATTTTTGGAACATTTGTGATTTTGTGACTTTGGGAAACATTTGTGATTTGGTGACATTTGTGATTTTTGGAACATCTATTATTTTCATGTTTAGATGGTTGTATTGATACCTATTTTAGTTAACTTTTAAATGCTTTACTTTTATAGTTTCTTGTAACATATTGTTTTGAATGTTGGTTGGTTACATATTTTAGTTTACAGTTTTAGTGGTGCCTTTTGTATGAAAACTTTCAATAAATGGTAATTATGGAGTATCTTAAAACAATTCGAGAAAACTTAAAACACCTGGTTAAATCTAAAAAAAAAAACAAAAAACACTTTGTTAAAAAACACTATTACGCTTGTAACACGCTAATGTACAAAAAATATATAAATATTCTAATACGCAAGTAACACGCTTATCCAACCATTTTCTGTCAAAGTGTCTATTTAATAATATATAAATATCCTAATACGCAAGTAACACGCTTATCAAACCATCTTCTGTCAAAGTGTCTATTTTCAGCCACCGGATCTCTACCGTAAAAACTATGCCAATAATCTATTGGTTCTTAATTAAAAGGGAGGCAAAACTCAAAAAGCCCCAAAATATTGGCTCCAAATATTCAAAAACTCTAAATTACATTTAACACTCCAAAAATCAAATTACACTCCAAATTATTAAAAATTTTCCACTCCACAAATTAGCACGACGATAAAGCTTATAGATGAAACAATCGAACAACAACATGTTTTATACTCCGATGAGGAAGCCAACGACGTCGACGTCGCTCAATCAGATGATACTGAAGGCTACTCCAGCGAGGAAGCCAACGACGACGACCGTGAGACTGGTAGGGACGATGATATTGGGACGATGGCTATCCAACCCATCAACAGTTTTGCTACTACGAAAAAACCTACAAGGGGTTGACGAGGTTACCTAAGCTACGTACCGAATATGCAAACTCTGGTGGTGTCAGACTGGTAGTGGAGTTTGATAATCTGGGTAGGTTCACTGGCCAAAACAGATCAAAGTTTGCATGTTTTTTAGGGGATGTTATAAGGGAAATAGTTGGCTTGAGACCTTTATGTTGGAGGGAGGTCACAAAGGAGCTTAGAGATAAACTGTGGAAACAAATAACGGTTATTCTTAATTTTTATTTGTGCATTTTATATTTTGAGAAGTAATTTACCTTTATTGTATTATATTATGCAGAAATATTTTGAGATTGAGGCGTCTCACAGGCCTTCTGTGATGAATCGGCTCGGACACCTTCTTCGGGATTTCAGAAGAAACATATATGCCAAATACATTATGCCGAACATCGGTAAACCTCTGAAGCTGAAGGCGATACCCAAGGGACATAGGACGATGATCAGGCAAGAAGACTGAGATCGCTTCGTTGAGTACACACAATCAAAGCAGTTTCTGGTATAAATCCTCTACTCTGCAAACGTAGATTGATCGACTATATATGGTTTATGTTTTTTGTTTAAATATAATGAAATGATTATAATGTGTGGTTGAAGAAATAATCGGCTTCATCAAAGGGAGCTCGAGCAAAGAATGTTTTTGATCATCACATGGGACGGGGGGCTTATACCTACCTTCGAGAGAAACTGGTAATCACCGTCAGCTGCCTTCTCTCTAGTTCAATGATTTGTCTAACGCATGACCGTCAGCTGCTTTCTATTGAATATTTTATTTGGTAAAAAGGAAGGAAATTGAACCGGATGAGATCCCCGGCCTTGCATTAATGTGGATGAAAGGAAGGGAGGACAAAGATGATGCATACAAGAATGTTGTTGTCGAAGGCGTGGCAACCAAATTAGTATGTTTTAGTATTAAACTTTTTAAATCATGTTAAAGTCAATTCATTGCCTTATAATGGTGTCAAAAAACTTGAGTTTGTATAACTTGTCTCAACACTTAATGTGGATACATAAGCGTGTTACAAGTGTATTAGAATATTTGTTTTCTTGCAGGTTCAGCATAAGGAGCAGATCGCCTCCGGAGCCCTGGCACTTGAACCGTGCACAGATGCCGTCATCTTAGTGCTTGGCAAAGAGAGGTGGGTTTTTAAAAAGGATTGGGTACAGATTGACAACAGGTAAATATTGGGGTGTGAGTCGGGTAAAAGGCTCGTTTAAGCAACAGATTGCCCAACTTGAGTATGAGGCGGTGCAGAGAGATGTAGTGGTGAACAGGTTGACGTCTCTACTTGAATCCATGAATGCTATGCTAGCAAGCCGTGAGAAGGAACGGTTAGCATTTGAGACCAGGTTCAGACATCTCGAAGGATTGTTGCCGGAAATGTTGGCAACTCAAATAAGTGACGTATGCTACATATTAATTAATGCATTCGACATACATAATTGGCACTGTTTTTTGTCACAGTTCGTAGGTAAATTCTGTTCCCAACCAGGTTGGTTCTAACCAAAGTACTAGTGCTGTAGCGCAAAATAAAATGCCAGCACCAGTAAGTATCTAACAGTTTCTTTGTTTATTACAACTTTCCATGTGATTTTTCATTTTCCATAACCTAATAAATTGATTTGTAGGCCAGTTATGTGAGAAACATCTTAACCTCAGGTGAGGCTGTGCAACAAGAATCCGCTTCTCATGTAAGCATTTGACAGTTTGACTGATTTGTTTTAATAATTAACTTTCCATGTGAGTGTGCTGATTTTGCATAAGTTAATTGTAGGCCAAGTCTGCGGATAAAATAGTTGTCGAAACGGCACCCACTCCCCATATCGCAACATCAGTAAGTATTTGAAAATTTCAGTACTTTTTATAATTTGTTTCCAATGTGAGTGTGCTCATTTTCTATTACCGAATTACAGGCCAAGTATGTGGAAAAAAGTGTTGACCAAACGGTAGTCGATTCCCATAGCGCGACATCAGTAAGTATTTGGCAATTTCAGTTTTTATATTTCATAACCTAATAAGTCTAACAATTCCAATTTCTTTTATATTACCAATGAAGCCTGTAGAGAACAATGTTGACCAAGCATCAACACAACTACACCACACTCCGGATAGTAACGGCTCGAATAAACCATCAGTAAGTATTTAGCAATTTAAGTTTTTCCTTTAATTGTTGATTGATTCATTGAATGGTTTTTAGGTAAAACGGAGAAGCCGCAAAGAAAAGTTGATGTATCTGCGGATGAAGCTTCCCCACCTGCTGTCATAAAGGTATGTACTGCGCGAAACATTGTTGACTTCAACTAAGCCATATTAATTTCACATGCGTTATTAGAGGTGTATGAGTGTCGTTTTTGTATGCATGACAAGAATAACAAGGTGGCAAATGGTAAAGTTCATTGGTCACTGGTTCCATAACTGTTTCATGGAAAAGCAATCCCGGAGGGTTGCTCTATTATTCCTTGTGAGGCAGGTGAAATTGTGACTGTTGGCAACGCACGTGATACTTTTGTTACTTGGCCAGAACCCCTAATCTTATGTGACCAGGAGGTTTGTTCCCTTTTAACTTAACCGAACAAATATCTATGTTCATTGTCATTTAGTTTAAAAAATGAACACTTGTGTTCGTTTGTTTATAATCTAAACTAACGTAATTGAACAAATATAAACAAACATAAACGAACTTCCAGCCTAAAGGTTCACGAACAGTTAAATGAACGTTCGGTTCGTCTGCAGGCCTACTATTTTGTTCTATTCAATTACAATTCACGACATTAATTATACATATTTGTTTTTCATATTCTGTTGTTCCAGCTACCACCACTCCCATCCTCAAAAGAACCAGACAGAGCTGGCAAGAAGGCAAAGGCAAAGTACACAACGATAGACCGGGTGACCAAACAGAAGACAAGGAGCAGTGCCAAGAAAACTGATGCCTTAGCTAGTATATAGGTAGCCGTTATTTTTGTATTTTGTAAAATATTTTGCATATACATTTGCTTAAGTGAATATTATTGTTATTATAATTTATTTCTAATTTTGTTTTTCCATGCTTTCTTATAGCTGTTTTATATTACTGCACAAAAATAAAAAATAATTATATATTGCCTAATTACACACAATTTGGCCACAAAGAACACATTAAAGAGGTGTGGCCAAAAGTAAGACAATAGCCACACATGAAATTACAAAAATTAGAGTCTATAAATGACCATTAGCCACAACATAAACATTTTTGTGTGATGAAAATATTGACAATAGCCACACTTCAAATTATTATGTGTGACAAACGGTAAGACAATGGCCACACCACGAACTACAAAAGAGTTTTTGAGTGGCAACTTCACATTTTTAGCCACATTCACAATTACCTCTAGTGTCTATAAGATATGATTAGCCACACAGTGCCTCACTATGTGTGACGAAAAGTTTGACAATAGCCACACTTTAAATTACGAAAAGCATTATGTGTGCCAAACGGTAAGACAATGGCCACACCACAAACAACAAAAGAGTTTTTGAGTGGCACCTTCACTTTTTTAGCCACATTCACAGTTACCTCTAGTGCCTATAAGATATGATTAGCCACACAGTACCTCACTATGTGTAACGAAAAGTTTGACAATATCCACACTTTAAATTACGAAAAGCATTATGTGTGCCAAACGTTAAGACAATGGCCACACTATAATCTACAAAAGAGTTTTTGAGTGGCAACTTCACATTTTTAGCCACAATCACAATAACCTCCAGTGTCTATAAGATATGATTAGCCACACAATACCTCACTATGTGTGATGAAAAGTTTGACAATAGCCACACTTTAAATTACGAAAAGCATTATGTGTGACAAACGGTAAAACAATGGCCACACTATAATCTTCAAAGGAGTGTTTGAGTGGCAAGTTCACATTTTTAGCCACATTCACAATAACATCCAGTGTCTATAAGATTTGATTAGCCACAGAGTACCTCACTATGTGTGACGAAAGTTTTACAATAGCCACACTTTAAATTACGAAAAGCATTATGTGTGACAAACGATAAGACAATGGCCACACTATAATCTATAAAGGTGTGTTTGAGTGACAAGTAAACATATTTAGCCACTTTTAATGTAACAATTAGTGTCTATATCATATAATTAGCCACTCTATCATTAAATTTAAGTGGCAATTTATTTGCTATATCCACACGGTATAGGTCATAATGCAAGCTTAACACAACCCTATTGGCCACAATAATATAAAAATTATGTGACTGAAACATGAATTCATGTGGCTATATACGTGCAATGGTCACTCATAGTAAATTGTCATGTGGCTATTTTCTACCGTTTAGCCACACTTATTGGACATGCTTCTTGATGGACAGCAACTAATGCATGTACCCTTTAGCCACACTTATTACCACATAAGGCCACTAAAAACTGTGTGTGGCCATATCATACCCACGGTGTCACGACCTTTGGCCACATATGACCTGAACAAAATGTGTGTGGCTAAAGGCCTACGGCCATACTTTTTTCGTGTGGCCGAAGGTCAATTTTCATGTAGTGTAACATATTTTGGTTGATTCGCTATGAATTTTGGTTGATTCGTTAACCAGTTCGCTATACTTTCAGATTCGTGTCAACTAACTTGTGTGACACGTGTCTTCCCAAAAAAATTGAGTTATAACAACCTTTGCCACGTGGCATTCGTTGTCAGAGTTTGTTACAAACCGTTGTAACAACCTCATTCGCTATAAGTTGATTTGTTATCAACTGTAGCAATTCGTTATATAATTCGCTAAGCCTTTCTTAGTGATTCGTTAAAAACAACCACCTGATTCGTTGATTCAGTTCATCATCCAGTTCGTCATAAAATCTTTCTAATTCGCTAAAGTTACTGTTTCTAATTCGTTATAATCATTTCTGATTCGTTACCTGATCACTCTTTACTTCGTTAAATTGTGATTCGCTAATTACTATTCACAGTTCGCTACAACTGTTCACAGTTCGTTAACCTTACTGTTCATCGTTCTTTAATTTTAATTTTCAATTCTAATCATTTGGATTTGAAATCTATTATTTTTCAACCACGGCTGGTATATATGCACTAGCTTCACAGAACATGTTAATGCAACAAATGTTGCAACTTGATACTGAGATAGGCTCACATTCGAAATGTCCAAGGTTGATGAAATTTAGCGATTTTGCTAAATGGGAACCCTGTTTTCGTGCTCATTTGGGTTCTGTTCATCCTGACTACTCATATTGCTTAGATGAGGTATATATTGTTCCAATGATTGGAGATGATACTATTGGTTTTACTCCTAAAGCTATTTCTTAATATTTAACAAGAAGAGAAGAAAGCATTAGAGATTGAAACAAAAGCTTATTCTACTCTTACTATGGCTTTACCCGAACACATTTTTCACCAATTGGGTAGCATAAAGATTTGTGCTTCCTTATTTCAACATATTCGTATGAGGAGTATGGGGAATACAACTGAGAGTATGAAGGTAATGCTTAAATTTCAATTTCTAAACTTTAATTTGTTAAAAGGAGAAACAGTTGAGGAGATGACTACTAGTGTTGAGTCAAGCTTTGATTCAAAACTGATTAGATGGAAGATTGGAATCTTCTCAACCTCCTCAGAATTCGCTAAGTATGGATACAGTTACACCTCAGACCTCCGAGCATGCTTTTACTTAGCCGGGTACGATATTTTGTCTATCGGGCAGAGTTATCTTCACTAAGTCTCCTTTAGTGAATATCCGAGCAGGGTTTGCAAACTAGTGCATTACCGGGTATGGTTCACTGGTATATGCAAGTCCGGGCAAGGATCACTTTATCAAGCAGGATTGTTCTTCTTAGCCAAGTAAAGTTCACTTCCGAGTAAGCTTTAGGCTAAACAAGCTCATGAAGCCAAGAAATTGGAAGACCGGGCAAGGTATTCATTAATAAGTATGGTCCAGGTAGGCTTGATGATCTAATGATATATCTCAAGTATCATCGGGAAAGGTTCAACTTATGCAAGGAACAGTGCAACCGAGCACACTTTGCTAATAAGTTATTTTCTAACAAAGGGTTGATGGGACCATTGAAGAACAAGGTTGCTCGTAAGGGTTTTTCGGCCAAAGTCTGGAAAAGTCAAGAAGATTGAAGTCTACCCAGTGAGTATTTTTACTTGGTAAAATACTCTTTAAGTAAAAGTCTACCCGGAAACTGATCCCGAACACACTTCTATGTTACCAAGTTATGAAGGATGGCCGAGCATACTCGGAAAGACAAGATTGATTCAAAGCCTACCCGGAAGACTTGTTTTACACTTAGAATTTTTCTGAATATGTAAATTTGAATATGTATTATCGGATAGGGTTTCTAAAAGGAATGACAGTTGTCCATAGGTGTCAGGCCTATAAAAAGAATAATTTAGGGCACACTTGGTAGACACAAAAAAAAAACAACAAAGAAGACAGTCACATTTATTAAGAAAGAATATTTTGTGTGACGGCTGAAACCTTCCATATCAAGAAACCCAAAATTGATTATCCACTTTTTATGATTGATATTATATGAATGGAAATCTTTTGAGTTAATCTTCTTTTTGTTGATTACCTTTGAATACTGATTTAGCAACCGTATGTTTGTTATTGATTCCGACTTTAACAAACGGTAATCTTTCTAAATATAGAAACCCATCATTAACTCTCTTGTCGACACATTTATTTGTGTGAGTTATGGCATGATTTAAGTAAGATCCATCTGAAATCGGGGACCTGACAAGTGGTATCAGAGCTTGTTGCTGCTATTTTGGAAAGTCTCTTGTTGCTGATTGAAGATTTGAAGAAATATGACGTAAGCAGACCTTTGTTTCATTGATTTGTGACGTCAGCAGCTCTGTTTTTCATTTTTCTTCCAGATCAACAATATACCGGTGTTTTCTCTTCCTTATTTCAATTAAAGATTTAATCTTTATATCTAAATCTTGCTCTATTCATATCAGACACATCAAATCTGAACAACCTGTTTTCAGATCTGATTATTTTTTTAAACGTTGATTTTTACTAAGAAACTGATTTTTTAAGTCTTTGAAAATGTCTGGATATGAGGAACAAGAGGTGTCTACTAACAAGATACCAAGATTGTATGGATAGGAAAACTTTACCAAGTGGAAAGTGCTTTTTGAAGTAGCAGTGTGCTACAATGATGTTGATATGTGGAACTCCATCAAGAATGGTCCACAAGCTACAGCTGAAGAAGGTGCAAATACAGCTGGAACTGCAGCTCTAAGAGAAAGAATGAGAAAGGTGGATGACAGAGCCTTAGCTATGATTAAGCTAGGACTATCTTGGGAGATTTTAACCAAGGTGGCACATCACACAACTGCCAAGCAAATGTATGATGCCATCCTTGAGATGTATGAAGGGAATACTGAGCTGAAGAACATAAAGAAGCAAAGATTGAAGCAACTGCTGGAAAGGTTCAAGTATAAGAAAGGAGAAAGGTTGAAATCAATACTAGAACGCTTTAGTGGTATTGTGAATGAGTTGAGGACAACTGATTATGTCATGACTAACTTTGATTTAAACACAAAGTTATTCAAATCAATGCCAAAAGAATGGTATACTGCTTGCAAGTTCATCCTTCAGAAGCATAATTTCAATGACTTGAAATTGGATGATGTGATATGCTTCCTTCAGGATGCAGAACTGGAGATGATAGAGAATGAAATGATTAAAGAAGAAAGACCATGTTTCAATGTTTCAAATGCATTGATTGCACCCATGGGAAATTTGACTACCAAGAATCAACAACATATTTCCATTATTGAAGAACCAGTTGAGCACAATGTTGATACTCCAAAGTCTTTTATTGGTGGTAGCACAAGTAATCAAGGAAATCAACAGAGATTCAACGTGCAACTGATTGATGACACTGATACTGCCTCAATGGCAAGTGGGAATGTACCTCACTCTAGTGGTGGAAATGGTCAAAGCAATGAAACACAGGCATTGCTGTCTATGTTTACTGATTCATATAATGCATTTGTTGCAAAGAATCTAATTCACACAATTGTGGTACAAGATGATTTAGAGCAAATTGATGCAGATGATTTAGAAGACATGGATTTGAAGTGGCAAGCTGCCATGTTAGCTTTGAGAAGTAAGAGGTTGTATAATAGAAGTGGTAGATCTCTGGTTTCTGGTCCTAATGAGAGGATTGGATTTGACAAGTCAAAGGCAATCTGCTACAATTGCCAACAACCAGGACATTTTGCAAGAGAATGCAACTTGCCAAGGAATTATCAGATGAATCAATTCCAAAATCAACAACCAAGAGGTCAGCAGCAATATCAGCAATCAGCAAAGAAACAACAACCAAAATTTCAACAACAATCAAAGCTTCAACAACAACTTCAATCCCAACAATAATTACAATCCCAACTTCAACAACTTTCAACCTCAAATGAATAATCATAATCAAGGAGTGTCTATAAGATTTGATTAGCCACAGAGTACCTCACTATGTGTGACGAAAGTTTTACAATAGCCACACTTTAAATTACGAAAAGCATTATGTGTGACAAACGATAAGACAATGGCCACACTATAATCTATAAAGGTGTGTTTGAGTGACAAGTAAACATATTTAGCCACTTTTAATGTAACAATTAGTGTCTATATCATATAATTAGCCACTCTATCATTAAATTTAAGTGGCCATTTATTTGCTATATCCACACGGTATAGGTCATAATGCAAGCTTAACACAACCCTATTGGCCACAATAATATAAAAATTATGTGACTGAAACATGAATTCATGTGGCTATATACGTGCAATGGTCACTCATAGTAAATTGTCATGTGGCTATTTTCTACCGTTTAGCCACACTTATTGGACATGCTTCTTGATGGACAGCAACTAATGCATGTACCCTTTAGCCACACTTATTACCACATAAGGCCACTAAAAACTGTGTGTGGCCATATCATACCCACGGTGTCACGACCTTTGGCCACATATGACCTGAACAAAATGTGTGTGGCTAAAGGCCTACGGCCATACTTTTTTCGTGTGGCCGAAGGTCAATTTTCATGTAGTGTAACATATTTTGGTTGATTCGCTATGAATTTTGGTTGATTCGTTAACCAGTTCGCTATACTTTCAGATTCGTGTCAACTAACTTGTGTGACACGTGTCTTCCCAAAAAAATTGAGTTATAACAACCTTTGCCACGTGGCATTCGTTGTCAGAGTTTGTTACAAACCGTTGTAACAACCTCATTCGCTATAAGTTGATTTGTTATCAACTGTAGCAATTCGTTATATAATTCGCTAAGCCTTTCTTAGTGATTCGTTAAAGACAACCACCTGATTCGTTAATTCAGTTCATCATCCAGTTCGTCATAAAATCTTTCTAATTCGCTAAAGTTACTGTTTCTAATTCGTTATAATCATTTCTGATTCGTTACCTGATCACTCTTTACTTCGTTAAATTGTGATTCGCTAATTACTATTCACAGTTCGCTACAACTGTTCACAGTTCGTTAACCTTACTGTTCATCGTTCTTTAATTTTAATTTTCAATTCTAATCATTTGGATTTGAAATCTATTATTTTTCAACCACGGCTGGTATATATGCACTAGCTTCACAGAACATGTTAATGCAACAAATGTTGCAACTTGATACTGAGATAGGCTCACATTCGAAATGTCCAAGGTTGATGAAATTTAGCGATTTTGCTAAATGGGAACCCTGTTTTCGTGCTCATTTGGGTTCTGTTCATCCTGACTACTCATATTGCTTAGATGAGGTATATATTGTTCCAATGATTGGAGATGATACTATTGGTTTTACTCCTAAAGCTATTTCTTAATATTTAACAAGAAGAGAAGAAAGCATTAGAGATTGAAACAAAAGCTTATTCTACTCTTACTATGGCTTTACCCGAACACATTTTTCACCAATTGGGTAGCATAAAGATTTGTGCTTCCTTATTTCAACATATTCGTATGAGGAGTATGGGGAATACAACTGAGAGTAAGAAGGTAATGCTTAAATTTCAATTTCTAAACTTTAATTTGTTAAAAGGAGAAACAGTTGAGGAGATGACTACTAGTGTTGAGTCAAGCTTTGATTCAAAACTGATTAGATGGAAGATTGGAATCTTCTCAACCTCCTCAGAATTCGCTAAGTATGGATACAGTTACACCTCAGACCTCCGAGCATGCTTTTACTTAGCCGGGTACGATATTTTGTCTATCGGGCAGAGTTATCTTCACTAAGTCTCCTTTAGTGAATATCCGAGCAGGGTTTGCAAACTAGTGCATTACCGGGTATGGTTCACTGGTATATGCAAGTCCGGGCAAGGATCACTTTATCAAGCAGGATTGTTCTTCTTAGCCAAGTAAAGTTCACTTCCGAGTAAGCTTTAGGCTAAACAAGCTCATGAAGCCAAGAAATTGGAAGACCGGGCAAGGTATTCATTAATAAGTATGGTCCAGGTAGGCTTGATGATCTAATGATATATCTCAAGTATCATCGGGAAAGGTTCAACTTATGCAAGGAACAGTGCAACCGAGCACACTTTGCTAATAAGTTATTTTCTAACAAAGGGTTGATGGGACCATTGAAGAACAAGGTTGCTCGTAAGGGTTTTTCGGCCAAAGTCTGGAAAAGTCAAGAAGATTGAAGTCTACCCAGTGAGTATTTTTACTTGGTAAAATACTCTTTAAGTAAAAGTCTACCCGGAAACTGATCCCGAACACACTTCTATGTTACCAAGTTATGAAGGATGGCCGAGCATACTCGGAAAGACAAGATTGATTCAAAGCCTACCCGGAAGACTTGTTTTACACTTAGAATTTTTCTGAATATGTAAATTTGAATATGTATTATCGGATAGGGTTTCTAAAAGGAATGACAGTTGTCCATAGGTGTCAGGCCTATAAAAAGAATAATTTAGGGCACACTTGGTAGACACAAAAAAAAAACAACAAAGAAGACAGTCACATTTATTAAGAAAGAATATTTTGTGTGACGGCTGAAACCTTCCATATCAAGAAACCCAAAATTGATTATCCACTTTTTATGATTGATATTATATGAATGGAAATCTTTTGAGTTAATCTTCTTTTTGTTGATTACCTTTGAATACTGATTTAGCAACCGTATGTTTGTTATTGATTCCGACTTTAACAAACGGTAATCTTTCTAAATATAGAAACCCATCATTAACTCTCTTGTCGACACATTTATTTGTGTGAGTTATGGCATGATTTAAGTAAGATCCATCTGAAATCGGGGACCTGACAAGTGGTATCAGAGCTTGTTGCTGCTATTTTGGAAAGTCTCTTGTTGCTGATTGAAGATTTGAAGAAATATGACGTAAGCAGACCTTTGTTTCATTGATTTGTGACGTCAGCAGCTCTGTTTTTCATTTTTCTTCCAGATCAACAATATACCGGTGTTTTCTCTTCCTTATTTCAATTAAAGATTTAATCTTTATATCTAAATCTTGCTCTATTCATATCAGACACATCAAATCTGAACAACCTGTTTTCAGATCTGATTATTTTTTTAAACGTTGATTTTTACTAAGAAACTGATTTTTTAAGTCTTTGAAAATGTCTGGATATGAGGAACAAGAGGTGTCTACTAACAAGATACCAAGATTTTATGGATAGGAAAACTTTACCAAGTGGAAAGTGCTTTTTGAAGTAGCAGTGTGCTACAATGATGTTGATATGTGGAACTCCATCAAGAATGGTCCACAAGCTGCAGCTGAAGAAGGTGCAAATACAGCTGGAACTGCAGCTCTAAGAGAAAGAATGAGAAAGGTGGATGACAGAGCCTTAGCTATGATTAAGCTAGGACTGTCTTGGGAGATTTTAACCAAGGTGGCACATCACACAACTGCCAAGCAAATGTATGATGCCATCCTTGAGATGTATGAAGGGAATACTGAGCTGAAGAACATAAAGAAGCAAAGATTGAAGCAACTGCTGGAAAGGTTCAAGTATAAGAAAGGAGAAAGGTTGAAATCAATACTAGAACGCTTTAGTGGTATTGTGAATGAGTTGAGGACAACTGATTATGTCATGACTAACTTTGATTTAAACACAAAGTTATTCAAATCAATGCCAAAAGAATGGTATACTGCTTGCAAGTTCATCCTTCAGAAGCATAATTTCAATGACTTGAAATTGGATGATGTGATATGCTTCCTTCAGGATGCAGAACTGGAGATGATAGAGAATGAAATGATTAAAGAAGAAAGACCATGTTTCAATGTTTCAAATGCATTGATTGCACCCATGGGAAATTTGACTACCAAGAATCAACAACATATTTCCATTATTGAAGAACCAGTTGAGCACAATGTTGATACTCCAAAGTCTTTTATTGGTGGTAGCACAAGTAATCAAGGAAATCAACAGAGATTCAACGTGCAACTGATTGATGACACTGATACTGCCTCAATGGCAAGTGGGAATGTACCTCACTCTAGTGGTGGAAATGGTCAAAGCAATGAAACACAGGCATTGCTGTCTATGTTTACTGATTCATATAATGCATTTGTTGCAAAGAATCTAATTCACACAATTGTGGTACAAGATGATTTAGAGCAAATTGATGCAGATGATTTAGAAGACATGGATTTGAAGTGGCAAGCTGCCATGTTAGCTTTGAGAAGTAAGAGGTTGTATAATAGAAGTGGTAGATCTCTGGTTTCTGGTCCTAATGAGAGGATTGGATTTGACAAGTCAAAGGCAATCTGCTACAATTGCCAACAACCAGGACATTTTGCAAGAGAATGCAACTTGCCAAGGAATTATCAGATGAATCAATTCCAAAATCAACAACCAAGAGGTCAGCAGCAATATCAGCAATCAGCAAAGAAACAACAACCAAAATTTCAACAACAATCAAAGCTTCAACAACAACTTCAATCCCAACAATAATTACAATCCCAACTTCAACAACTTTCAACCTCAAATGAATAATCATAATCAAGGAGTGCCTCAGAATCAAGTTTTTCAAATGAACAACAATCAAAACCTACAAACAGTTCAAGATGTACCAAACAACACTGTTCCTGCAAACCAAAATCAACCAAGAAACCAAGGAAATGTGGCAGTTACTACACAACATGAATGTAACTTTGTTTGGAGCAATCATGAAGAAGACATTGCAGATGATGTCAAGAGCGCAAATGTGGCATTCATGGCTATAATTGAGAAAGAAACTGCATCTTCATCTCAGGTACAATATGCTCCTACTGTTGATTTAAATGAACTTATCAATGAATTGAAAACAAAAGTACGCAAGCTGGAAAGTGAGTGTTTTAGGAAACAAAGTATCATCAATACATATGAGGATTGTATAAACAGCTACAGAGCTCAGAAAAGGTTCACAACTGAAATAGATGGGTTGAAGAAAATGGTTATAGAAGAAAAGGTACATAACACAAAACTACAAGCTGATAATGAATTTTTGAAGAACTTGATCTTCACTGGAAACATCTGTGGAATTTTAAATCAAGTTAAGGAAGAAGACAAGTACAAAGCAGTACCACCACCATTCAACAACTTTATGCCAAAAGTTGATAAAGAGAAAAGAAATGCATATCTACAACAATTCAGAGATGTTTTTCAAGACAAAGAAGAACTTGTAGATTTGTATAAGAATGTTGAGGTAAGTGAAGAATGAGAGTTTGTTGTGAAGAAAGAATTGAAAGAAGAAAAGTCAATTGGAGTTCAAGTCTTTGAAGATGACCTTGAGTCAATTGATATGGATCAAGATGACTTGAGTGATTTGAGTGATCAAATTACTGAAGAGGTAATCAAAGCTACTGAAAGAGGAAGAAAATACAAGAAACCAGAGTGTGTTGATCAACTTCCAAAGTATCCACCAGTCCCACCAAGAATGAAGAAACAAAATGATAAGATGAAAGAGAACAGGTATCTTTTGACATTTGTGAAAAGAAGAAGATAAGCTACAATGCAGTCAGGCCACCAAGCAAGGCTGTGTTGGAAAGGATAAAGCAAAACAAAAAGGAGAGAATAACTGAAGAAGTTGAATCAGAAAACTTTATCCCAGTTTATCCAGTCTTCTCTAGTCATGAAGTACTGGATGTTGGAGAAGTAGAAACTATGGAAGAATATGAAAAGAGACAGTCAAGGGTTAGAGAAAGCAGTGATGAAGAAGCTATGTTTATAGAAAAGGTTATCTTTGTCAAAAGCAAACTTGACACACAGGATATCAGGATTGAGGAGTTTATGCCTTTTTCAATTGATTTTGATGGTTTAAAGAATCAGAAGACTCTAGGAGTCAAGACACCTAAGCCAAGTGAAAGGTTCAAGAAACCAAAAGAACATGAAAAATTTAAAGGCAAGGTATGGTGCAAGAAGTGTGATGAATATGGTCATCACACAGACTCATGCAATGAGAGATTGAAATTTCAACCATTTCATGTCCCAGATGAAACAAAGTATGGTCAAGAATTTGTCCTGTACAAACAGAAGTATGATGTATATTAGGGAAAAGGAAAGGTGTGTGGAAATGAAACCACGAACAGAGAAGAAAAGAAATCTGAAAAGGAGACAAGGATTGAGAAAAAAGCTGAAGTAAAAACAAAGAAGCAAGTCACAGAATCAGCAAAGAGAAGTAAATCTCCTAAGAAGCATGAGAAATTGACCAAAAAGAACTATCAGCCATTGAGAATCAAACAAGATACTCAATCAGTAAAATCTGATGAATCTCAAGAATCATCAAGCAATGAGAAGACAAGAAGAAAAGGTGCATATCCTAGAAAGAAACCAACAGAACTCACTGGTGATGAGAAGTTTTTGCTAAAACATGGATATGAACCACATGGTTTCCTTTGGAAACCCAAGACTGAAACTAAAGTTGAGATAGTTGCTGATGTGAGAAACTACTCTGAAAAGAAAGATTATGTGATTAAAGAGTATAACACTGACTCAGCTGAATTACAGACCTCAACTTCACTTGTTAAAACCCCAAGAGAGTGTGGTTATGAAACTGATAATTCAGACAACTTAGAAGTCACTCATGAAGATCCAGAACCAACAACACTCACTTCCCAAGCTGTCAAAGAAACTGAAATTGATGAGTTGCAAGCTGTAGAAACATGCACTTCATCACTCAACTAATCAAGCTCATTCTTTTTTGCAGAAACAACCCATTCCTCTAAATGAAATTGTTGGGCTTTAACAAGATTATCAAAGTGATAAAATCCCTATTTTACCAAAAACACAGCGGATATAAAAGTTTTAAATCTTGTTAATATGATATGTATAAAACCAATTTTAAATATGCAAAACCCAAACCCGGATCCAAATACGAATTACACACTATCAAATACATACATGTCACTATAAGTCCATGCATGTTACTACTACCTTTCAATATGACAAAACCGGGTGAAAGAGATGATGATTGAAAGGTAAGAACTTGAATATGGAAGCTCCTCAAGCTAGCATACCCCAAGCTTCAACGACACACTACTTCTAGCTAGGATTTGCACTTGAAATTTTCTTCTTCTTTTCTTATGTTGGATGAAAATACCCAAGAGAGGAAGAGAGAAAAGTTTACTTGGAAATTATGTGTCTTATGAAAGAATGAAAGAGAAAGACTTGGTTTTATTCAAAGGCATCTTTCTCTCCACCAATAATAACCATTGCATGTCTCCACTCACCTTGCATGTCTCCACTCAAACATATAATAATATTACATTTGAAAGAGTATTATTCCTTTTCCTTTTTTTTATAAAGTTATATATATATATATATATATATATATATATATATATATATATATATATTTATAAGTTTATATCTTATAACTTATAAAACGTATTGTATGTTAAGATACATGCTTGGTTATTATTATTCACATATTGTTATTCAACCAACTAAAATAACACTATGTAATGTTCTCTAATAAAACCTAAATCATCCATATGATTTGTTTATTACACAAGTACATTTTATTTAGAAACCTCTTTCCAAATAACTCAAGTGTTAATATTCATTTGTTATGATCACATCATATGTAAACGAATATTATCGGTGTTTGTCTAGCTTGTTATTGGGTATGACCCGACTTGGATCATAACGTACTAGCCACATCAATTATAATATGTCTCTTGGGCAGACCGAGTCCAACAATCTCCCACCTGCACAAGATACATAGAAGATTGATGCAAGTAGCAAATACCGCCTAACTACGGTTTACTACCCCTAATACACATGACGAAGTGCCATTCAATAACATCATCCCTTTCAAGTCCCATACTTGAAAATGATTTAGGTGAAACTATTATTTATCCTTTTGCCACAAATGTCATGTTAAATTCAGAGACACATAGTGATCATTCTCTGTTGATTTAACTTGTCAGGCCTTAGACATTTAACTCTCAACGAATAAGAGGGAAAAATCCCATATTGACTACATACGTCTCTCACTATCACCTTGTACTATACTTGAGCTTAGCCTTATGTACTGACATATTTCAGAGCAGCGAAGAACTAAGTCAAAGCATAATAGTCAATGAATATCAAGACCCAATATGTATCTCAGGTCGGAGGATACTATGAAGTTCGCCTTTACTCAATTTACTTATGATCACAAATCCCAAGGATTCCATGCAGTAAAATTGAGGGCGGGTCAGTCCAATATTTATCCCATAAATATCTATGAACCTTGGCAGCAACCCTTTGCTATATTCATACCTCATGAATATCTACCAATCCAAGTTCATAATAGTCTTACTTTCACATTTGTTCCCACAACTATGAACGACTACGGACGTTTAGAATAATACAAATTATTCACGGATTTAAACATACTAAAATGGAACATAACTTAAGAACATGACCATATGATTGAGTTAAAATAAAATTGTTCCAATATCCAAATACAAATTTTGATCAAATCCAATCACTAGAATATCGAAGTCCTAAGGTGCAAGTATGACTCTCATGCTTCGGCCTTTCAAGGAGTTTCGTGAGTGGGTCCGCAATATTTTGATCAGTGTGAACTTTGCAAATACATATCTTTCCTTTTTCAACTTCATCCCTTATGTAGTTGAATCTCCGCTCAATGTGCCTCGTCTTTTGATGAGCACGAGGTTCTTTGATTTGAGCAATTGCACCCTCGTTGTCACAAAAGATCTCTAGAGGGTCCTGAATGGTACGAACCACTCCTAGATCGGCAATAAACTTTCTAATCCATGCAGCTTCTTTAGCTGCCAGGGAGGCGGCGATGTATTCAGATTCAGTGGTGGATAAGGCTACCACATCTTGTTTTGCACTCTTCCATGAGACAGCACCACCATTGAGAACGAAAACATATCCCGATTGTGATCGAGAATCATCTCGATTAGTTTGGAAACTCGCATCAGTGTAACCCTTTACAACGAGTTCCTCCTCACTAGAGTCATATATTAGAAACATATCCTTAGTCCTTCTAAGGTATTTTAATATGCTCTTAACAGCCATCCAATGGCTAGTTCCCGGATTTTGTTGGTATCGACTTGTCATGCTCAAGGCGCATGACACATCCGGTCTAGTGCAAATCATGGCATACATGATAGATCCTATAGCAGATGCATATGAGATACCACTCATTTTGTCTTGCTCATCATTTGAGCTTGGACATTGAGAAGCACTCAACATCGTTCCTCTTTGAATAGGTACCAAACCTTTCTTAGAGTTTTCCATCTTGAACCTTTTCAAGATCTTGTCTATGTATGCACTTTGATTCAAACCTATCAACCGCCTTGATCTATCCCTGTAGATCCTTATTCCCAGAATATAGGTGGCTTCACCAAGATCCTTAATGGAAAAACAGCTACCAAGCCAGGCTTTTACACCTTCCAAGGTTGGAATGTCATTTCCAAACAGTAATATGTCATCGACATATAATACCAGAAAGGTTATGATGCTCCCACTAGCTTTCTTATACACACAAACTTCATCAGCGTTTTTGATGAATCCAAATTTCTTAACTTCATCATCAAAACGGTGATTCCAACTTCTAGATGCTTGTATCAATCCATAGATTGATTTCTTCAACTTGCATACTTTGTTAGGATGTTGTGGATCGACAAAACCTTTAGGCTGAATCATATAAACATCTTCATTAAGATGCCCATTTAGAAAAGCAGTTTTGACATCCATTTGCCATATCTCATAGTCATAATATGCGGCTATGGCAAACAATATCCTAATAGACTTTAGCATCGCTACGGGCGAGAAAGTTTCATCATAATCAACCCCTTGAGTTTGAGTGAAACCCTTTGCTACAAGTCTAGCTTTATAAGTATCCAAGTTTCCATGCATATAAGTTTTCTTCTTGAAAACCCACTTACATCCAACGAGTTTGGAATTTACAGGTGGAGCAACCAAGTCCCATACTTGATTGTCATGCATGGATTGCATCTCAACATTCATGGCTTCTAGCCATTTGTCACAATCAGATTGTGACTTTGCATCTCGGTATGTGGTGGGTTCATCTGAATCTACCACGTAGCATCCATCCATGAAAAATCCATATCTCTCAGGTGGGGTGCTAACTCTACCAGATTTGCGAATGTTTTGTGTGTTTTGATCAACCATTTGATCATCCTTAACAACCTCTTGTTGATTGCTAGAGTCAACCAAACGTGTATCAGCTTGTAGTTCTCGATCCTCTTCGAGTTCTACAGTTCTATCAGTTCCTTCCATAAGGAACCTTCTTTCCAAGAACTTAGCCTTTCGAGCTATAAACACTTTATGCTCGCTTGGATTGTAGAAATAATATCCCATCGAATCCGTGGGATATCCTACAAATATACACTTAGTGGATTGACATTCAAGTTTGTCAGGGGTGTAGATCTTAACATAAGCCTCACAACCCCATACCTTTAAATATGAAAATTTTGGAGCCTTTCCATGCCATATTTCAAAAGGTGTCCTATCCACTTTCTTGGTTGGTGCCATATTTAAAATACGGGCAGCAGAGATCACAGCGAAACCCCAAAATGATAGAGGTAATGAGCTTCTAGCCATCATGGATCGAACCATGTCCAATAAAGTTCGATTCCTCCTCTCGGACACACCATTATGTTGTGGTGTTCCAGGTGGAGTAAGTTGTGAGACAATCCCACAACTCCAAAGATGTTCTAGAAACGCATCATTGAGGTATTCACCTCCTCTATCAGAACGTAGTACTTTGATTGTTTTGTTGAGTTGATTTTGTACTTCATTTTGGAAGACTTTGAACATTTCAAAGGCCTCATTTTTGTGTCTTAACAAGAACACATACCCATTGCGACTATAATCATCGGTAAAGGTAAAGAAGTATCTTTCACCATTTCTTGTCATTGTCCTAAAAGGTCCACATACATCCGAATGTATGATACCTAATAAGTTTTTCGCCCTCTCATTTGTTCCATTAAAGGGCTCTTTGGTCATCTTTCCCAATAAACAAGATTCACATTCATCAAATGAATCAACATTTGATTTCAAAAGACCATTCGTTCGAAGTGTATGAATACGATTCTTGTTTATATGACCAAGACGACAATGCCAAAGAAAAGTATTACTCAAATCCATTTTGAGTCTTTTGGTGTTAGCTTGGTACAATGAGTTATCAATGTATGAGTCATCATGTATTAATTCATAAATGCCATTAAACGGCATCGCTTTAAAATAAAAAACATTATCCATGAAAACATAAATAGCATTATCAACAAACTTAAAGTCATAACCAGATTGTCTTAATAGAGAAACAGAGATAATATTCCTATTCAAACTAGGGGAATATAAAATGTTTTTCAAAATAATTTCCAAACCATTTGGAAGTTTTAAAACATAATCTCCTCGGGCTTGGACGTCAACCTTTGCTCCATTGCCCATGAAAAGACTTATATCTCCTTTCTTCACTTCATTTCTTCTTTTGAACCCCTGCAATGAATTGCATATATGAGTTCCACATCTGGTATCCAATACCCATGTGTTAGAAGAAATAATATTAAGATCAATGTGAATCATGAAAGTTGTACCTGAGGTTTGCCCCGCATCCCTCTTAGCTTTCAACTCCTTGAGATAGGTCGGACAGTTTCTCATCCAATGACCAACCTCACCACAACCAAAGCACGGATCCTCAGCGCTAACCTTTAGCTTCTTTGGTTTTGGTTCCACCTTTGCCTTTCCCTTGAACCCCTTCTTGACTTGCCCCTTGCCAACGGCAACCCTTGCCTTTGGTTCCGGGTGATGCCTTTTCTTTGAGCCACCCTCATTGATGGCAAGAACAGGTAAAACCTTTTTACCGATGCCGGCTTCGGCTGTCTTAAGCATTGCGTGAAGCTCACCAATGCTTTTGTCCCATCCGTTCATGTTGTAGTTCATGACGAATGTCTCAAACCTTTTAGTTAAGCCATTTAGGATCAAATCCGTGGCTAACTCTTTTTAGACGGTACAGTTAAGCCGTTCAAGCCGATCAATGTGGCTCTTCATCTTAAGTACATAAGATGAAACAGATTGGGTTTCTTCCATATGACATGCATGAAGCGCTCGAACCGTTTCGAATCGCTCAACCCGAGCTTGAGTAAGGAACATTTCCTTAAGCTGGGTAATCATGTCATACGCCCCATGATTCTCGAAATCCTTTTGGATCTCAGGAATCATTGTTCCCAACATGAGGCAAGAAACTTGCACCGAATCCTCGGTGTATTTTAACCAATTCGCGTAGGCATCTAAATCGTCAACATTTGGTTCATCGGGAATAGGATCATCTAAAATATAAGACTTCTTTTCTTGCTTGAGAACAATTCTCAAGTTTCGATACCAATCCATGAAGTTGTTATTGTTTAGACGATCCTTATCCAAAATGGATCTTAGTGATAACTTATGCACGGGTGGGATAATAGCGTTTGGTGCATATTTTGCGGCCATCTAAAGGAAATTTTAACAAAGTTCAAATTAGTATTTTCGATATTAATAAAATTTTAATCTTTAATACCCTTTAATGTCTCCAAGACAATTATTGATTAAAATCTAGAACCCAACGTTTCATTCAAATAATAGTTAGGTGACCTTTATCCTACTATTCAAATTAACAAGGTAGTCAACGTTTGACGATTGCAACCCTTTGCAACTTCTAGTTTTATGGGATCGGTTAAACATCATATGTTTAATTGGTATGTTTAATCCCATCAACACCTTTGAACTCCATGTTAAGGTGATCCTATAGTCATGGTTTCAAATCAAGTCGTCCTACTTATACACACGTGTGAGTTTACTCATACAAGTGGTTAGGTGATCCTAATGCCAAAAGTACTTGTAAAATCACCTTAAGATCACAAGTTTTCTTAAATGTGCTTAGGTGATCCTAACTCACTTTCAAGTCTACAAGTGACTTAAGTGTCGTATAAAAAGATGGTGTTTAACTTGTTTTAAAAGGGATTTAAGCTTTCTAAATTCTAGATTGGAAAACTATTTATTGTACCTTTCATTTGCATGCATTCAAATGTATGGTACTTAGTTGAAAAACCCATTTTCAAAGTTCCTATTAATAAAACCCATTTTTTATTACCTAACGTTTTCTAAGGAACCAATTTTATGCTAGTTGATTTTAAGCAAACCATATTGCAAATAATACAAACATAAGTAAATCAACCATGCAAGCATAAAATATACACAACCACAAGTTCATAACCATAGCCTCCTAATGTTGACCACACTTGTTGACCGAAGACAAGTGTGTCAAAAAGTCTCTCCTAAGGGACCCATAAGAACATGCACTTGTGTCGGTGAACTCCCACTTGATTCTGCATCCATATGCTCCAAGTGTTTACCCCAGTGTTGTGGTCTCCATCATTTTATTTGGGCTTCCATCCATGCATCTTCTTTTACAAAATATATCCTAATACATTTTTCTAGTAAAAGAAATACATCTAATCTACTTATTATTACAAACCAAATGAATGAATAAATAGATTACAAACCCAAATAAATATTACAACCAAATCGAATGAACAAACAACCAACACAATCATTCAACCAAACACAAGGCCATGGCTAGGTTATGAACATCTATTACACATCCAAATATGCAATAATACAAGACCAAAATGGTTCCCTTTTTTACCTCAAAACTTTCGGCCAAAGCTTAAGCAAACCGAAAGTTTCGGGTTTTGTCCAAACAAACTAAACAATCATCCAAATGACTTAGTTTTTCAAGATTACCACATACATGTAAAGTATAACCTTGAAAAACCATGGGGTAACCAAAACCCCAAAAAGTTTCGGCCAAATGGTGAAACCCACCATAAACCCGAAAAATTTTGGGTCTAATGAAGCATGCTTTCGTATAAGCGGCTCTTAATGCCATTGTTGGGCTTTAACAAGATTATCAAAGTGATAAAATCCCTATTTTACCAAAAACGCAGCGGATATAAAAGTTTTAAATCTTGTTAATATGATATGTATAAAACCAATTTTAAACATGCAAAACCCAAACCCGGATCCAAATACGAATTACACACTATCAAATACATACACGTCACTATAAGTCCATGCATGTTACTACTACCTTTCAATATGACAAAACTGGGTGAAAGAGATGATGATTGAAAGGTAAGAACTTGAATATGGAAGCTCCTCAAGCTAGCATACCCCAAGATTCAACAACACACCACTACTAGCTAGGATTTGCACTTGAAATTTTCTTCTTCTTTTCTTATGTTGGATGAAAATACCCAAGAGAGGAAGAGAGAAAAGTTTACATGGAAATTATGTGTGTTATGAAAGAATGAAAGAGAAAGACTTGGTTTTATTCAAAGGCATATTTCTCTCCACCAATAATAACCATTGCATGTCTCCACTCACCTTGCATGTCTCCACTCAAACATATAATAATATTAAATCATCCATATGATTTGTTTATTACACAAGTACATTTTATTTAGAAACCTCTTTTCAAATAACTTAAGTGTTAATATTCATTTGTTATGATCACATCATATGTAAACGAATATTATCGGTGTTTGTCTAGCTTGTTATTGGGTATGACCCGACTTGGATCATAACGTACAAGCCGCATCAATTATAATATGTCTCTTGGGCAGACCGAGTCCAACAGAAATATGGTATATGGATAGTGGTTGTTCTAGGCACATGACTTGTGACAAAAGATCACTTGTTAATTATGAGGAAAAGTATGAAGGACCTGTAGAATTTGGGAGTGATGAAAATGGTGGAAAGATTGTGGGGAAAGGAATCTTAACAAATGGAAAGGTTTCTTTTGATAATGTGTTTCATGTTGATGGTCTTCAGTATAATCTACTGAGTATATCAAAAATGTGTGATAAGGGATACAAAGTCAGTTTTGATGATTCCCACTGTTTCATTTTAAAACCTGAGTTTGTCATTCCACCTGAAATGATTATGATGATGGCACCAAGAAATGGCAACTTGTATGAACTGAATATGAAAGAAGCTGTTTCAAGAGGGGGTGCATGTTTTGTTTCTAAAGCCACTGAAAATGAGTCCAAATTGTGGCATAGAAAACTGTGTCATGTGAACTTAAAGAACATAAATAGACTTGTTAAATGTGAACATGTCATAGGCTTACCTACAAGAGAGTTCAAATTGGAAGATCATTGTAATTCATGTCAAATGGGAAAACAACACAAATCTACTCATAAGCCTAAGCTCATCAATTCAATTGATCAAATACTTGAATTACTTCACATGGATCTTTTTGGTCCTGTGAGTGTTCCAAGTATAGGAAAGAAAAGATACTGTCTTGTGATCATTGATAACTATTCAAGATACACTTGGGTTTATTTCCTAAGTACCAAAGATGAGATTGCAGAGTTGATTAAGGTTTGTGTTACAATGATTGAGAACAAGTTGAATAAGAAGGTTAAAATGATGAGAAGTGACAATGGTACTGAGTTCAAGAATTAAGTTATGCAAGAATTTTGTACAGAAAAGGAAATACTTCAACAATTCTCAGCTCCTAGAACTCCTGAACAAAATGGTATTGCAGAAAGAAGAAAATAGAACTTTAATTGTGGCTGCAAGAACCATGTTAGCAGATGCTAATATGCCTGTTACTTTTAGGGTTGAAGCAATAAACACTGCTTGCTATGTTCAGAACAGGGTGCTTGTAAACAAAAGGCATAACAAGACTCCATATGAAATTCCACAACAGAAAGCCTTATATCAAGTTTTTCAAGCCCTTTGGATGTAAATGTTTTCTTTTGAACACTAGAGATTATTTGAACAAGTTTTAAACAAAGTCTCTAGATTGTTTTTTTTGTTGGATATTCTACACACTCAAAAGCTTACAGAGTATATGTGAAAGACCATTTGAGTGTCATAAAATCTTCTGACGTCATTTTTAATGAGAATCAATTCAATACAGTCGATGGTGCAGCATGGCTGTTTGATGATGAAAAATTAATAAGGTCTTTCAAGATTTATCCTGAAGACTTTGATGATTCATTCTACAAGACCAGTGTAATTGAAGAAAAAAAGAAGAAACCACTGGACTTAGAAGAATTGTGGAAAAATGTTGCTAGAAAAGAAAAGGAATATACCTTTGTGAATAATTCCTCAAATGATATTGTTGAACAAGTTCAAGAAGATAATCAAGATGTTCAAAATGATCAAGTTCAGAGTGAGGAAGACTCAAGCAACCAAGCAAGTGAAGAAGAAGCTGCATCTACTGCAAGATTTCAGCATTTATTTGAAAGCTTAAATATTGAAAACAATGGTGCATCTACTTCAGGACAACATAATGATGAAGCACCAGAATTTCATGATGCAGAAACTGATTTGACTCATTGAGTTTTGATCATTGAAGAACATGAACTCAATGAGTCAAATCTTGACACAACTGTGTCTACAGATATGATTGTTCAAACTCCTTATGTGGAGAAGAATCATCCTTCTGAAAACATCATTGGAGATTTGCATGAAAGATTTACAAGAAGTCACTCAGAATTTGCAAACATCTGTCTTTACTCATGTTTTCTATCCCAAATAGAACCTAAGAATATTGCTCAAGCACTGAAAGACAATAGTTGGGTGGAAGCCATGCAGGAAGAATTGGCACAGTTTAGAGATCTACATGTGTGGGATCTTGTTGATAAGCCATTTGACAGATATGCAATAGGAACCAAATTGGTTTTTAGGAAAAAAAGGGATGAGAGGGGTTTGGTGATTAAGAACAAAGTTAGACTTATGGCTCTGGGATGTCTTCGAGAGGAAGGAATAGACTTTGAGGAAGTCATTGCTCCTGTAGCAAGACTTGAAGCTATCAGGATATTTCTTGCATATGCTGCCTCAAAGAACATTAAGGTGTTCCATCTTGATGTTAAATCTGCATTCCTAAATGGAAAGATAGATGAAGAGGTGTATGTAGCTAAACCTCCAGGTTTTGAGGATCCTTTGTATCCAAACGGGGTGTATAAGCTAAACAAAGCCCTTTATGAATTGCATCAGGCTTCTAGAGCATGGTATGATGAGCTGTCAAATCATCTTATTGAAAATGGTTTCAAAAGAGGAGCCATTGAAAAGACACTCTTCTACAAAGGAAATGGTTTCAAAAGTGTATGTTGATGATATCATCTTTGGTTCCACAAATGAACAAATGTGTATGGAGTTTGAAGGGGTAATGAAGTCCAAATACAGCATGAGTTCAACAGGAGAAATGAACTTCTTTCTTGGATTACAAGTTCAAAAAAAGGCTGAAGGGAACTTCATACATCAAAATAAGTATATGCAGGACATCTTGAACAAGTTCAACTTTCATGAGTACAAACCTGCCTCAACTCCAATGGATACCAAGGAAAAGATGATTGCAGATGAAAAGGGGGAGCCTGTAGATGAACATGAATACAGAGCAAAAATTGGATCTCTGATGTATCTGACTGCTACAAGACCAGATATCATGTTTGCTGTATGTGTGTGTGAAGATTCCAGTCAAGTCCAAGAGTCTCCCATATGAATGCTGTTAAAAGAATAATCAGATATTTGAAGGGAATGCCAGATTTTGGAATTTGGTATCCAAAGAATCAATCATTTGATCTGATTGCCTACACAGACAGGTTTATGATGGCTGCAATATGAGAAGAAAGTCAACATCAGGAGGATGTCAATTCATGGGAGAAAGGCTAGTGTCATGGCAATGCAAGAAGCAAACAACTGTCTCAATCTCAACTGCAGAAGCTGAATATGTTGATGCATCTGCCTGCTGTGCACAAGTTCTATGGATTCAGAATAAGATGATGAACTATGGTTTGAATTTTCTAAACACCCCTATTCTTATTGATAATACTGCTGCATATTTTACTATTAAGAATCCAGTTCAACATTCTAAGACTAAGCACATTGAAATCAGACATCATTTCATCAGAGATTGAAGTGAAAAAGGTTTGATTGAAATGCAAAGAGTTGATACAAGTGACAATTTGGCTGGCCTATTCACCAAACCACTCGATAGAACCAAGTTTAACTTTCTTTTGAAAGCCCTGGAATGATCAACTCTGATGAAATCTGATTAAGGATGTGTGCTTGGTTGTTTACCTCTATGTTCTAAATGATTACTTTGTTTAGAGGTTTCACAAATTGAATGTTACGTGAATATGCTTGAGTGTGATACTGAGTATGCTACTGAATATGTTGACTGTTATGTGCTTTGACTGATTATGTATGCAAAAAATGACATATGTGATTTGACTAATGTGTTTGCATGTTTATCAGTGAATGTGTATTTGTGATGTTAAGATGAGTAGTCATGCTATGAATTACTTGTTAAATGCTTATCAGACAACACTGCTTAATTGCTTGAATATGTATTTTATCTGATCTTCTAATGTTGTTATGATAGAATAGACTTTGAATGTGTGTACTTTCTGTATGTCTTGATGAGTTATATTTGATTAAGATTTGATTATATGCTGCAACTGTTGATGCCAAAATGTGTTTTATGACAAAATTAAGTGATAAAATGAATTTTCTAATGAATTTTGCATAAATACTATATTTTGAACCAAAACATGAGCATGTTGTCAATGGTGTAGAGACATGATAAGATTATTCAGTTCAAGCTTTAAAGAAGCTTAAAAGAAGGATTTTTCAATGAAAAGTCTCAGGTAGTTATCTTTGCTGAAAATTATGTCATTTGCCCAGTTGGAAGGACATACACTTTTGTATGTTTGGTCCTGCAATCTGCAAAGATTAAAATGATAGCCATTAACCAGAAAATTGAAAAAATTTGGGGGCAATTATAACTTGTTTTTTATTCCTTCACTTAAAACTATGTCAATAGCTCTGACTTTGAAAAGACATATACTCACAATGTATGTTTGGTCATGTTGACCACCTGTGGTAAAACTGGATAGCCATTTACCTGACAATTAAGAGACATTGGGGTGATTGAATATTAAACTGAATATTATTGGGAAATGATAGTACATTGACTACTTAGCCAATCATAAAAATTTATTAGGCTAAAAGGGCTCTTAGTACAGTCATTGACATGTATGGTTGCTTTCTCATGATATGTAAAATCTAAGGTGATATAAACATAAAGAAAATGCTAAAATTTATGTGGAGTTACATTGCTGTCTATGCATGTTCCAAGATAAATCTTTTCAAATGATAGGCAGAAAAGTGATTATCCAGTCATACACAAGCTTGTTGGTCTTTGGTTACCCTAAATGAATCATCTTTTAAAGGAATGACAAAGAACTGATGTGAACTACTTTAATTTCAAATGTTTATTCAACATGTTCACAAATTTTTATTGAGAAAATACAAACATGAGGGTTAACTACAGAACTACAAGGGTGGAGGCAATCATATATGTCCTTTAAACATCTTGAATGAAAGGCCTGTAAGACCGACTTGTGTGGCATGTAAGTCCAACGTTCAACCTCACATATGTTTGTAGATTTGATAAGAAATATCTTATAAATTTTCAAAAATATCTTCTGTCATTAAAGTTTTTAACCAAAACCAGGGGGTCAAAGTCAAATTGAGGTGATCTGGAGAAAGCCAAATAAGCCTTGAGGATAGATAAGGAGCATCAGAAAACAATATGTGTTATCCATTGAATTTTCTGCAAAATTAATTGAAAATAATCATATCACCAAAGAAATGAAAATCATGTTAATTCTAGACCTGTTGTTGACCTGTATTTGTAGTCATAATAATGCTGAGAATAATGTATTGAGAAAGCTACTTAGTCAATATGATCCCATTTCTGAGATTTTTCAGTTTACAAAAGGAAATTGTTTTGAAATGAAACATAACTGAAATTTGATCTCTAAATGCACCATTTGCTCTTAAACTATGATCTTTAATTATAAAATTGTTCTGACAAATCTGACAAATTTGACAAGTGGTTTAAGTCAAAAAGTGTTGCATTTTGCCTATATAGGTTGAATATGTAAGTTCGGGTAAGGTTTGATGTTATTAAACCTTCCCAAGCACAAACTATTTGAATATGTATTTTCGGGTAAGGTGTGATGTTCTCAAACCTTTCCGGGTACAAAACAGTTGAATATGTGTGAATTTGTGTTTTCGGGTAAGGTTTGATGTTTTTTAACCTTTCCGAGCAAGCTTTGTCATTTTGAACTAAGTTTATGTTTTTCGGGTAAGGTTTGATGTTTTTAACCTTTCCGAGCAAGCTTTGTCATTTTGGACTAAGTTTATGTTTTTCGGGTAAGGTTTGATGATTCATAGCCTTTCCGAGCAAGCTTTGTCATTTTTGACTAAGTTTATGATTTTTGGGCATGCTGTGAAGTGTTTACACTTTTCGGGTAAGGTACACCATTGTACAAATTTCCCGAGCAAGCTTGAAGTCTTGAGATGATTATGTGTTCTAGCTAGCCTATTAACAAGAGAAAATTGTTTCGGGCAAGCTTTGCATTTTGTTTATGCTGATTGTTATTCCAAGCAAACTTTGTAAACTCCTTGAGTACACCAGGTAAGCTTTGTATATGTGAATATGTTTTCTTTGAAATTACAAGTGTTTTCGGGTAAACCTTGTTTTTCCGAACACACTTTATATTTCAGGTACACTTTTGTTCCCATAATATACTTGGTAATTTTCAAAAGTTGATTTTACGAGTACACTATCTGCTAGAAGTCCTTTTCGGGCACACTTTGAACTCTAGGAAGATTATTCGACTATACTTTGCATAAGAAGGTTATTCGGGCATACTAACATTATGATGGTTACTCGGGCACACTATGTTTTCGAGTATGCTTGATTGAATATACTTTTATTGTAATTGATTGCAGATGATTCTTATTTTTATTAGGATTTGTGCTAGATTAAGATTTTAATTTAAATTTGAGAAATTTATATGGGCATCTTAATTGATTCCTAGTAAGAATATTTATTTGATATTTTATACTTGATTAATTATCTTGTGATTAAATTCTCAAGAAATATAGTATTTCGGGTAAGCTTTCTTCATAATGTCTTGACTTTAAATTACATAGCTTGATCAAGAAAGGTTTGTGATTAAAAGGGTTTAATATTATTCAGGTAAGATTTGTGTGAGAGGGAGTATACCGAGTAGACTTTTCAAAGGATTACTTTTCCGAGTAAGGTTTGCTAAGCCTAAAATGATAAAAATTATTTGTTTTAAAACATCAAGTGGATAATGTTACTATTTGACAGCTAATAATTCACAAAACGACAAAAAGCATTTAAAACCCACTTTCAAAAGGTATATAAGAATGAGTTAGGCAAAATTTTCAACATTATATTTCCCTCTCTCTCTCTCTCTCTCTCTCTCTTTCCACTGCAACTGCTTATTCGCAAAGAAACCCAACCTACCTATCGCATTCATTATTAATCCAAACCCTAACTTGAATCAGCCCTCTAATTCCGACTCGATAAGCATTAATAATGTGTTTTCCGACCACGATTAGATTTTAATGGGCTTTGATTATGTATTTGATTACTAATATTTTGTTTATGTGTTTAGGTTATAAACTTGTCAAAGAACAGGTTCTTGAAGATTTTTCTCTCTTCTTCATTTGTATAACTTGAAATTGGGTAAAGTTATAAACTTTTATACTAATTTCACTTTGAATATGTTTGATTGTGATGTTCAGATATGGAAGAACATGATCAACCCAAGTATGCTATTGAAAAGAAGCATAACATGTGTGCTCTACTGCAAGTCACCCCTGACAACGAGCCGGTGGCACCAATGATTTACTGGATGGCTCGATCAAACGTCAATTTTGCTTTTACTGAATGCCCTGTCATCTACAGAAATCATTCACTGGATTTCTGGAGATTTGCTGAATTGGTTGAAGAAGTCAATGGAAAAAGAATAGAGGCAACTGTGGGAAGACAAGAAATACATATAACTGAGAGGATGATAAGAAGATGCGTACAGTTGAATGATGATAACCATTATCATATAAACCTCAATACAGCACACCTGATGAGAATATTTGAAGAAACAATGGGTTATCAGGGAACTGTACATGATGGACAGTTTCAAAAGGGGATGTTTGCAATGATGTATAGATTCCTCATTCATCATGTGATACAGGGATTTGCTCCAAGAAAGGGGTCATGGACTTTGATGATTCATGACTTAGCAAATGCCACTGTTGGGATTATGTATGACCTACCTTTCAACTTTTCAAAGATGATATTTGATGGACTGGTAGCAAACTTGAAGAAGGCAGAGAAGGACAGATTCTTGCAATACCCATGGTTCCTGCTGATAATCTTTAACAGAGAATTAACAGATTTACCCACTATGGGAATTACACACATACTGCAGAATCCTGATACATACAACAGAATTAAGAATCCTGGAGTTGCAAATAGATTCAATTCTGAAGTTCCATTTGAGATCTTGCCTTGGTTGTTGAACCATGACTTGAATGTGATGCCAGTGCCTGAGTTAAGCTCAGAGGAGGAAGGAGGAGATGATGTAGAGAGTGATGATGATTGCTCTGATGATAAAGATGATAATGTTGATGGAGATGAAGGAAGACCTGGAGTAGCTATGAATAATGATGCACCTGATCAGGGGGAGCAACTTGAAGAACAAGAGCAACCTATTCCAACACCACCACAATCACCATTACACATTGACCAACACATTGTACCATCACCACCATAAACTCCACCACATCAAACTACTCAATCCCCACCACAAACCCTAACCATAAGCCAACCTGAAACCATAAGCCAACTTGAAACATCAATACATGTATCACCAACACCACAAACACCACCAACATCCAGCCCTATACACTCAGATCCATTCATCCCAAGCCCACATCATACACAATCACCACAACAATCCATTTTCCAAACTCACGCCACAATCCATGAGCAAACTGAGTATGAACCATTTTCTACATCACCACCTAAAACACCACCCACTGATATTGACCAGTTGACCCTATTAAAAGAGAATGCTGAGTTGAAGAGAAGGAATGAGGAGGTCACTATGGAGAATGTCATGTTATTAGATCAATTGGTAAGGGAAAAAGTGAGAATTCAAACCCTGTAGCAGGAGGTTGAGAAGACCTCAGCTGCCCCAAAACAGGGGGAGAATGAAATAATGCCAACTGACTCGTGTGTGAATGTTGAGACTGTAACTGGAACAGGTGTAGAGACTGTAGACAGTTTGAAACTGATCTTAAATGCTTATGATGATTGTGAGGAGGATAGTGAGGAGAGAAGAATTGAAGATGATGAGTATGAAGTTGACAAATCAGATGTGGAAGAACAAGATTATGACTTTAATGATGAAATAATGCATGTTGAATGGAGTGAAGAGATTGATGAAGGGACAGGGGATGAGATTGAAAAGACAGATGTTGAGGAGAATGTAGCTGCTACTGACTTAGCTACTGATGTTTTCAATGCTACTGATATAGCAATTGATGTCTTAACTGACATAGCTACTGATGTCTTGACTGATGTACAGACAAAAGTAGAGACTGAAGTAATGATTGATGAAAATGCTACTACTGAGGAACTTATACACACTGAACCAGAAACTGATCAACAATCAAGTTCCAAGAGAGTAGAGCATGATTCAGAACTGGAAGCACTTGAGAAAGAAATAGATGACTTTGAACAGTCTGAAGATGAAGAGGATGAGAGAAGAAGAATTGAGAAAGGTAAAGCAAAAGTCTGTGAAGAAGAGCCTATTAAGGCATATCCAGAGAAAGATGTGTTGTTTACAGATGATGAAATTGCTGTTGCTGCTGCCTTAAGAGAACAACAGAATATTTTAAGGGAGACAAGGGATAGGGAGATATTTGCTCAAAAACTGACTCCAGAAGAAATGGCAGAGCAAGAATATTTGATCAATCAAGCCAATCTTTCTAAAGAAATTTTTGAAGAAGTGGCTGATTAAGAAGCAATTGAAACACTGATTATGATGAAGCAGACAGAGGATTCAGATTTCTGAAAGTAAAGAGAAACTGGAAGACTGTCCAAATTCACAGATCATAGAGAACTGCAAAGTTAAGAAGGATGGACATGGCTGAAATAAACTATAAGATGAATGTCAGAGACAGGAATCCACTGTCAAACATGAACACATGCATAAGTCTTGAAAGAAGGATGACACGCCCCAATTATACAGTCCAAAGAAATGGCATCATTACTGAAGTGGAATACAAAGAAAAAGATGACCATTACTTGCTGAGAAATTATGATGGAAAAATACTGGGGATTATCAAGAAGGATGAAGACTTGAATTTCTTACATGATGAAGATCTAATGGATATAAGGGACTGGGTCATACCAGAAGGTCATACTCATTACCAAGCCCTTGATATCTTCAGAATGAGAGCTGCATTAGTGATAACAAACAGAAGGCAAGCCGCTTACAGTGCATGGAAAACACAAATTCCTAGACTGGGCTTTTACTTTGTAATTTCTTATGACAGCCTTTTTGAATATGTAATTTTTATTTATGTTAATTGAATATGTAATTTGACTTTTAATTTGATGTGTATTTTGACTAAGTATAAGTAACCTTAGAAATGTTTTGGGTCAACTGAGGTGTTCCAATATAGAAGGAGATTGTTGAGTCAAGATTTGATTCAAAACTGATCAGATGGAAGATTGGAATCTTCTCAACCTCCTCAGAATTCGCTAAGTATGGATCTGGGTACACCTCAGACCTCCGAGCATGCTTTTACTTAGCCGGGTACGATATTTTTTCTATCGGGCGGAGTTATCTTCACTAACTCTCCTTTAGTGAATATCCGAGCAGGGTTTGCAAACTAGTGCATTACCGGGTATGGTTCACTAGTATATGCAAGTCCGGGCAAGGATCACTTTATCAAGCAGGATTGTTCTTCTTAGCCAAGTAATGTTCACTTCCGAGTAAGCTTTAGGCTAACCAAGCTTATGAAGCCAAGAAATTGGAAGACCGGGTAAGGTATTCATTAATAAGTATGGTCCAGGTAGGCTTGATGATCTAATGATATATCTCAAGTATCATAGGGCAAGGTTCAACTTAAGCAAGGAACAGTGCAACCGAGCACACTTTGCTAATAAGTTATTTTCTAACAAAGGTTGAAGGGACCATTGAAGAACAAGGTTGCTCGTAAGGGTTTGTCGGGCAAAGTCTTGCAAAGTCAAGAAGATTGAAGTCTACCCGGTGAGTATTTTTACTTGGTAAAATACTCTTCAAGTAAAGTCTACCCGGAAACTGATCCCAAGCACACTTCTATGTTACCAAGTTATGAACGATGGCCGAGCATACTCGGAAAGACAAGATTGACGCAAAGCCTACCCAAAAGACTTGTTTTTTCTGAATACGTAAATTTGAATACATATTATCGGATAGGGTTTCTAGAAGGAATGATAGCTGTCCACAGGTGTCAGGCCTATAAATAGAATAATTTAGGGCACACTTGGTAGACACAAAAAAAACAACAAGGAATACAGTCACATTTATAAGAAAGAATATTATGTGTGACAGCTGAAACCTTCCTTATCAAGAAACCATAAATTGATTATCCACATTGTATGATTGATATTATATGAATGTAAATCTTTTGAGTTAATCTTGTTTGTGTTGATTACCTTTGAATACTGATTTAGCAACCGTATGTTTTTAATTGATTCCGCGTTTAACAAACTGTAATCTTTCTAAATATAGTAACCCGTCATTAACTCTTTTGTCGACACATTATTTGTGTGAGTTATGGCATGATTAAATAAGATCCATCTTAAATCGGGGACCTGACAACTAGGTTCAATCACTTGATTGCTGAGATGGTCAAAATGGGATTGGAAACTTCTGAGGTTGACAATATTGACACGATTAAGAGTGCACTACCAAGTTCTTATTCGACATTTTTAATGGTTCTAAAAGAGAATAACTATTTTGCAAATGAAGACTTGACTGCCACTGAATTCTTGCAAAAGATTGAAGCAAGAGAATATGATCTTAAGTTTCAGAAATCCTCCAAGGATAGCCAAGATCCTGCTTTCTATGGTGGTAGTATGCCTCTAAGTTCTACCATTTCTCCTATCACTGCTTTTCTCACACAACATGCAGGTGAAAATGAAACAACAGTTTATAATGATCCAAGAGCATGTTTTTACATTGCTGGCAATTCTGGATCACCTGGTGTTTCTGTTGGATTTTGATATTCATCTACTACAAATCCATTTGCTCCACCATCTAGTGTCAACAAGAAGGAAGCTGAACAAAATTTTGCTTTCTTGACAACTTTCATGTCTTCATATGAAAACTTGGTGAGTAGTAAGATTGCCACAAGTGATCTGACTGATGAGGATTATGATCAGATTGATCCAGATGATTTAGAGATTATGGATTTAAAGTGGAACATGGCTATGACTGTTCGTAAGGTGAAGAGATTCATGCAAAGGACTGGCAAAAATCTTCCTTCCTTGAACACGAAATTGGGATTTGACAAGTTAAAGGTGAAACGTTACAACTGTCAAGAGTTCAGACATTTTGCAAAAGAATATGACAAGCCGAAAAAGGAGTATACTGGTCCTCGTGGTCAAAATCAAAATTCTTCTACACCACGAGGTAATGATGCTGAAACAAAACCGTCTACTTCTGGGTCACAAGCAATGCTAGCTGATGAAAAAGATTGGTCACAATGACTGCTGTGTAATGATAACCAAGCTAATTTGGCTATGTTTGGGCTAACTAAAGAATTTCAAGATGCAAGTGGTAGTGAGCTATCCTCTGACAATGATTCTGAATCCGATTCTGACGACTCTTGTGACAAGTCTACAACTGTGTTTGCTTGCATGGCTAAGATCAATGAGGTTAGTCATTCTATCTCTGATACTTCATTTGTTAAAGTAATGTGTGTTGAATGTGAATCTAACAAACCTAAGTTAGAATCTATAAAGAATCATAATGATAATTTAGTGAGAGAAATTGCTTCACTAAAGGATACTTATCGACATTCTCTTGAATCTCAAATGAGATCTCGTGAGAAGATTGAAGCATTGTCGACAAGTAACCACGATCTCAAAGCTGAGTTATCCGTGAAAATGACAATTAATGACCAAAAGTTTCAAGAAATCTTGAAACATCGTTCAAAGATAACCGAGCTTGAGAATGAGGTTCTTGAGTTGAAGAACAAATTGGGTAAATTTCGAAACTCTTCTTTTCTGTTGAATGAAATTATTGAGGTGTCTGGAAAACAAAAGGATTCAAAGAAAGGTATTGGTTTTGTTGAAATTCCGCCACCTTTTCACAATGACTATAAAATTAATCTTTTTGCTAAAAGAGAGAATAAGAGGTAATTGTGAAAGAACGTGTGATTTCAGAAAATACTAAACCTGTTAAAACTAAATCTGCTAAAACCCAATTTGCTCCTCAAAACCCTCATATTGAAAGCAACAAAGTCTTTGTTGAAAATTTTGACAAATTAATTATTGAGGATGTGTTTGAACCAGAGGTTATACACAAGAATAAGAATATCCCAAGTTCTAATCATATTCTTTGCGAGCCTCATGAATTTGAGGAAGCTGTGTATGGTTCACACAAGTCTCATGTGACAAAGGCGGAACAAGTGAAAGTTAAACCTGTGAAAGAAAAGAAGTAAGAAAAACCAAAAATTTCTAATGAGGACTTAATGCGTTTCATTAATCCTCCTAGTTCTAAGTCTTCATCTGCAAGAGTTTTTAAGTTGAAGGGTATGGACACGATGTTCACTGAAAAAAATATCCCGATTAGTATCGTTAAACCATAACTAATTGAGAGCGTCTTTTACAATGAAACTGACAAGTTGAAAGAGTTGGAACGTCAATATGTTTGTGGCAAAACATCGAACTCATCAGACACAGTAATGAAAGCAAAACAATTGTTAAAACAAGCTAAAAAGGTTCAGTTTGTCAAATCAACTGGAACATATACATTGAAAAGTTTTTCAAATTGTTCTAACCTTGACTTTTATATGAAAAAAGAAGTCTGTAACTTCTGATGATTTGGCCAAACGATTCACTGAAACGTAAGTTATCAACCTTCGGTTGCATATGTTTCTGCCAGACCTCAACATGGTCATGTTGACATGAGAAGTTGCTTTTTGTGTGGACAACAAGGTCATGTGGTGAGAAACTGTGGTCAACATAAAACTCAAAATCTCCATCCTTTTGTCAAGGACCATTCGAAACCGGTGCATGTGATAAAGGAGATCTTGAAGCGACCTGTGTCATGTGAGGATGATACACATATCCTGTTTTCAAATGTGCATCCTCGTAAAGTAATTCATGTGAATGAAACTCATGGTCATGTGAAACCAAAATTCATTCCAACTGAGCCCATATGTAGGAACACAGTTTCAACATCGTTCAAGCTGCTTATCTAAGACGAAAGTCTAGAAAGCCGGCAACATATTCTCAAGTTGCTGAACAACAGTTGAAATCTGTTCAAATTAATGATCAAAGAGAAAATTAAAAGGTGCCCAAGACTGAGGCCTGGGCTGCCTTTTTGAACAAATAACTTTTACTTTGTGTGTAGGGTACATCCAAGACCGTGTCTGGTGAATACTGGATAACGGATAGTGGATGTTCTCATCATATCACTGGAAATCTCAACCTATTAACCAAAGTAAGATATATTCAAGGGGGTTATGTAGCGTTTGCTGGGAATTCTGGGGGCATGATCACACAGGAAGGTGAAGTTTCAAATGGTCACATTACTTTTGGAAAAGTTAATTACTGTGACAAAGTGGACCATCACTTAATGAGTGTGTCGCAAATTTGCGATAAGAAACACTCGTATCCCACATAGTCAGGTTTCAATCTTGAACAGATCAATCACCAATCGAAGAACAATTGCAGTATTGAACTCAGTCAAACGTAGCTTTGCAAGCATGAATTACCACCCGAAATGCAGTAATTTTTCAAGAAACCTTGCACACGTAGGAAGATACATGCTAAATAAACTCAATTAAAAGTTTTATCTCCCCATGTTCTTGACAAATTCAGCAAGGTATTTAATAATCTCCAAAATTCACAAAACAAACTCCTCTTAAATACTCGCGGGCTCCCCCTCGGCCAATTGAAACGCGTAAAAGTCGGCCGGAAAATATATTACCAAAATTTACACGAAGAGTCTCCATTACATTAGGAACATCCCAGAAAAAGTTGGCGCGAAAACTTTTCTTGCGCAAAATTTTTCCTGAACACTTCTCATGATTGAGATTTCATTCCTGAAAATTTTGGCGAAAGTATTTATTTTTCGAAAATATTCGGTGAATTTTTGGCGGGAAAATAGAGAAAAATATTCTTAATTGAAATTTTTTTGCGCGAAATTTTTCCTGAATACTTCTCGTGATTGAGATTTCATTCATGAAAATTTTGGCGAAAATATTTATTTTTCGAAAATTTTTGTTGAATTTTTGGCGGGAAAATCGAGAAAAATATTCTTAATTGAAATTTTTCTGGGATGTTCCTAATGTATTGGAGACACTTTGTGTAAATTTTGGTAATATATTTTTCGGCCGACTTTTACGCGTTTCAACTGGCCGAGGGGGAGCCCACGAGTAATTTAAGGAGGAGTTTGTTTTGTGAATTTTGGAGATTGTTCAAGACCTTGCTGAATTTGATAAGAAAAGGGGGAGATAAAACTTTTAATTGAGTTTATTTAGCATGTATCTTCCTACGTGTGCAAGGTTTCTTTGAAATTTATTGCATTTCGGGTGCTAATTCATGCTTGCAAAGGTACGTTTGACTGAGTTCAAGACTGCAATTGTTCTTTGATTGGTGATTGATCTGTTCAAGATTGAAACATGACTATGTGGGATACGAGTGTCTATTCGTTTACTTCTTTCTGAGGAACTTGATCCTTACTATGTTGGCTACGAGTAAATGGCGGATTACTTCTGTTGAGGGGGGCGATTCTCGAACGAGTTGATCTTATTGAAGAATATACGAGTCTTGTCATTGGATTGAAGAATTTGATCATTTAGGGTTTATTAATGGAGGTTGGAACTCTTAATCTTATGCCCAAACATTAGTGCATCTTTGCGAATGAGATGTGGACGAGCTTCAAAGGGTATATTTGGGATACACATTATCAAGAGAAGGAAAACCGAAGTGAATGATGTTGAATGATCGAGTTGTTCATGAAGATGTGTGACGAGGTTATACGTAAAGATATGTTCTCCTTACCGGTGCTGATGGATAGCTGATGACTTGTTGCTGATTGTTGAAAGATTGAACCATATCATACGCCAGTGGATGATCGGGATAATCTCCAAGAGTTGCTCACTTTGAGGGGGAGATCTGATATGAGAAGCTACAAGTTATTGGTTTACTGAAAAAGATTTAAAGATTGTTTGTCTGCACAAGCTCGAAAATCATTAGTCAAGGGTGTGTCTGTTAGTGCACGGTTTGTGACTGGTGATTTGCAGTTAAAGTATTCAAGGATAAAGTATTCGATAGCTACTGAAAAGGGGGAGTCTGTTAGTGCACGGTTTCGGTGTCCGTAGCGATCGAATAACTTATAGGTTGTCTAGTATGTGTATTTAATGTATATTGTAAAATAGTCTATAAATAGGGAGCTCATGCTCATAATTTAGTAGAGAACTTGTACATAGATCTAAATTATCCTCTCCATAACTTATTATTCTCTCTAATGTATTCATCCATATTTATCAATAAAGTATATATTTGAAGTATCGATTTCGTGTTGGTGTATCGTATTAGCGGCTAGATCTTGGTCTCTATGACGTTTTCTCAAATACCAACACTTGGTGAATCAAGAACTCAAGTAAACACAAGAAAGTAACAACAGGATTGCTTCAAAACACACGTATTATTAATATACGTCGGGTGCTTAAGCACTTACAATACTCGCGCGTCTAGTAACTCTTAGACGGCTAAAACACGAATCAACTAACAACCTAGACCCTATACAATACATGTTCTTTATATAGGGAACCAAACACCTAGCCCAATAGCTAACCAAAGCCCACCGAGGAGGGTTTACATAATACCCGTAGCCCAAGCCCAACATACATGCTAAACCCATGAACAATTAGACTAAGTACAAACCATACAAAACCAGGCCCAACAATCTGCCCCTTGGTTTGTAGCTTGGCCTTAATCATCCTCCATGTAGTTAATAGTAGCATCTTTCAACGCGCCCGCCCAAAACTTGCATCTGATAATGGAAGCAACCATACCAGTGAATTCTTTTACAGCCGTTTCAAAGATTGGATCAGCAATTATCTAGAATGCACTGAGGGTCTTGATGTCCCTTTCTCCCAACTTTAGTAAGTCTCTTGGATCAACAAATCTATACTGACCTTTTCCTTTCTCCAGCTTGATAAAAACTATGACAGTTACACTATCATACATCCAGAATCTCATGTTATCCAAAGTGCCATCTGGAATCGCTTCAGGTACAGGAATATGAGTGGCTTTGTGCATAGCAGGCCATATAACATTGACCATTGTTTTCCCCATCCTTGGATCCTGAACCCCATTTCCCTTCTTCAGAAAAGACTTTGCAGTCTTCATATTTGGGAAGCCTTTATCGACTTGACTTCTCAGAAAGTTCCAAAAGTCTATACCACGTTTATCATTCGTTGAGTTGGTGAAAGGAGAGTTTATCAGGTCACTAAGATCCACCTTCGTCAAAGATCGAATATCTTTCATCTTCTTATAATACTCAGTGGCCCCGGACTTCCTTTTAACCCACCACATGTTCTTATCGGCATCGAAACCCCATGACACAACTCCCGAACGATCGCAATATTTGTCTGAGAATCCTTTAGGGAAAGTGACAATGAATCTATCTAGATGATCTGATGATTGGACATTTGATTTGAGTTCTTCATTACCAGCAGCCTTTTCTGAATTCTATCGCACTTTTCTTTGGAGATTGCTGGTGTGTCTATATATTGTTTAAGTGTCTCAGACTCATCAATGTTCTCTACAGTGCGGGTAGTAGAGCTGCCACCTTGATCAACGTTGGGCGTTTTATAGCCCACATCATCACTGCCTTTAAACTCATCTCCAAACTTCTGAAACAGTTTTTGTTGGAGGTCAAGATACAAAGCCGTTAATTCCCCCATGTTGGACTATAGTTCATTAATCTTGATATCTTTATCAGAGTTGCCTGATTCCAGCTCTTGAATGCGGACATCTTTAACAACTGAATCTTGTTCGAGCTCAAAAACTCGACGTTGGAGAGCTTTCATGTCAACCAGAGCATCTTCTAACACAATGCCCTTGCCCTTGTTCTGCATAAAATTTTCTTGCATGGCAAGAATCTCCGCAATCTTATCAGTAACATTCAAACTTGACTGACCTTGATTTTCTAGGCCTGATGAGCTGGAGGGAGCAGTATTAAATGACATGTTGGCCTCATCAGTGTGTGGAATATCTGATTCAAAACAAAATCATGAGCAAAGTCATCAAAAGCCTGATCTTGAATCAGCTGCTCGGCAGTAGGTGCACTTGGTTCATCTTGAGTTTCTGGAGCATGTGTCTCGGATTGTTGAGTTTGTTGTATTGGATTATTGGTTGCATTTGTGGTTGGTGATGTGGTTGTTTCATGTTCACTGACCAGCACGCCAAGCCTCGGGTCTTTCTTTCTTCGTTTGCGTGGACCAAGGTCAGCGGCAGGATCTTCAATCATATATTCTTTAATGGTTTCAGCAGCTGTCTGAGGAGGCCTTAGAGCAGTTGACTGAAGTTGTTCTTTAACTCTTTCAAAATCTTCTAACTGTTGGGCACTCGGAGCCGTCTCCAAATTACGATGTTCTATTTCTTCACTTTCATCTTCAGAAATTTCAAAGGTCGCAACACGTGGTTGAACTGGTGCCAGATGCTCATCAGCCACCTGTGCTATAATAGGTTCAATCTCTGTTTCAGCAAACCGTCCGAATTTTACCAGAGCGTTGAGGTCCTTATACACAATCTTGGATCCTTTTCTCGACTGTTTCATTAACCCAAAGGTATTGAGTCCCATTGACTTTATATCCAAAGTATCAACAGACTTGACGAGATCGGTGTAATGAGAATCGAAGATAATCTACAAGAATCTTGGATACATAAGGAACATTTCTTTCTTCTTCCCTTTCAGATTGCTCATCATTTCATTGAAAACAAACTTGGAATAATTGTAATTTCAATCCATGATCAGAGCAGTGACAGCAGACATCTCGATATGACTTATCTCATAAGAGCCCCCTTTCCTACCCGACTCGCAAGTGAAAAATGTGTAAAAATCAAGAATCTCCAGTACAGGTGAAATAGCTTCTTGATTGCCAGATGATAGGTGCCCTCGTAACCCATTCTGGTGAGGATCTCAGTAACATCAGCAGTGGAATACTCAGTTGGGTAATCAGGCTGGTCACCAAACATCAACACCTCTCTGATGATAGCCTCGGTGTTACAAATTGGCTTCTTTTGAACTTTGGAGTCTATAGACACGACTCCATCTTGCGCTCGTAGGTTGATTGAGGCATTGTTCCAAAACTCCGTGATCATCTTCTTGCATATAACAGGATTTTCTCGTAGTGCGCGAGAAATCCTGCACGTATTGAGACCGACAATCATGGACTTGAATTCTTTGTGGGCCAGTGGTGGATCATATAGATGTCCACCTATATTGTGCGTATCAACAAACTTTAATGGAGTCTGATCGGCCATTACTGCATTAATCGAATCAAGTTAGTAAAAATAAAAGTCAACCGAGAACTCCTTGATAGCTGTGGACAGAGAACCCCTTGGGTTTCTCCTTGGAAATTGTACAGTCTTCTTCAACCCACCGAGATCTACATTAAACCTCCATTAAAACCTGCACCAAAAACACTAATCTCGGGCAAAATACTCTAAACAACCAATTAAGCTTCTTAGTCGTTTATACTAATGATCTACGACCCTTTACAGAACTCAATATCTGGTCACACAGTTATCAATGCTTTCAAGAATCCACCGAAACACCAATTATCTTGACCCTTTTTGCTCATTTACCTATGATATAATCGATTAGTATCAACGAGTGAGCTAGATCAATAACAATATGCAAGAGTGCTTTCGGTTTATCAGAGATAATTGACAGAAGAAAGGTTTTGTTAGTTTAAAAAAATGAAAATGGATTAGGGGTAATAATTATACTCTAACCATTAAGGGCCAAAACCCTTGATGGGCTCAAACAATTCGTCCAAAAATGATAAGAACCAAACAGACAAACGACCCAAAAACATTCAAAACCCATATGAAACTAAGCTCAGTTTAAACAAACGTTTCGAGGAGAGTAGATTTAAGATAAAACAAAACAAATAAAATAAAATAAAATAACATACCTAATAAATTAAATAACAGGAATATACATATTAACGTACAGAGATGGGGTCATACTAGACTTACTTGTGTGCCCCCATCTCTGTAGTTCTAGTTTGACCCTTTAAGCTTTTAAAGCAATTTTAATAGAATAAAATAAAATAAACTCTTTTGTAGTTTTTTTTTTGCAACTTATTAATATTAAAAATAACTTAACAACACAATATTTTTGGTGATCAAGACACTAACGGGCTCGTGTATGACTGGATAATTGCTTTTCTGCCTATCCTTTGGAGAGATGCATATGAAGACATGCACATTTCTTCAAAATGACTCTCCAAAGTAAGTTTAACAAATTTGGTTTATATCACTTCAACTTTTACGCATTATGGAAAGCTACCATACAAACCAATGACTGTTCTAGAGCCTTTTAAGCTTAATAACTTCACCCACTAGGCAGACAAAAACAATTTGTCTATCATTTTCCAAAGGTTGGATCAATTTTAATTTGAAAATATTTTGAAGCTTCTAAAAAGTTGTTAACTGAATAATAATAATATCACTTCCCAGGGAGTTACATAAAACACACTTGTTAAGAATTCAGTCACCCCGGTGACTATTAAGCTTTTGGGTAAATGGCTATCCTGTATGACCACAAGTGGTTAACCGGACCAAACATGTATGAGCATACATGTCCTTCCAGCTCAGAGTTACCGACATAGTTTAAATGGAAAGAACACAAAACACATCATAATCGCCTCGGGTGCATTCAGTCGTTGGATAGGCTATCATGTGAAACTACAAGTAGAACACCGGACCAACCATATACGAGTATATGTCCTTCAAACTTGAGCAACCGACATAATTTTAAGCGAGAATGAATCTTGAGACCCAAAAAAAATAAAAGACAACGCACACACACTATTTTTGATTTTTTGAATTTTTTTAATAATAAAAAAAACGCGCACACACTATTTTTGACTTTTTGATTTTTCTCCCTTTAAATTTGTGCAAAGATAAACAAATATGTACAAATTTAAACTAAAAAAGACTCAATCCTCAAAACGAAGCATTTTAAGAAAACCCAAAAGCACATTAAATTTTGCTGTTCCGACCGGTTTTGTAAATAAGTCTGCCACATTGTTGTCAGTGTGGACTTGTTCAAGATGAATCAATTTGCTATCGAAACAGTCACGAATAAAATGAATTTTAATATCGATGTGCTTGGTTTTTAGAGTGTTGAACAGGATTTTTCACAATTGCAATGGTCGCATCATTATCACGAAAAATAGAAGTGTCAAGAAATTCCAAACCGTAATCCAGCAATTGGTTTTGCATCCAGATAACCTGAGAGCAGCAAGCCGATGTGGCAACATACTCCGCTTCGGCGGTCGGGGTAGACACCATCTGTTGCTTTTTACACTGCCATGAAATGAGATGGTCTCCTAAGAACTGGCAACCAGCTGATGTGGATTTCCTGTCAATGTCATCTCCACCATAGTTGCTATCAGCAAAATCATAAAGATCAAAATCTGATTGTTTGGGATACCAAAGACCTAACTTTGGTTGTCCCTTCAGATATCTAAAGATACGTTTAACAGCAAGTAAATGAGAGAGTTTAGGATTAGCATGGAAACGAGCACATTGGCAGACTGCAAACATGATGTCAGGACAACTGGCTGTGAGGTACATCAGAGACCCGATCATTGATCGATAGTATGTTTGATCTACGGGACTCCCTTCAGGATCAGATGACAGTAGTGGTCTTTCAGCCATTGGATTGTTGGCACTCTTGGAATCTTGAAGCCCAAACTTTGCCAGCATATCTTCAACGTACTTCCCTTGATGCAGTAAGACTCCTGCTGAACTTTGTCGAACCTGTAGCCCCAGAAACGTTGTCATTTCACCCAACAAACTCATCTCAAATCTCTTCTTCATTACACCTTCAAATTATGTGCATAGCTCAGCACTGGTGGATCCAAAAATGATATCATTGACATAGATCTGAACGAGAATCAAATCTCTTCCGACAGTTTTCCAGAACAAGGTTTGGTCCATGGTTCCACACTTATATCCATGATCAAGAAGATGCGCAGTCAATGTAGCATACCACGCTCGAGGAGCCTGATGTAACCCGTATAATGCTTTGTCTAGCTTGTAGACATGATTTGGTTTTTTAGGATCAACAAAACCCGGTGGCTGATCAACATAAATCTCTTCCTTGACTTCACCATACAGAAATGTGGTCTTAACCTCCATCTGATACACTGTGAACCCCATGTATGATGCGTAGGCTAGAAAAATTCTAATGGCCTTAAGTCTAGCCACTGGGTCATAGACCTCAGTGTAATCTAATCCCTCAACCTGACAAATACCACGAACTACCAATCGTGCCTTATTTCGAACAATAACCTCTGTGTCATCTTGCTTGTTTCGGAAAACCCATCTTGTGTCAAGAGCTTTCATTGCACCCGGTAACTTAACCAATCTCCAAACCCTCAACTTATCAAACTGATTTAATTCTTCGCGCAAAGCATTAACCCAACTAGGTTCTTGAATAGCCATTTCTACTGACTTTGGTTCAATTTGAGAGATGAAACAGGAAAACATACAGCTGTTAATGTGTTATGTCTAACTTCTGGTGGACACTCTCGCTTCAATAGGACCTATGACATTCTCAATTGGATGATTTTTCTGAATTCTTGTTGGAATTAACAGATCAGAAACATCATCAGTAGATTGTAAATTTGACAGGTTCTCAATATCATCATTAAGAGGATTCTTCCATCCAGATGTCGTCGTACTATGAGAGTACGAGGTGCTGGCGACATATTCATTTGGAATGTCATCGGGAAACAATGTGCTCCCGAAGATCTGACGAATAGAACTCTCCCCCTCAACATTAGCAGCATCTTCAGACGTGTTTGGAGAACACTCAGTTACTAAGGTTTCCTTGGGCTGAGTGCCTGTTGCATGAGAATCGTTATTTCACTCGGCGACATCATCATCCAGTAGTGGAGAAATGTGAGACACTGTCTGTGAAATATCCTTTGTAGCCTCCACTGTGGGACCGCATAAAGGTTCTGTGTTGATGACTGGAAACATGTTGATGGTTTGAAAAGTTCATTGTAGTCAAATAACGAATCGAGACCAACACGAGCGTCAGTCTCATTTTCTTCTGACCAATGAACTTCATAGGACTCTAGAATCTGCTTGGTTGACTTGTTGTAGACCCTGTAAGATGTATTTCCCGCATACCCAACAAAGTAACACTCATTGGCTGCGGCCCCAAATTTTGGAGTAGTTTCGAGATTCAGTAAGGTGCACGGACACCCAAAAGCTCTGAGATGTGCAACAGTAGGTTTATGACCATAAACAATCTCATACGGGGTTTTCATCTAGGATTTGTTATTTATCACTCGATTATGAACATAACAGGCCCTATTAATAGCTTCTGCCCAGAAAAACAGTGGGAGTTTAGAGTCACACAACATTGTTTTTGCTGCTTCGATAAGAGTTCTGTTTCTTTTTTCAGTTACACCATTTTGTTGAAGCGTCCGTGGGGCGTTGTACTAACAAAGTACCCCCTTTTCTGAACAGAAGTGATTCAATCTTGCATTCTTGAATTCTGTTCCATTATCATAACGGATTCCCAGCAGCTTTAGGTTCAGTTGATTCTCCTTGAGCACAACAAACTTCTTGATTGGATCTGTAGTTCCACTCTTATTTGACAAGAAAAATACCCATGTAAAACGTGAGTAATCATCTGTAATAACAAGTCAATAAGAGCTACGAGATAAACCCAAGACATGGACAAGCCCATAAAGGTCCATATGAAGTAATTGAAAAACTGATGAAATGGTATTAATCAACTTCGGCTTGTGAGATTTTCTATGATGTTTAACCAAAGCACAAGCCACACATTTTTCAATAGTAACAAAATCCTTAATGGGTAGTCCACATACCAAATTATTTTTAGCAAGACGATTAAGGTTTTTAGAATTTGCATTGCCATGACGACGATGCCATAACATGGCGTTATGTTCAGACACTTTTGAAAATAAACAAGTTATTTCATCCAGAACATTTTTATTCATGTCGATCACATAAGCATTATCTTTCTGTTATGATCGAACAAGAATCCAGTCTTCTAGTATAATAATACCAAGTTTCAGAATCAAGCACTCCTTTTTGTCACAAATTTATGACACGCTCAAAAGACTGTGCTTCAATTCTGGAACAAAATTAAAATTATCAAACTTTAGAACACCGTTACTTACAGTACCCTTCTGAGTGATCTTTCCTTTCTCTCCTCCCGCAAAAGACACATACCCACCGTTAAATGTTTGAATGTCGTGTATTTGGGTAATGTCCCCTGTCATGTGCCTGGAACAACCACTATCAAACATACCAAGGTCTGATGATATTCCTCCATAGATGTCCCTGCACAAAATAGGGGATTAGTTAATTTTTGGTATCCAGTCCATACTTACACTGGATGACCCTGATTCATCTACAGTTGTCACGGATTGCCATGACATGTCCTTTTGATCATCAAACATAGATTTTGTAGAAACTTTCACCGGAGATTTAGGCAACCATCTAAGTCTGTATGATTTGGAATTATAGGTTCGAATGGTTGTCGTAACCTCCGGTGTTTTGGATATGGAAGGAGACGAATCAGCCTTATTCTCCTGTTTTGGTCTAGACTTATTATTCGTATTTGAATTTGAACTTGAAGCACCTATTCTGACCTTTATTTTAGACATGTCAGGTTTGGTCTGATGAGGACTAAACCTGCAGATTTGTTTCGATTCCAATCATCATCAAAGGAACTAGCCTGATAATGCTTGAATCTTTGCATGTATGCGTTATGAGGCATGTATGGCATATTCATCTGATAAAATCCATAATAAGGAATATATGGACGATGTGGACAATTTCTGGCAATATGACCAGGAGTGCCACAATTAAAGCAAGTTTAACGTTTTATGAAAAAATTGTTTTGAGCAGCCCCTTGTCTAGACTGGTTGTGTGGACCAGTCTGCTTAAATCTGCGAGAACCCCTGTTCTCATCTTTGAACTTATCACCTTGTTTGTCGTTAGAGCATCCCTCTTTGACAAATTTAGGTGCCACGTATTTTTTGAATGTTTTTGAATTTTTAGTATTATTAGAAACCACATTATTAGAGTTCAAAATTTCAACCGAATCAACCACACAAGAATCCTTGCTCTTTAAAATATAGCCCACAAAAACAGTCGGAATAACAGAATTTAAAACAGGAAGTTTTAATGAAACATCAGAAACAATGTCATTATCGAATTCAAAACTAGGGTCGTCATCCTCATCAGTCCACTCCTTCACAATTACTTTTTCTGCACATGAAGTAGATATATTAGAATCGTTCATATTTTAAGTGGACGGACCAGCGTTCACAGAACTGGTCCCATCACCTTTGTCTTGTTTACCATACTTCATGTCCTTTATCTTTTCTTCCTGTTCTTTGGTAACAGAGGTAGGAATATAATTCTGGTTGTAAGGTGGGGGAACATGACGGTATCCTATTCCCTCACCTTCATTTTCCTTCCACCACAATTGGTTTTCAATCATTGAGTTAACTACTTTACTGGAACCATCGAATTTTTGCTTGAATCTTTGCATGTACGCGTTATGAGGCATGTATGGCATATTCATCTGATAAAATCCATAATAAGGAATATACGGACGATGTGGACAATTTCTGGCAATATGACCAGGAGGGCCACAATTAAAGCAAGTTTGACGTTTTATGAAAAAATTGTTTTGAGCAGCTCTTTGTCTAGCCTGGTTGTGTGGACCAGTCTGCTTAAATCTGCGAGAACCCCTGTTCTCATCTTTGAACTTATCACCTTGTTTCTCGTTAGAGCATCCCTCTTTGACAAATTTAGGTGCCACGTATTTTTTGAATGTTTTTGAATTTTTAGTATTATTAGAAACCACATTATTAGGGTTCAAAATTTCAACCGAATCAACCACACAAGAATCCTTGCTCTTTAAAATATAGCCCACAAAAACAGTCGGAATAACAGAATTTAAAACAGGAAGTTTTAAAGAAACATCAGAAACAATGTCATTATCGAATTCAAAACTAGGGTCGTCATCCTCACCAGTCCACTCCTTCACAATTAATTTTTCTTCACATGAAGTAGATATATTAGAATCGTTCATATTTTAAGTGGACGGACCAGTGTTCACAGAACTGGTCCCATCACCTTTGTCTTGTTTACCATACTTCATGTCCTTTATCTTTTCTTCCTGTTCTTTGGTAACAGGGGTAGGAACATAATTCTGGTTGTAAGGTGGGGGAACGTGACGGTATCCTATTCCCTCACCTTCATTTTCCTTCCACCACAATTGGTTTTCAATCATTGAGTTAACTACTTTACTGTTCATCCTTTCAAACTTACTAGTTAGATTTAAGATTTCTAACTTGGAAGCTTCCAGTTTAGTAGTTAACTCAACAATTTCTTTTTTGACATCTAGGTGGTGACAACTTTTTATGCTAAAATCAGACTCAAGTTTTTTACAAGCTTAGAAATGTCCTTCTTTTATGCTTCTATTTTGTCTAGAAAACCCTTTTCATTTTTTTTAAGTTTGAAGTTTTTTTATTTTATTCTCTCCATATCTCTACTTAGGCTATTGTTATGAAGCTTATACATTTTTATTTGTTCAACACAATTTAAAGAACATGGTTGAAAACTTACCTCAGATGAATTTGGAGAAGTGAACGCCATATATGCAAGTGGAAGTTCCTTGACCTTCTTCCCAGTAGCATCTTATTTTCCAGTGTCTTCAACATTGGCGAAGTTCGTAGTCTGATTACCAATATTGAGCGCAGCCATCTGACCTTCCCAAGATAACTGTTGAGCAACCATACTTCTTTCACCATTACCTGAACTTCCTCCAGCCTCACCTCTGGCATTCCCAACTGGAACCAAAGCCCTTTCCGTATTTCCATCCTTCGCTGGGTTAGTACATTCACGAGCAAAATGACCCATATCGTGACAGTTGTAGCACCTAAGAGTGTCTTTGTTAAAACCCACCTTTTGATTATTAGGAATGTTCCAATTATTTCTACCCGTCCACTTAGCGAACTTCTTCGCACGAAATACTGCTATAGCAATTTGCCACGAGATGTAAATTTATTCAACATCATCGGGATGAATCTGATCTAGTTCAACAGCAACCACAGGTTGAACCAAGTCTCGAGCCAAAAATGCATTATAACAATTCATGAATCCCGCCATTAGAGCTATATTCTCTTGAGTCTCTTTTGATATGGTAGTTATCTGACTGAAGTTCTGACTAGAAGTGTGAGTAGTTTTTGCAATATCATTTGAAGGCTGTCCAGACTTGGTGAAGAATACTGGAGCTGGTTGGGGTGGAATGGATGATGCTGATTGACCTCGAGTGGACGAGAACATCTGGAAGTTACTCTGAGGTGGTTGTTGAGTAGCCTTGAACAGTGAGAAACTGTCTTGAGAAATAAGAGCACTGTTGGAGGCAACATTGTATCCCACCGCACTGTAAGAGCTCGCATGATTTATGGCACGTTGCGTATAATCCATATCATATGCTTTAATAGTGGCTATCATTTCAGTCATACCCATTCTATTAAGGTCCTTAGTCTTTTTGATAACCGCAACATTCATGTCCCAACTCTTCGGCAATGAGTTCATAAGCTTGTTGTTTATTTCTGAAGTTTGCAGATAAATCCTTGCTGATCTCATTTCAGTCGCAAGTGAGATGAATCTTCGAAGTTGGGATTCCAACGTTTCACCCAAAACATGATTAAACATATTGAAATTTTGTCGCAGCGGATTTTGGCGACTTCTCTTCATATCTTCATTCCCCTCATATACCTCGATCAGTGCCTCCCATAACTCTTTAGCATATTGAAGTTCTATAAACTGAAGAGCAATCTCAGGTGAGAGAGCCATGGTTAGGGTGGAGAGAGCTTTCTCATCTTCCTCAACTTTAGCAAAATCAACATCGTCATACTGCGCTACTTGTTTCACAAGAACTTCATCAGAGCCATCCCTTTGATAGGTGATCCTTTGAGGTCCCCTAACAATACTTTTCCAAATTTTTGAATCTTTCATCTTGGCCTAATGTTCAAAACGAATTTTCCATTCACTAAATACCTCATGGGATAAGAGACGGGGTATACGAGTGGCAGTCCCCATGATGGAATCAAGTTCTTGATGAAGTGATGAATTGGTTTAGTTGTTACCATTTGTTAATTGTTCCATCTTAGTTGGATAAATTGATTTATTATAGGTCCGAAAATACTTAAGTCCAAGTCAAACAGGCCCAAACAGTTAACTGGGCTTTGAACAGATTCACACTGATTGGCCGAGCCTGACCGAGAACCACTAAGTTGACCAAACTTTGACCGAGAACTCAAACGTTTAACCTTGGGAAGTTTGCTGAAACTGAGCATGTTCCTGCTAGTGCTCAAGTTGCCGATGAGCATGTGATACCTGCTCAGAGGCATGATTCCGCGTTTAAAGTCATTTCAGACGATGATGAAGATTCTCCAGTACAACACATGGAGATTGAACACCAAGAGAATGAATATGCTCTTACTGCTGATCAATCAAAGGAGTTTGAAAAATTCAAAGAACAATTCCTGTCAACTGCATTGAAACCTCCTCAATCAGTTGCTGAAATACAAGATGGAGATGCTGAAGAACCAGCCGGCGATCTTATTCCACGAAAGAGAAGAAAGATCCAAGACCCGGCATGCTGGTTACTGAAACTACAACAGCAACAACAAGACAACAACCAGAACGTGAGTCAGAAACTCCTGAGACTCACGTTGATACAAGTCCATCAGCAGTTGAGCCTCAAACTCAGGAAAGGATTGACTTTGAAGCTGATATCCTATTCTTCGACGAGCCATCAGGATCATCTGACCCGATTGGTCAGTCGAGCTCGAGTGCTACTGACAAAATTGCTCATATTCTTGCTATGCAAGATACATTTTTGCAGGATAAGGGAAAGGGGTTGTACTTGAGGCTGAACCCGTGGATGTGCAGGCTTTACCGAGTCTTTGAACTCGAACAAGATTCGGTTATGAAAGATGTGCGCATTCAAGAACTTGAAGCCAGCAACACTGATAAGGATTCAAAGATTAAAGAGCTTCAATTTAATATGGGTGGCCTGACTGCTATGTACTTAGACCTCCAACAGAAACTCATTCAGAAGTTCGTAGATGAATTTAAAAGCAGTGAATACCCTGTTATGAAGACAACCACTGCTGATCAAAGTGGGAGCTCTAGTGCACAAACTTCTGCACATGCTGACGCATCTGAGTCACTGAAGAACTATCTCTCCATTCCACCCATGTCTGCTGAACAATCTGATCGACTTCAAAAGAAGATTCTTATTATGAAGAATTCTAATCAGAATGTTGAATCTTCCGATCATCCTGACAAGTTTATTATTACATTCAAGAAGGGTTTCTCAGATTTTGGGTTATGTCATGGGGATTCGATACTGACAAGAACATGTGGTGGGTGAAACGAAGGTCTGGGACTACCGAGTACTACAAGAAAATGAATAATTTTGGATCCTGAACAAGGGTAGATCTCAGTTATCTCATCAACACTCCATTCCACAATCTGAGTCATGATAAGAAAGCTACAAAGTTCGGGAACTTTTTGAAGAGGCAAGTCGATCAGGGATTCCCAAATTTGACTACCGCTGAGTCATTTTTGAAGAAAGATAAGGGGGTTCAGGATCCACAGACAGGAAAAACAATGGTGAATGTTATGTGGCCTGCAACAAACAATGTGAATCATATTCTTGAGCCAAGTGCGATTCCAAATGGTTCACTTTATGATATGAAATTTTGGATATATGACAGTGAAACAGCTACTGTCGTCATCTGTCTACGAAAGGGTCATTATCGGTTCGTCGATCCGAGGGATTTGCTAAAGTTTGGAGAGAAAGATATCAAGACTCTCAGCACCTTTCAGATAATTGTTGAACCAATCTTTGAAGAAGCTGCGAATGAATAAACAAGAATGGCGGCTTCGAATATCAGAACAGGTTTTTGGGCTGGTGGAATAAAGGATGCAGACGTAAATATCATGGAACACGATTGAGAGACGAAGCTACAAACCAAGGGGGAGATTGTTAGGTCTATACTTAGTTGGTTTGTACTTAGTCTATGCTTACTAAGGTTTGACCCTTGTATGCGTATGTAAACCGAGATCGATTTGTGATCTCGGTGGGCTTGGGCTTGTAATGGGCTAGGTTGTAGTTCCACTATATATAGGCATGTTATGGATAGGTTTTTGTTGGCCATTCACCATTAGATAAGTTGAATGAGTATTGTGTAACATTACTTAAGCATTAGACGTTTAATATACGTATGTTTTGAAGCATTGTTGGTGTGATTTACGTATTCTAAGTTGTTTATCTTGAATCATCTCATGTTATATTCCGCAATAACCTCGAGATTGTTGATATCATATTGAAAGATCCGTTCGAAGGACTTACAATTTCCTACCTTATAAGAACTGTTCTCATTTCTTTGTGATTCCTCTCTGGAAATAATTGAGAAAGCGGTTTTAATTGAAGGAAGAGGATTATGAGTTAAAAAGACTTGTTCTAACAGGTTGGTCAACATTGTCAAGACCCATTAAGAGTTACATTAATTTTATTAGTTGAGAAAAGTCGTTAAACTCTTTTGAGACATTACAAATACATGACGGTAATTGCACCATGGCATCAAATCGTTTCCACGTATTGTTCAATTTATGATAATATTCAGACACGATGCTACCATTTTGAGATATTGAATTAAAATTTTTTGAATATAGACCAAACACTATAGATCCATCAACTTTGTCACATGTTTCTATTAAATCATTCCACACTTCATAGGAAAACTTAGAGGAAACTTGACCCACATATAATTCCTCACAAATAGAATTTAGAATCCAAGTAAGAACAGCCAATTACGCATATCCCATTGAGAGACTAAAATTTCATTTTCAGTGGGTTGTTTGCAAGAACCATCTATAAAGCCAATTATTTTTTTGCTTGTAAGGCTATTTGAAAAGAATTTACCAAAACAATGTAATATTCAGTACCTTCTAGTTTAATACTTACCATTGTTAAACAACTAGAATTATTTGCATGCAAATATAAGGAATTACTCACATTCATTTTACTAATTAAAGTTTTAGTACGAGAATCATTCATAGATGTAGACATAAAGACCAGGAAGATAAGAACCAAATAACTAATAATAAGATAAAGAGATAGAACGATCTAAACAGGATACACCCAGAAATCACATGTAAACGCATGAGTTTTAATTAATGTCAACAGCAACAGCCAGTTTTAACTGACTTTAAGATGTTAAACAAATGCAATCATATAGAAGCCCCCCCCCCCCTCTCTCTCTCTTTTAAATTTGTTTAAGATTGTCTCAAAGGAGAAAAAACCATAAACTCAAAAATTAATAAACATAAACCAAAAAGATGGAGTAAATAATGACCACAGAACGAACTAATTTGAGAAACACTTTTTTTTTCTCTTTCTCAATAATTTTAATTTTTCTTTCTTTTTTGAAACAACTCAAATAAATATGAAAAATATTCGCAACAATAAACGTCTTTCTGGATTTTTTTATTATTTGAGTTGCCAGAAATAGTTTTTGATAGAAAAACAATTTATCGTAGTAATCACAAATAAAAAACAAATAAACAAAAAAAATCAATCCTTTTTTTCATTTATAGAAAGCAAAGGCTGATTTCATGCAGCGGAAATTAATAATCAAAATCAAATCGGAATCGGTAAATCAAGACCAAGAGGCTCTGATACCATGTCACAAATGTGGAATCTGATATCTTCAAATAAACAATTTTAACCAGAAAATTTATGATATAAATCAAACAAGACTATAATCTCTGTTTTGAACAAATGCAATTACTTGAATTGCCTCAATTTAATTATATGATGAGAAGCAGCTTTAATTTATATGGAGCAATCATGGTAGGAGGTTAAGTAATCAAAGCGATATGCCAAATCAAGGATCGAAGAATCCGGAATGCCAGTTGTGACAGACTCTCCCTTTCAAAGATACGGAGTTGCACTTAGAACCAAAATAAGTCTTGTAAGCCCAGAACTAAAGCCCATAAGCATGGAGACCTCAAAGAATACGTCTACATGAAAATCCTACATGGTTACTCAAAAGAAAAGGAGAGAATACTTAGCAAATTTTATGGTACGAAGCTAGCATCACGCGACTAGTATGAAAAATTTACGTCGGCTTTACTCGATTTGGAGTACAAACAATAGGTGACACGTCATTCACTTTTCTAGCTCAAGAAAGGAGAAACATTTTTTGCTATACCTAATCTACATGGGCTATGTGATAACCGGTAAAGATTGATAAAAAGCAAAATTGTAGAGACAACAAATGTTTTAAACGATCAATTTAAAATTAAGCACCATAGGTCCCTGAAGTACTTGCAAATTGAGGTTATATGAAAAATCAAAGATGTTAGTGCCCGGTTTTGTCGTCTCAAGTCTTTGTAATTATCGTTTGTAATTTATTATTATTTTAATATTAAAGGGGTATTTATGGAAATATCATCCCATTCGTTATGTAAGGCTCATTCGTTTAGGATGTTTAACAAATGAGCCCATTCACTATTTTGTACTGTTCATTCGTTAAGAATGTTTAACGAATAAACTATAATCGTTATTTGTATTTGTCCATTCGTTAAGGATGTTTAGTGAATGGACCTTAGTTCGCCATGTAATAAATCCATTCGTCATGGAATGTTGACGAATGGGGTATAGCGAATGAGTCATTCGCTATACCTTATGTTATAACTTATGTAATGATAACGAATGGAGGCCATTCATTACGGGTTGTGTAAATAATGGCGTTCCATCGTCTATATAAGGCCTTTGATTGCCTTGTAAATTAAGTATTGATTAAGTTATATACCAAACCTCTATCAAATCGTTCTCTCTCAAATACTTCGTTAATATTATTATTCTACAATTACCTAATCTATAGCATATCATATAACTAGATCTATTATCTAATCAACATACTATGAATCGGTGTTGATTGGATCATCGGTGTTTAACAAGTGGTATCAGAGCTCCAGGGTTATCTTGCGTAAGTATTAAGGTAAATTGGTATGGATTGAAAGAGATTCGGTTATTAACTGTTAGTTAGTTTTGATTTAAAGTTAATTTTACTGAATTCACTTGAATTAACATTTGAATATATTAATTGGAGTTTGATTTGTGGAAATTGTGTTCGGATTGGATTGTTTAAGGTATGTGAGGATTAAATTGGGTTATTAAGGTTGTTTGTTATGATTTTGGTTTGGTTTAGAATCGTGTACGGAACAGAGGATATTTGTTTCTGGTTAATTGAGGTTTGGTGATTTTTGGATTGATTTTTGGTTTACGGGATAATATTGGTGTGTTCGCGATGTGATTATGAGTAATTTGAGTCTTGTTTTGGCTAATTTGGTGCACAATCGACAAACTAATACATAATATTAATTTGTATTTTGCAAATTTCAGATCTAGAAATTTTCCATAAATCTGCAAAATATTGGTTGAAGGTTTGAAGATTTGAAGATCTTCGTAATTCGTTATAATGATTATTACTCATTCGTTATGCGTGTGTTGTCATATATTATCAGTATCTAACTGATTCGTGACACGCGTAAAGTTTGTTACAACTGAATAACAAACTCATTTGTTAGTCATTCGTTACAATCATTCGTCATTGTAGCTAGCTCGTTATTGAAAACTTGTCATTCGTGTTGTCACACCCTCAAAATCCACTAACGGAGTTTTACCGTCAGAGGGTGTGAACTAACAGGATCGGAACCATTAGTTATATCAAACACCAGAATTAAAGTTTTAAAAACAACCAAGAGATCAAGTCTTAAGTATAAAGTGCGGAAGCGTAAATTGTAAAGCATAAAGTTGCGCCACACAGGATGACTTAAAAACACAGTTTTCATAATAAAACTCAAAAGAAGTTTAAAGCATAATAGTTCAATGAATGCATGTCCTATATCACTCGCCCGCCTCGGCTACCTGAGATAAACATAATAAAAGTGTCAACACAGGGTTGGTGAGTTCAGAGGTTTATATAAATAAAGCGTTGCATTTTAGCGTTACCAGATAGTGTTAAGTCAATTATATATCAATAGGTAGCTAACCTATCAAGCTTGTGTTACTAAGTGTTCGACACCGAAGCTGACTATTTAGTTATTGCCTTGCCACCAGGTCAACCACAACCATGGTAAATGTGTTAGCCAAAATTACACCCACTCGACCTACAGTCGAGTTTAGAGTTGGGTGGGGTTTGTCAAACCCAGTAGTACTACTCAAAGGTGACTCGCTATTATCCAAATATTAACCGGTTCGATGTTAAGAAGGACTGTAGTTAGTTTGTTTGCACTTAGCCTTAAAAGTGATATATAAAAGTAACAAAATCTACATCGTTGGAGTATGTTATCTCCCCCTAATAAAAGCGTTAAAAAGAGTAAAAGGGGTCGTGAAACTCACTGTTTGCGAAGATAATAAAAGATCCGAGAAAAGTGTGCGTCACAGAAAATCCTCACTAGTGCTCAGAAAACAAAACGAGATTTTCTAAGTATTTGAACTACGAGTGAGTCCCTAGACTCGACACATAAAACTTATGCATGAGATGTGTTCGTGTTACTTTGTGAAACAAGTGCGACTCGACAAACACATTGGTGATTTGTTACATGTGTGAACAAGTATTGTGTTAAGAGTTACTATTGTACATTACTAGTAAAGTATCTCCCACAAGGGCAAATAAGTCAAACACATAGAAAACATCGATCAACAAATCACTTTTCATGTTAACTCAAATAATTCAGCAGCTAATTTACCGAAACAGATTTTATCCCGACAAGATTACTCTATTTAATAAATCATAACGTGTAAATAAATTCACCAAAAATCATCACAGAAGCACACTTGAGTTAGGTTTCTAAAAATATTTTTATTATAATTTAATCACATACGGTTTTCACACAATGATCAAAACAATACAGTAAACACACAACAGTCAATTCATGAGCAACAGAACGTTATTTGTTATTCCAGTTACATGGATAATTCAATTAATGCAAGGCCAATTGGGTCAGATTCCTAACTCAAATTATTAACTCAGATTCCTAACTCAAATTATTAACTTCCAGAAGTGGAATCGACCCATCTAGTCTTGTCGTTTATGAGATGTACTAATTACAAAACAGCCTACAAGCAAGCTTACCGAATCAGACTTGCACAACAGATTTGTAAATTAATAAAAACTAACTTTCACACGTCCAAAAATTACAAACTCAGACTCTATAGAAACTAGACTCGACCTAATACATCATAGAGTCAATAATCACTTCCAAACAACATTAAAATCGAGTTACAGTCATTTAAACACGAATTTAAGAATCTGTCCAGCCTTAGTTTTCACCAAAATTCAATAAACTAATAACCTATGAGCTAGAAATCATGCATACAACCCTCTAGATACATAATCCACCAACCATGCATCTAAATTTCACTTTACATGCACATTTAGGGTTTTACTTCAAAATTCAATTTCAAGAAACATGTGATTAACAATCAATAACGATACAACTAGTTATCAATTCACTAGTATTCATCAAGAAACATACAAATAAACCCTAACTCATATTAAATCATCACTTTCAAGATTTAGGGTTTTGATTAACATGTTCAATAGCATAATTAAATCCATAGAATGACTAAAGAGGATGTTAATTAGCTATCTAGCACCTTGAATCCTCCAACCAAACTTGAAAAACACTTTATATATGTGTGTGTGTGTGTGTGTGTGTGTGTGTGTGTGTGTGTGTGTGTGTGTGTGTGTGTGTTTGTTTACAGTTTCCAAGAGGGAGAGGGAGAGAGAGGGAGGCCGATCGCAGGGGGGGATTAGGGTTGGGTAATAATTTGTTTATATAATTAATCATGTTACTCTTAACCCCCTAATCTTCTAGTTAATCAATTTCTAGCACAAAATAGTTTATTTTCTTCATGAATTTACGTTATGCATGTAAACACCAAGTAGCACATAAACGTAACAAATAATTATAAAATACTTTATGATATTTATTGTCTGTTCACCAACGGTTTGAGTCGACTCGTGTATGTTTCGGTGAAACTCCGAAAGACTACTTGTGTATTAATTGTTATGCGTCATTTAAACCTGTCACCCTCAAAATCCACTAACGGAGTTTTACCGTCAGAGGGTGTGAACTAACAGGATCGGAATCATTAGTTATAATCAAACCACAAAAACATTAATGAAATTAAGTGCGGAAGCGTAAATAAGTAAACCAAGTGTTGCGCCACACAGGACGACTTAAAAACCCACACAGTAACAGTTTAAAACAAGTTTGCATAATCAATAGTGTTCAAAACAATGCATGCTCCTATACCGCGCGCCCTCCTCGGCTACCTGAGAATGACATACTAAAAGTGTCAACACGAGGTTGTTGAGTTCACAAGTTTATATAAAACGAAGCGTTTAGCGTTTTGCGTTCAGCGTTTTGCGTTTAGCGTTTTGCATTTAGCGTTTTGCGTTTACCAGATAGTGTTAAATCAATTTTATATCGATAGGTAGCTAGCCTATACAACAAGTATTACTAAGTGTTCGACACCGAAGCTGACTGTTTATCATGTGCCTTGCCACCAGGTCTATGCCGACCATGGTAATGTGTTAGCCAAAATTACACCTACTCGACCTTCAGTCGAGCTTAGCGTTGGGTGGGGTTTGTCAAACCCAGTAGTACTACTCAACAGTGACTCGCTATTTTCCAATACTAAACGGTTCGATGTGTAGGACTTCAATTGTTTCATTTGCCACTTAGCCTTTACAAGTGATATATAATTTACTAACAAAATCTAAAACCGTTTTCGGAGTATGTTATCTCCCCCAAGTGAAAAGCGTTTAAAAATTTTAAAGGGGTAAGTGAAACTCACTATTTGCGAAGAATTCCCAAAAACAAGTCACCCAAGTGATGCGCGTCACAGAAAACTCTCACTAGCGTTCTACAACAAGGAGATTTTCTAAGAGTCGGAACTATTATCGAGTCTCTAGAATCGGCACATAATACCTATGCAAAAAATACGTTTCGTGTTCGTTTGTGAATCGTGTGTGACTTAACAAGCACATTTGTGATACGTTACATGTATGAACAACTATTTACGTGTCAAGTGTTAATGGTGTACATATTCAGCAATTATTCCCCGCAAGGGAAATTTGGTTAAAACCTAACAATCATCTAGTAATTATTCCCCACAAGGGCAATTTGGTCAAAACATAACAATTATCTAGTAACAGCACGTTTCATGTATTTTCACAAAGTTCAGCAACTAGTTTCATCAATACAGAATTCTACTTGAAAGATTACTCTATTCAACAGATCATAGCATCTCAATTAATTCACCAAAAATCGTCACACAAGCATACATGAATTAGGTTTCCAGAACATATTTTATTATATTTTTATTCCACATACATTTCTCACAATGATCAAAACATTACAGCAAACTCATAACAGTCAAATTCATGCGCAACAGAATGTTATTTGAAATTCCCGTTAAATGAAAAATCTAATCAATGCAAGACCAATTGGGTTTTGTTTTTAACTCAACAAGTTAACTTCCAGAAGTGGAACCAACCCATTTGGTCTTGTAGTTCACGAGATATAATATTTACAAAACAACCTAACAGCAGGTCTCACAATTCAGATTTGCACAACGTTTTTGTAAAATCATAAAATTTAACTTTTACACGTCCAAAAATTGCAAATTTATATTCCTTAGAAACTAGATCCAACATAGCACCTTGTAGTGTTAATAACCTCGACCAATTTCCAAATTAACATTTAGTTACAGTCAATTGAACATCAACAACACAATCTGTCCAGAAACAGTTTGCATCCCAACTCAACATATTTACCATCTATAGACCACAATCCGTTCATATGACATTCTAGACACCATAATCACTATCCATACACATCAATTACACACCACATACATGATTAGGTTTTTACTTGAACTCAAAATCAAAGAAACAAGCGATTAACATGCAATAACATCGATTCTAGTTATCAAATCAACAATCAATACATAATTAAACATCATCTAATCAAAACAAAGCATATGAGCACCATATATATAACTTTCGGAATCTAGGGTTTTATATTAACCCATTAAAAACAAAAATTAAGCATAAAGGATGCGTAGAATAGTTGTTTATACCTTCCTAGCACCTTAATCTTCAACAAAAAGCTTGAAATTGATTGTATGTATGTGTGTGTATGTCGACGGCAGCAAAGGGAGCCATGGGGGGGGGGGGCCGATCGGGTTTGTGAGGGAGAGAGGGAGATTAGGGTTTTAATATTATTAATAATAAGATGTTACACTTTAGTCCCTCAATTTCTAGTTTGTACTTTTCTAGCTTATTTTAACTAGTTCTTGTTTCTTGTCTAGCATCACACATAATATAATCAAGTATCACATATGTCTAACACATAATTATTACATAATTATTGTTTTGACGTTTTTCATTTATTCCCCAATGGTTTGCGTCAACTCGTTTGCGTTTCGGTGCAATTCCCGAAAGACTACACATGTAGTAATTGTCAAGCGTCATTTAAACCCTTAGTTTAAATGTAATGAGATGTGCGTTACAGTTTTAGGATCTTATGTTTGAATTGACGGAGTTTGAGTTAACAGAGTTAACCTGAAATTGACGAGTATCACATCATTCCCATGTTAAAGAATTTTCGTCCCGAAAATTTGAGTCAAGTCGTGATGAGTGTCGTAAAAAGTAAGAAAAATTTTCAGTTTGTCATATCATCCCCTAGTAGAAAGAAATTTCGTCTCGAAATTTAATTCATACCTCTGGTGATTTCTGACGGTTTGCTGGGTTTCGTGGTTTTATGTGTTTGGTCAGCCCTTCAAAAAGGTGAGGATACTTTTTCATCATTTGATCCTTGCGTTCCCACGTGAACTCCGGTCCACGTCACAAGTTCCAACGAATCTTAACGATTGGAATCTTGCTGTGCTTGAGTGTTTTGGTTTCCCAATCCAAAACTTCGACTGGTTCTTCAATGAAGCGTAGCTGTTCATCAACTTGCAATTCGTCCAAAGGAACTGCTTGGGTTTCATCGGAAAGGCATTTCTTCAAATTGGATACATGGAATACATTGTGTACGCCACTGAGTTATGTTGGTAAGTCCAGTCGGTACGCCACCGGACCAACGCGCTCTGTTATCCGGTAAGGACCAACGTATCATGGGTTGAGTTTGTTTCGCTTCCCAAAGAGAACCACACCTTTCCAAGGTGAGACTTTGAGTAATACTTGGTCGTTCACTTGAAATTCGAGAGGCTTTCGGCGCTTGTCGGCGTAACTCTTTTGGCGATCTCGTGCTGCTGCCATGCGGTTTCGGATTTAAACAATCTTTTCGGAGGTTTTGAGTACCAATTCTGGACCAGTGATTTGGCTGTCACCCACCTCTGCCCAGCAGAGAGGTGATCGACACTTCCATCCGAACAGCGCTTCAAACGGCGCTGCTTTAATACTTGCGTGGTAGCTGTTATTAAACGAAAATTTTACCAAGGGTAAGTGGGGTTCCCAACTTTTTCCGAAATCCAACACGCATGCACGCAACATGTCCTCCAAGGTCTGAATGGTGCGTTCACTTTGCCCATCCGTCTGAGGATGGTATGCAGTGCTCATATCAAGACGGGTGCCAAGTGCGCTCTGTAGTGACTTCCAAAAGTGCGAAGTGAAACGGGAATCTCGATCAGAAATGATTGAGACAGGCACTCCGTGTCTAGACACTACTTCCTTCATGTAGACGCGAGTCAATCTTTCCATTTTGTCCGATTCCTTAATCGCTAAGAAGTGTGCCGACTTAGTCAATCGGTCAACGATCACCCAGATGGTATCGCATCTCGTCGGTGTTTTAGGTAATCCCGTGATAAAATCCATTGAAATGTGTTCCCATTTCCACATTGGAAGTTCCAGTTACTGTAGCAGGCCAGACGGTTTCTGATATTCTATTTTGACTCTTGCGCAAGTCAAGAATTTGCTCACGTAGGTGGCAATGTCGGCTTTCATGTTTGGCCACCGGTAAAGTGCCTTTATGTCATGGTACATTTTCTCTGAGCCGGGGTGCATAGAATATCGGGACTTGTGAACTTCGTCCATCACTAAAGTTCTCAACTCTCCGTATCGTGGAACCCAAATCCGGTTCTCAAAATATCGGACCCCGTCCGATTTGGTTTCAAGTTGCTTGTTCATGCCCCGCGTGAGTTCTGATGGAAGATTATCATCTTTCAAGGCTTCGAGTTGCGCATCGCGAATCTGATCTGGTAAGTTGGCATGAAACGTAAGTTGCAGTGCTCGCACTCGCCTGGGTTTATCGTTTTCTTTTCTGCTGAGAGCGTCGGCCACTACATTGGCTTTTCCAGGGTGGTACTTGATATCACAATCATAATCCTTAAGCAGCTCGACCCAGCGACGCTGTCGCATGTTCAGCTCCTTCTGATCGTAGATATGTTGAAGACTCTTGTGGTCTGTGTTAATGGTAAACTTGGTACCGTACAAGTAATGCCTTCATATCTTAAGAGCAAACACCACAGCTCCAAGTTCCAAGTCATGGGTCGTGTAGTTCTTCTCGTGAATCCGTAGTTGTCGAGAGGCATAGGCTATAACCTTCTCGAGTTGCATCAACATGCAACCGAGACCTTGTATCGATGCGTCACAATGTACCTCAAAATTCTCTGATCCCTCGGGGAGGGCTAGAATAGGGGTGCTACAAAGTTTGGTTTTCAACAGTTGAAAAGCGGATTCTTGCGCGTCACCCCAATTGTACTTAGTTCCCTTGTGAGTCAAAGAGGTGAGGGGTTGAGCAATCTTTGAAAATCCCTCGATAAAACGCCGGTAGTAGCCAGCCAGTCCTAGGAATTGCCGCACCTCAGTCGGAGTCTTAGGTGCTTCCCAGTTTTTGATAGCCTCTACCTTACCGGGATAGACATGGATACCATTCTCGTTGATCACATGTCCTAAAAAGTGAACCTCGCGAAGCCAAAATTCGCATTTCGAGAGTTTAGCGTACAGTTGTTCCTTCTCAACAATTCCATAATTAACCTCAAGTGTTCGTCGTGTTCAGCCTCGTCCTTGGAGTAAACGAGAATATCATCAATGAAAACAATCACAAACTTGTCGAGGTACGCCTTGCATACTCGATTCATGAGATCCATAAATACGGCTGGTGCGTTGGTTAAGCCAAAAGGCATAACCAAAAACTCGTAGTGACCATACCGAGTTCTGAAAGCCATCTTTGAAATATATTCTTCGCGCACTCTTAATTGATGGTAACCAGATCTCAGATCGATCTTCGAGTAGTAACTCGATCCTTGAAGTTGGTCAAACAGATCATCAATTCGGGGTAAGGGATAACGGTTCTTAATCGTCACCTTGTTCAGCTCTCTGTAGTCGATGCACATGCGGAAAGTCCCATCCTTCTTTCGAACAAATAAGACAGGGGCTCCCCATGGCGATGAGCTAGGTCGGATAAAGCCTTTATCCTACGAATCTTGCAACTGAGTGGACAACTCCTGGAGCTCCGCCAGTGCGAGCCAGCACGGGGCTCGTGCTATGGGCGCTGCACCGGGGGTCAATTCGATTTGGAATTCGACTTGTCGAATAGGAGGAAGTCCAGGCAAATCCTCCGGGAAAACTTCCAGAAAATCTCTCACAATCGGTATATCCTCGATTCGCTTCTCCTTTGCGGGTTTCTCGACAATGTGCGTTAAAATTCCCGGATGCCCCTTTCGTAGATACTTCTGCGCCTTCATGAGGGTGATGACATTGGTGGTCATGCCGCTTTTCTCGCCTTGAATCGAAATGATCTCGCCGGAAGGGGTATTGATGTGGACTATCTTGTCGTGACATATAATCTCCGCTCGGTTCTCAGATAACCAGTCCATGCCGACAACGACGTCGAAACTACCAAGCGTAAAAGGTATAAGGTCGATATCAAAAATATGACCTGACAGTTTCAACTTACATCCCGCAAGTACATGAGTTGTTTCTATAGACTTACCGTCAGCTAATTCAACAGGAAACTTAGCATCTAACGGGGTTGGAGTTAAGTCTAAGAGTTTACTAAAGGCTTTCGACCCAAAACTCCTATCAGCTCCAGTGTCAAACAATACAGAAGCAAAACAGTCGTTCACAGGAAACTTACCAGTCACCACATACGGATCGTTGCGGGCTTGACCCGACCCAATGACGAAAGATCTTCCTTTACCATTGCTTCTGCCACCGCTGCTGCCTCCATTGTTCTCGTTCTACTTTAGTTTGGGACAATCCTTCCTGAAATGACCCTCTTGACCGCACTCGAAACATCCCTTAGTCGTCGTAGGTGGTTTAGGAGCACCATTTGCCGCTAGGTCTCCCCTACATTCCTTGGCCTGATGACCCATTTTTCCGTATCTCAAACACTTGACACGGTCACACAGGCCAGCATGATGATAGTTGCACCTGTTTCATTTCGAGTGTTTCCCAGCATAGCCGCTCGAACCCTGCCCGCTACCGTTGTTGTTATTGTTGTGACCCTGATTATTGAAGCTCCGAGTGAGTTCGGGCTTACGGTAGTGTTGTTGTTGTGGGGGGTTCGAGGATAAGGACTTGACGTTGTCGAACTTTCTCTTTCCATTACTCGGGTTGTTGTTGCTGTTGTTGTCAGTGCTCGGGTTGTCACGGGCTTTAGTGGTTGAATCTCTAGGTGGTAACGCACCTTGGGTCACTGCTTGATCCGTCAGTTTGTGAGCTAATCGGATCGCTTGTTGGATCGTGGCTGGTCTGGAAGACGTCACCATGCCCTGAATTTGCGGTGCTAACCCATCAATGTACATCTCAATCCTCTTACTAGGCGAGTCTACCATCCGTGGACACATCACAGCTAACTCGTGAGAACGGGTGGTTTAGGCTTCAATTTCGGAACCCACCATCTTCAACGACCAAAACTCGGATTCCAACTTTGCAATCTCCTCTCGAGGACAATACTCTTCACGCATCATATTCTTGAACTCCTCCCAGTTCATAGCGTTAGCCAGTTCCAATCCAAGAATCTACACATTTGATTTCCACCAAGTGAGAGCAGAATCTTCAAGTGTCCCAGCAGCAAATTTGACCCTACTGGCAGGCGGACAGTTACACATCTCAAACGCTGATTCGGCCTTCTCATCCCAACGCAGGAAGCCTATAGCTCCCTCAGTGCCCTTAAACGAACTGGGCTTGCAATCCAGGTAGTTCTTGAAAGTACACGTCCCAGTTGGACCTCCAGCTTGATTCTTGACATGTGCGGCTAGAGCGGCCGCCGTGTGGTCGTTCAGCAGAGTTTGGAGTTCTGCTGCAGTCAAGTTGATGTTACCGCGACTGTGTCCAGCGTTTCTTCCAGCCATTTCCTAGAATCACAGCATAAAATGTAAAACATGAATTTTTCGGCTTCATATGCAACTCGCCATACATGTAATAAAAAGATAGGTAAGAAAGAAATAGAAGAAACAAACATCATATCACAACCATATATTAATCCAAATAATAATTCATGATTAAAACCATTGTATTCGCTACAAAGTATTTAAAATCAATCCTTAAAATCATAGAAAATAATAGTTTGGATGGAGACAACCCCTCCATCTAGGTGTTATCATCCTTAGATGTCATCGTCTGAGGACACCTCTGAGTGTGCCTCCTCCTCAGCCGGTTCTTCCTCCGGTTCCTCTTCGGGTTCCTTCTCGGGATCTTCCTCGGAATCCTCCTCAGGCTCCTCTTCGGGATCTTCTTCGGGTTCCTCTTCAGGCTCTGCCTCAGGTTCGGCTGCGTTCTGAGCAACTTGCATTTGTAAGACGTCGCAACGCTCTAAAGCTATCTCGGTTCGGGTCCTTGCCACTTGGAGTTGCTCTTGCAAGTCTATCATCTCGGCTTGCATTTTTCTCATAATCTTCATCTGTATCACTAGCCTCTTCCATTTCCTTCATCGCAGCTGTCAGGTGGGAAATTTCCTCTTTAGTTTCGATTCCATCCTTTAACAGTCCTGAAACGTTCGCTCTCGTATAGCGATATAACCAACGTCACGCTCCAAACAAGAAACAACAGCTGCGAGCACACGCTCTACAGGTTCGGTTATAGGTGGTAGGGTGTTGGGGTAAGCAGGACGACTCGGGTGAGGTAGTGGGGGAACTTGTTTGCGATAGACCATACGCCTAATCATATTCGGGTACCAATACCAGCTAACTTCGTCTTCGTACATGCCTCCGGATAAGCGATTCCTCTTCGGTGCAGGGGCTTCTAGTTCCGGGACTACTCGGGGTGGCGATGAGGTAGGTAACTGCGGTTCCTTCCCATGAGCATGAGTCATCTGATCGGATGATGATTATGGTGGCGTCGACATCCCTACAGGTAAGCCGTGTATGCGCGCGTATGAGTGAAAGAGGTAAAGAGATAAGATAACAAAGACTACACAAACATATGTTGTGCGTATCATTATAACTAATGGGTCGTCGCGGTTATAGTCTAGTATGCATGCAATTTCTAATTCGCTATAACCAATGGCTCTGATACCAATCTGTCACACCCTCAAAATCCACTAACGGAGTTTTACCGTCAGAGGGTGTGAACTAACAGGATCGGAATCATTAGCTATAATCAAACCATAAAAACATTAATGAAAATAAGTGAGGAAGCGTAAATAAGTAAACCAAGTGTTGCGCCACACAGGACGACTTAAAAACCCACATAGTAACAGTTTAAAACAAGTTTGCATAATCAATAGTGTTCAAAACAATGCATGCTCCTATACCGCGCGCCAGCCTCGGCTACCTGAGAATAACATACTAAAAGTGTCAACACGAGGTTGGTGAGTTCACAAGTTTATATAAAACGAAGCGTTTAGCGTTTTGCGTTCAGCGTTTTGCGTTTAGCGTTTTGCGTTTAGCGTTTGGCGTTTACCAGATAGTGTTAAATCAATTATATATCGATAGGTAGCTAGCCTATACATCAAGTATTACTAAGTGTTCGACACCGAAGCTGACTGTTTATCATGTGCCTTGCCACCAGGTCTATCCCGACCATGGTAATGTGTTAGCCAAAATTACACCTACTCGACCTCCAGTTGAGCTTAGCGTTGGGTGGGGTTTGTCAAACCCAGTAGTACTACTCAACAGTGACTCACTATTTTCCAATACTAAACGGTTCGATGTGTAGGACTTCAATTGTTTCGTTTGCCACTTAGCCTTTACAAGTGATATATAATTTACTAACAAAATCTAAAAGCGTTTTCGGAGTATGTTATCTCCCCCAAGTGAAAAGCATTTAAAAAGTTTAAAAGGGGTAAGTGAAACTCACTGTTTGCAAAGAATTCACAAAAACAAGTCACCCAAGTGATGCGCGTCACAGAAAACTCTCACTAGCGTTCTATAACAACAAGGAGATTTTCTAAGAGTCGGAACTATTATCGAGTCTCTAGACTCGGCACATAATACCTATGCACAAAATACGTTTCGTGTTCGTTTGTGAATCGTGTGTGACTTAACAAGCACATTTGTGATACGTTACATGTATGAACAACTATTTACGTGTCAAGTGTTAATGGTGTACATATTCAGCAATTATTCCCCGCAAGGGAAATTTGGTCAAAACATAACAATCATCTAGTAATTATTCCCCGCAAGGGCAATTTGGTCAAAACATAACAATTATCTAGTAACATCACGTTTCATGTATTTTCACAAAGTTCAGCAACTAGTTTCATCAATACAGAATTCTACTTGAAAGATTACTCTATTCAACAGATCATAGCATCTCAATTAATTCACCAAAAATCGTCACACAAGCATACATGAATTAGGTTTCCAGAACATATTTTATTATATTTTTATTCCACATACATTTCTCACAATGATCAAAACATTACAGCAAACTCATAACAGTCAAATTCATGCGCAATAGAATGTTATTTGAAATTCCCGTTAAATGAAAAATCTAATCAATGCAAGACCAATTGGGTTTGGTTCTTAACTCAACAAGTTAACTTCCAGAAGTGGAACCAACCCATTTGGTCTTGTAGTTCACGAGATATAATATTTACAAAACAACCTAACAGCAGGTCTCACAATTCAGATTTGCACAACGTTTTTGTAAAATCATAAAAGTTAACTTCTAAATGTTCAAAAATTACAAATTTATATTCCTTAGAAACTAGACTCAACATAGCACCTTTTAGTTTTAATAACCTCGACCAATTTTCTCATTAACATTTAGTTACAGTCAATTGAACATCAACAACACAATCTGTCAAGAAACAGTTTGCATCCCAACTCAACATATTAACCATCTATAGACCACAATCCGTTCATATGACATTCTAGACACCATAATCACTATCCATGCACATCAATTACACACCACATACATGATTAGGGTTTTACTTGAACTCAAAATCAAAGAAACAAGCGATTAACATGCAATAACATCGATTCTAGTTATCAAATCAACAATCAATACATAATTAAACATCATCTAATCAAAACAAAGCATATGAGCACCATATATATAATTTTCAGAATCTAGGGTTTTAGATTAACCCATTCAAAATCAAAATTAAGCATAAAGGATGCATAGAATAGTTGTTTATACCTTCCTAACACCTTAATCTTCAACAAAAAGCTTGAAACTGATTGTATGTATGTGTGTGTATGTCAACGGCAGCCAAGGGAGTCAAGGGGGGGGGGCCGATCGGTTTTGTGAGGGAGAGAGGGAGATTAGGGTTTTAATATTATTAATAATAAGATGTTACACTTTAGTCCCTCAATTTCTAGTTTGTACTTTTCTAGCTTATTTTAACTAGTTCTTGTTTCTTGTCTAGCATCACACATAATATAATCAAGTATCACATATGTCTAACACGTAATTATCACATAATTATTGTTTTGACGTTTTACGTTTTTTCCCCAATGGTTTGCGTCAACTCGTTTGCGTTTCGGTGCAATTCCCGAAAGACTACGCATGTAGTAATTGTCAAGCGTCATTTAAACCCTTAGTTTAAATGTAATGAGATGTGCGTTATAGTTTTAGTGATCTTATGTTTGAATTGACGGAGTTTGAGTTAACGGAGTTAACCTGAAATTGACGAGTGTCACAAAACCCTAATTAAATGTAATGAGATATGCGTTAACTGGAATGACATAGTTCGTGTGATCTTGAGTTTGAATTAACGGAGTTCAGATTAATAGAGTTAACCTCAATTGGTGAGGGTCACACGTGTTCACTCATTCGCTACTCATTCGTCACTGATTGTCAACCACTCGTCCTCTCATTCATCATTGATTCGTCACTCATTCTTCTAAGTCATTTATTACTTATTCGTTGTTGATTCATCCTTTCATTCGTCATCCATACATCACTTCATTCGTTAAGTTATTGTTACTGATTCGTTAAGTTACTAAAGTTTCACTTTAAACCCTTAAGTTTGAATTTTGTTTAAGTTTGAACTTGTGTTTACTTAAAATGGCTGGTTATTATGCACTGGCTTCTCAGCTTCACCACACCACCAATTGCTTCACTGCACCACCAAATGTTAGCATGAAAGAAGCTGAATAGAATTTTTCGTTTCTTTGTGCATTCATAACATCATATGAAAATTTGGTTAGTAGTAAGATTGCTACAAGTAAGTTGACTGATGAAGACTATGACCAAATTGATCCAGATGATTTGGAACTAATAGATCTCAAATAGAATATGACCACGATTGTTAGAAAAAGTGAAGAAGTTTATGCAAGTAACTAGTAAAGACTTACCATCTCCGAACAAACGTGCTGGTTTTGATAAGTTAACGGTCAAATGTTATAACTGTCAAGAATTTGGTCGCTTTGCCAAAGAATGTGATAAACCGAAGAAGGAATATAATGGACCTCGAAACCAAGACAGAAATTCTGGAAAGAAAGTTAATGATTCTCCTTAAAAGTCTTCTGGTGGTAATTCGTCTAAACCTTCGGAATCACAAGCTCTTCTCTCTGCTGCTGAAGGAACTGATTGGACTCAACGATTGATGTGTAATGATAATCAAGCAAATCAGACAATGTTCGAGCTGACTGAAAGATTTCAAGATGCTAGTGGGAATGAATTGTCTTCTAATAATGAGACAGAATCATATTCTGATGATTCGTGTCAAATGCAGCTAACTTCTTTTGCATGCTTGGCTAAGATTGATGAGCTTAGTTCTTCTTCTGTTAAATTATCTAAAAATGTGTCTTGTTCTGTATATGAAACTATTAAGCCTAGGTTTGATTCACTAAAAGAGCGTAATGATTTACTGGTAAAAGAAATTGCTTCAATCAAGGATACATATAGACAATCACTAGAATCACAAATGAGGTCTAGGAAGAAAATAGAAGCTATGTCTATAAGTAACCATGATTTGAAAGATAAATTATCTGTAAAAATGACAATCAATGATCAACAATTTCAAAAGCTACTTAAACATAGAACTAAGATAACCGAACGTGAAAATGAGCTTCTTGATTTGAAAAGCAAATTGGGCAAGTTTCAAAATTCTTCGTTTTTGTTAAATGAAATTATCGATGTGTCTAGTAAACAAAAAGATTCAAAGAAAGGAATAGGATTTGTTGAAGTACCACCACAATCTCATAATGATTATACTCCAATCCGTTTGCGGGAAAGGAGGAAATTGTTACTGAACCAGTTATTGTTGAAGAAAAATAAAAATTGGATAAAAATGACAATGTTAATGACCTCATGTTCAAAGTAACAATGTCTTTGTTGAAAATATTGATATGATAATCATTGTGGATGTATTTGAACCTGAAGTTGTTCACAAAAACAAGAACATTCCAAGGTCAAATCACATTTTATGTGAACCTCATGAATTTGAGGAGGTTGTGTATGGTTCAAATACATCTCAAGTAAAAAAGGAGAAATATGTTCAAGTTAAGGCTAAGAAATTAGAAAAACCAAAGATTTCTGATGAGGATTTAATGTGTTTTGTAAATTCTGTTACTGCTAAGCCAACCACTGGTCGAGTGTTCAAATTGAAAGGCATCGGCAAAGTGTTCACCGAGAAAGACATTCCGCTTAACCTTATCAATCCTGAATTGATAGAAAGCGTCTTTCAAAATGAAACTTCCAAGATACAAGATCTTAAGCATAAGTTTGTGAATTCCGAAACATTAAATACAATAGATCCCTTGATAAAAGCCAAACAATTATTAAAATTTTCTAAGAAAGTTCAATTCGTAAAATCAAATGGAACTAGCACTTTACAGAGTTTTTCAAATTGTTCAAATCTTGGTTTTTACATAAAAAAGAAGTCTGTGACATTTGATGATTTGGACAAAGGTCCCATTCCTGGTGTTTTTGATTAACCTTTTGTTGCATAAGTTTCAAACAAACCACAACGTGAGCGTGTTGACATGAGAACGTGTTTTTTATTTGTGGTGAACAAGGTCATGTGGTCAGAAATTATGGACTGAAGAAATCACAAAATCTTTATCTATTTATCAAGGAACAAACCAAACTTGTTCCTGTGATTAAGGAGATTTTGAAAAGACCCATATCTTTTGATGATGAAACTCATATAATGTTTTCAGATGAGAATCTTTGCAATGTGATTCATGTTAATGAAAATTCGAGTAATTTAAAACCCAAATTTGTTCCTACGTGACCAATTTGCAAGAATGTGATTACGAATGTTGTTCAAGCTGCATATTTAAGACGAAAGTCGAAATGACTTGTGAATTATTCACAAGCGGCTAAACCACATTTGGATTCACTTAACATTAAAACTTCAAGTGAAACTAAAGAGGTGCCCAAGACTAAGGCCTGGGCTGCCTTTTTGAAGAAATCATTTTTCATCTGTGTGCAGAGTTCATCCAAGACTATTTCTGGTGAAAATTGAATGATGGATAGTCGATGCTCTCGTTATATTACTGGCAACATTAACCTCTTATCAAATGTCAAGAATATACAAGGAAGGTATGTCGCTTTTGCGGGTAATTCGGGTGGAATGATTACTAAACAAGGAGATGTGTCAAATGGATGTATCACCTTTGAGAAAGTTAATTATTGTGAAAAAGTGGATCATAATTTGTTGAGCGTGTCACAAATTTGTGATAAGAAATACACCACCGTATTTAATGATAAGGAGTGCATAATACTTAAACCAAGATACGCCATTTCTAAAGATATGGTTGTTATGCGATCTCCTCAATCAAACGATATTTATGTTTTAAAGATGACTTCTAAAGTAACTACTTCTATTGAAACGTGTTTTATCTCTAAGGCAACTAAGAAAGTATCGATTCTGTGGCACAGGAAGATGGGTCACATTCATGTCAGAAATATGAATTATCTTATGGCTAATGAATTGGATGATGGGGTTTCTTTGAAACACTTCAAACTGACCGACCATTGTGTTGCGTGCAAAAAGGGCGAACAAAAAAAGAAGTCACGCCCTTCTAAGTTAACTAATACCATCGATGCTCCTTTGGAACGAGTTCATATGGATTTGTTTGGTCCTGTGAATCGTGCGAGTATTGCTGGTGTTGGTATTGTCTAGTTGTCACTGATGACTATTCAAGATACTCTTTGGTGTTATTTATGAGTTCAAAAGATCAAACACCTATTCTTGTTTAAAATCTAATCACTAAGATTGAATCACATTATAAACAGGAAGTGAGACGTATTCGAAGTGATAACGGTACGGAGTTAAAAAATACTTTATTGGATTTCTTTTGCATTCAGAAAGGAATTCATCGAGAATACAGTGCTCCATATGTATCTCAACAGAATGGTGTTGTAGAAAGAAAGAATCAAAACAGTGATTGAAGATGCACGAACAATGCTAGCAGTTTCAAAGCTTCATGTTCAATTCTGGAACGAGGCTGTGAATGCTACTTGCTACACGCTTAATCGTGTTCTGACTGTGAAAAGAAACAAAAGACAAGCTACGAACTTCTGAACAAGAAAAAGCCTAGTTTAAAGTATTTGGAGCCATTTGGGTGTCCTTGTACTATGTTGAAGAAATATGCGGGAAAATTTGAAGAAAAAACGACTGAAGGTTATTTCTTGGCTTACGCATCACCTAAGAAACGAGTATTTAATTTTACTTCGGGTTGTGTTAAAGAGTTATGCCATGTCGATTGTCAATGATATAACACACCTCCCGCTGGCAAAGGACCTGATTGGATGTTCGACTATGAAAGTTTATTTAACTCATTTACTCAAGTAGGTGATCAACCTGATGAAGACTTGGTGCGTGCTTATTTAGAAGATCAATTTCTTCCTCCAAGATCTTCTGTGTGACATTCGTGACAAAACGAGGTATACTGTATTCACTACGTAACAAGTAAACGATAAATCGGTTAATTCATAGTGCTTAAACGAGTAACCGACCGAAACTAATTATGACCCGTATATATACTAAGGGGTCATATACGAGTTGTAGATATATTGTAGAGGTTAACATATTGATATTTAGGCCCCAGTACGTTTAAAACTCTTTAAACGAAAAAGGTTTCGTTTATTGATACGCTATAAGTTTAAACACAATCGTTAACATCAAAACGAGCATTGTAGCATCCGTTAAGCCGAAAAAGATTTATAAAACACTTATATGACATGTTCTAGACAATCCGTGAAAATATTTTGGATTTTTACAATGAGTCGGCACGTTTTTCTTATTTTACAAAAAGAAGCTGAAAAACACTCGTTTTCGCTCTGGTTTTCGCACTCAAACTAGTTTTCTTGCGAAAAACCAAACCCGAACTAAATTTTGGACCGACGTTTGCGTATGGCACGAATACCTAGGAACCATTGGGCCAAATAGGAGGCCAAATGGGCCCTTAATGTTTCCGGTCGCAACTTGGGGGGACCCCTTTTGATTAGCTTGTTAAAGAAGCTAAGGAAAAAGATATTTTCTCATTCCAAACACCAACCAACTCAATATCCAGCTGATCATCTTCATTTCTTGTCCAAAACCCTAAAGATAAACATTAAATTCATGAAGATTTCAAGCTTGTTTAGTAAGATTTAAACATAGAAAATTAGTTCTTGATTAGTATTAAACATGTTTAACCATCCAAAAACCATAAAAATCAAGTAAAATCATGTTTTGATGTTAAACATGTCTACAAAGCAGAAACATATTGATTTTTGGTTAAAAACACGGATTAGAACATGAATACAACGTTTTTACGGTTTGAAAGTTCGGTTTGATACCAAAACCGAATCCCTAGTTAACAAGGCTGTTCAATGGATGATTTATGCTTGGTTTGATGTTATATGATATGTAGATACACTGAGTTTGCAACCCAAGACCCGGAAAGTCGTTTAAGCTAGCAAAACTCATCGAAAACCGACAAGGTAAACCCGTAACACTCGTTTAGAGGCTGTTTAGTATTAGGTTGTGACGTTCTTGTTTTTAGCTTGTGAATATTTTCAAGAACATTACGGATCATTTAAATGAGTCCCTGTTCAAATTTGGTAATTTTTCGATAAACGGAGAATATTTTGCGAATTTATTACCGTTTATTGGCGTTTATTCGGGAAAAATAGGTAAACCTAATGAATAATTATGAAATTTGGCTTGGAACCCATAAATGATATATTAAGATCACTAGTAAATTTTTAGAACATTTCTAGATGTCTAGGTATTATTTGTGCAATTATGTTTTAACCGAGTTTTAATAGCCGAAAAACGCGCGAAAAGGCATTTTGACCAAAGAGTTAGATTCTAGAGATTTTGCAGGGGATATGTACTGATATTGAGACCACTTGGAAAAATTATCGGATTTTTCGGATGTCCAGTTTGGTATAAACGGGCTATTTATTACTCAATTATAGCACATTAAATGAATTTTTATTAATAGATAATTAATCATAAAATTTCTTAAAATATTTTTATAAAATTATCCATATTTTAATTTATTTTTATTAAAATTTCCATAATTTATATATGAGTACATAATTAGTTATGATTAATCAAAGATTTAAACTATATTTGTTTTAACGAAACTGGCAGTTTCGTATTTAACGGACTGACTGGTAGGTCAAAATATCAAAAGTAGTCAAATATCATAGTTTCGAATGAATTTGATAAAAACAAACCTTTTACGAGAATTCCGGACAAATTGGATGGATTGTACGTGTTTTGTATAATCAAACCCGTGTGAAAACGGAAACGGACCCGCGATCAATCCAGATACCGAAACCATAAAATTCTTTTAAAAATTAAATCATTTTATCAATCAATATGTTTACTTAAGTTTTTATGATCTTACCTATTCCCGAAACGCGTAAACGATCAACTTGGCTAGGCTCGGAAAACGGTGAAACTGAGCCAAATCTGATTTTAAGTATTTCACAGTATACAACGTCACAATCTAAGACTATGGTCATGTTTTGGGCCTAAAAGCTATAACCATACTAGTTATACAGCCCAATTTGGTTTAAACATTGTACTAGTATTAACAGTACGATACCGATTATAGGATACGAGTTATAATCGAGGCATAACACTTATTGACGTATATTACCTGCTCGAACTACAATAAGGTGAGTTTCACGACCCCACTTTCTAAACTGTTTTACGAACTTTTGGGGTGGAAAGCATGTTTACATATACTTATATACTTGAAAACGTGTGGTGATGTGAATTATCTAAGTACTAACACTTGAAAGTCCCACAAACACAAGTGATTAACTTCGTGCCGGTGACGTGTGGATAGTACTATCGGTTTGACAAACCCAACTGACAGAGCCGGTGGGGTATGCCGGAACATGTTAACCCAGTTGCACATTGTCATTTAAACTTATTACATACTGCTATGCGGTGTTAGACATGGTACATACTTGGGGCAAAGTGGCTGTTAAATGCCAACGGGAGTGCATGGGCAGGGGTGGCAATGTGTTTTAGCTCGTTTCGGTTTCACTTGTGGCTTAGTATAATACATCATACACATACATGTATACATACACACTGTAATCTTTACGAACTCGTATACTGATTTCGTTGATACTCGTGAAACTTGAAACTCACCAACTAGACGTAGTTGACCCGTTTTAACATGCTTTTCAGGTAAAGTAAAGGTGGAATGATTTGCTTACGTTCTTGGTGTTAGGAATGAAGTTGAATAGCTGTGAATAGACGCAGATATATAATATTGGATAAGAAGCTCGTAAACCGGTTATGTGATTCTCATCTAGTTTGTAAACATAGTACCAACCCATGTAATATGATGTAAATTAGTTTGTGAATTTCTTTATAAACAATGTTGTTGATACCAGTATTATCTGTTACATTCCCGTTTTATGCTTCCGCAACTACCTAGTCGGGGTGTGACATTCTAGTGCTATTTATGATGATGTTCCACAAGATGATCTCCCTGATACATCTGATCTGATGTGATCTCTATTTCGTCATATGATGGTCATTTTGTTGATTCCTCTTCAGCTCCATTTCCTGAAACACATGAGATTGGTAAATAGTCTCATGATGCTAAAGAGAATCTGACTAATTTAGCTGATAATTTTATTTATTCCTGAGAATCCAACTCTTCGGATTCATACTTATCATCCGTAGGACAACATTATTGGTGATCTTGATGTCGGTGTGCAGACACTTCATCAGATTTCTACGACAAATGATGCTAATATATTGTGCGTGTATGTGCTGATATGCACACATCGGGCGTCATGAATCTCACAAAATACACTTGCTTTTTATCTCAAATGGAACCTACAAGCATTCTTATGGCGCTTGAAGATCCGCCATGGGTAGAAGAGATGTAAGAAGAATTGCAACAGTTTCATAGACTGGGTGTTTGGGATCCCATTGACAAGCCCGTTAGAGTTAAGAAACCAATTCCAACAAAATGGGTATTTAAGTGCAGGAAAGATGGTCGTGGGGTTATTGTAAGAAACAAAGCACGATTGGTTGATCAAGGCCTTCATCAACAAGAAGGCATAGATTGCACAGAAGTATATGCTCCAGAGGCTCGATTGGAAGCTATACGAATATTTTTGGCCTATGCAGCTTTCAAAAAAATTAAAGTTTATCAAATGGATGTCAATAGTGCGTTTCTAAATGGGAACTTCATGAATAAGTATTTGTGTTACAGCCTCCTGGTTTTGAAGATCCAGATTATCCGGACCGTGTTTACCGATTAAACAAGGCTCTTTATGGTCTACACCAAGCCCCGAGAGCTTGGTACGGCACACTTGCTAACCATCTTACCGATAATGGCCTCAAACGGGGAACTGTGGACTGTACTCTCTTTTACAAGAACGTTGGTGATGATCTGCTCCTTGTCCAAATATATGTCGATGACATCATATTTGGTTCAACAAATGACAATCTATGTAAGGAATTTGAGAAGTCGATGTAAACGAAATTTGAAATGAGCTAGATGGGGGGAGATGAATTTCTTCTTAGGGTTGCAGGTTCATCAGTCTAACACGGAAATCTTTATTCATCAGAAAAAATATGAACGATGTCTTCAGCCGATTCAAGATAACTGTCGGAAAATTCCCTTGGACGCCTCTTCCCGTGGGTCACAATTTTTCACCAAACGAATTGGAGGATACCGTAGATCCAACCCTTTACCGATCAATGATTGGTTCTTTAATGTATTTGACTGCTTCTCGTCCTGATATAATATTTGTTGTTTGTTTGTGTGCCAGGTATCAATCAAGTTCCCATCTGACTCATCTGGCGGCGTTAAATATATACTTCACTATCTAAGGGGTAATCCTGACACCGGGTTATGGTATCCCAAGGATAATAGTTTGGAACTCACTGCTTTTTCCGTTTCTGATTATGGAGGATGCAAGATTAATTTCAAATCTACTACAACGGGTTGTCAATTTATAGGAAGCCGGCTTGTTTCCTGGCAGTGTAAGAAGCAGACAATGGTCTCCACTTCAACCGCCGAATCAGAGTATGTGGCAGCTTCGAGTTGCAGTTCACAGGTTCTTTAGATCCAACAACACGTACGGGATTACGGTTTGAAGTTTCTTACTATTCCCATTTTAATTGATAACTCTCCTGATATTAGTATCACCAATAACCCCGTGCACCACTCTAAGACAAAAGCATATCGAAATTTGATATCATTTTATACGTGATTGCTTTGAAAAGAAACTGATTGATATTGAAAAGGTGCACACGGATTTTCAGAAAGCAGATATGTTTACTAAAGCATTTGACAAAACGCGTTTTAACTTTTTTTCTTGGTTTAAACGGATTAAAAACTCTTGCTGATATCCTTAAGCAAGGATAATTATCTTTACTTTTATTTTGTTCATTTTTATATGCTTATTTTTTCTTATGTTTTGGGTTTGGGGGTGAAAATGAAAATACAAAAATATTGTGATTTTTGTTTGTATAGAGAAAATCCCAACACACTGAAAATTTTGAAAATCCAAAAACATTAAAAAATTTAAAAATCCAAAAAAAAAAAAAAAAAAGATTGTGTTATTGTTTGTATAGAAAAATCTGAAAAGCCAAAAAGAGTGTGATTTTTGTATGTATAGGGAAAACTAAAAACATTCAAATATTTCAAAATTTTCAAAAACCTTTTTGCACTATCTCGTTTAAAATTAAGCAAGTTACTCATATTTGAAGGACATATACGTGTATATGTTTGGTCCTAATGTTTACTTGTAGATATTCGGGTTAGCCATTTACCTGAGGAAAGAATTTGGGGCGATTGTTGTGTGTTTTTATTTAATTCTTTCACTGAAAAATTATGTCAGTTATTTAAGTTTGTGGAACATGCTTGCATGTTTGGTTATGTTATCTACTTTTAGATTTATATGATAGCCATTAATCTATAGATTGAAAGTGACTGAGGCGATTGAATTTTTTATGCTCCTCAAAAATGTGTTTCGAAGCAAAAAGAGAAAATGATAGTACATTGGTCATCTGGTCCCATATCCACAAAGAAGTAAGTTTAAAAGGTTGTGTGCTTAATTGCATTGGTGCATTGATAGGTCTTAAACAAGCTGTTAGGGTAAAGTATGTGATATAAACATAAAGAAATGCCAAATTGAAAGATGTGTTAGTCTCTTCCAAAATTCTCAGTAATGATGGCAGAAATGTAATAGTCTATCATACTCAAGCCTTATGTTTGTCTTATCGCCAAAAGAAAAAAAGTCTAAATGAAATGCATCCGGTTTCTAGACACTGTGATTCTTTATGCGGCTTAATCATCTGGATATTCATAAGCATGAATATTTCAAAAGCTTTTTAGAGCAAATCCAAAGTCATTAACATTGATCACTGTTGTATATCATACAAACTGAATTACTGACTTTATCAAAATCTGTTGTTAGTCATACATTGTTCCTCCCTTGTGCGCATCTCAATACCAATAAGAAACGGACCCAGGGGATACAATATATGTAAGCCTACAGATGAACTCGTGCATACTCATTCACAGTAAAGGAAACTTGGTGCATCGTTCAAAAATATCTATAAAAAATTCTAATTTTGATCGACAACATAATGGTTTAAGTCAAGTTGGGGTGATACGGTAAAAATCAAATTAAACTTGATCCGAGATTAGAGGCTGATAGTTTCTGATATTATGTGTTTTAATTGAAAGTTAAAACATATCACAAAAATACTCGAAAGTTTGTTATAAGATTTAAGTGGACAACAATATCAATGACTGACTTAACACCAATCATAATAACGCTGAAATATGAAACTATGATGGAAGGGCAATTTGGTCAATATGATTCTTTGTTTAAACTCACAAAAATATGTACTGCTTTCATAAAATAGTTTTTATAATTGTTTTTGTTATATTTTCCTTTCTAATTAAAGTTTTTTTTTTAAAATATAGTTTTTATAATTGTTTTATTTTATCAAATGTTGGTCTATTTTCTTTTTTATTTTCGTGTTTTGGGTTTAAGGGTAAATATTTCAAAAGAAAACTAAAAACCAAAAAGATTTTTATTTATTTATTTTATTTATTATTTAATTCATTTAAATTATTTGATTTTAAGTTATTTGTTGAACGCAAAACTCGTCAAGGTATTGCATCTTACTCCGAGTAAGACTCGTAAGGTATAGATCATCGGGACACGGGTTTCGATGCATTATTTAATACTTTTTAATCGTAAAAATGAAAAAAATAATTAATTTAATGGCTATTCGTTATGAGAAAGTATAACGAATAGTGTTCATTCGCTATCAATCTGGATAACGAATGAGGGTCATTATTATAATTATTTGGATAACGGATTTGCCCATTCGTTATCATAATTCGCTTCCGCTACACTGATAACGAATGACCACATTCGTCATCTGTTTTGATAAAGAATGAAGCACGAATTTACATTAATTCGTTATTATCTTTAAGGTATCACTCATTCGTTAACGGAGTTTACGAATGAGGTAACGAATTAGACCTTTCGTTAATTTAAATTAACGAATGAGCTTATTCGCTGTCTGGGAATGTGTGCGATTTATGTCATATATAATGAACAGGAAGAGAAGAATAACCTCATTCGTTCACATAACTATTCATATACCCTAACAAACCTCTAGAAAATTTTTCCAGAAATCTCGAACATCACAACACTTTGTTTTGATCATTGCTTAAGACTCATAAGGTAATCACGATCAAATCTTCAAAATCCATGGACGTTTCATGGGTTAATTAATTGATTATAGCTTCGGGGTTTAACTTATGAACATAACCTCAATTATACTTAGTTTGTACCTAAATGGTTGTAATAAATCGGCTATCGAGGTCATTGTGAGACGATTTATGCTTAATATTGGATGTTACATCGTCTTACATGGCCTAATTGAATCTGCTAGTGCATGTTGAGTATCTGAGTTCATACTCAATTTTGACCTTGACTCGTTATAGTCAAAGTTGATAATTATTGGTGGCCATTCGTTACAGCTAATGAATGGACACCCATCGGTGTTCAAAATCCATTTGTTAAATTTAAAATAACGAATTAACTCATTCGTCTGTATATTATAAACGAATGAACTCATATTCGTTATGGATAATTCGTTATCCATTCGTTGATTGATTCGTTATCAAACATTTGCTTTAGTTATTTATAACGAATTAAGCCATTCGTTTTAACAAATAACCTCATTCGTTATAACGAATGAGTCATGAAAAATAACGAATGACACTTTTAATTATTTTAAAAAAATAAAAAATTAAAAAAAAATTGTTAAATAATTTAATTTTTAATGTTCGTTTTTACTAGTTCTCGGGTTTATGTATTTTTCAGATATGGCAGATGAAATTGTCCAAGATGCTCCAGTAGCTGATCAGCAACAGGTTCAGCAACAACAAGAACCTGAGATCCCGATGTTGACGTTTGACAAAAAGCACAACATTTGTGCTTTTGTTCAAGAATATTTTGCAGACGAGGACATGTTTCAAGACATTATCGCGTTTATATGACGATCTCGAATAAGTTATGCTTTTCCTGCTGACACAACGGTTTACTTCAGCATTATTCGACCTTTTTGGAATTCGTCTCATTAGGTTGAGTCCGAAAACCATATTATCATACGGGTGTTGAGGTTTGTGGACAACATGGATAACCCATGTCAATTTGATAGGTCGTTGATCCGAGGGTTATTTCAACGAGTATTCTATTCGGGTGACCTTGAACGTTCCCAATACAACAAGGCTTACTTGTGCGCCCCGTACAAGTATCTACTACATGTTCTTATACATTGCCTTGGGGACGCAAGAGTGGATACGACGAATGCCGAATCATGTTGCAATCGGCATTTGTAGCTCTGATTTTGGACAAACCGTTCAACTTCTCTGAGCTTATCTTCTATCATCTAAAGGAAAACTGCTTGGTCAAGAATCGACGTAGTAAAATCCTGATGTATCCACGGTTTATGCAGTTGATCATTCAGGATTTAATTTTTTATTTGGAGATTGATAGGACGTTGAGAGATGATGTGTTGAAGCTAGAGCACATGAATGCAGATACGATGAAGAGGATGAAGTCTTACAGGCAGGATATCCCAAGGACCAAACGGTTGATTGATCACTTGTCGAATCTGGCATACGAATGTTCTTCTAATGATCGTTGGATCCATGAAGATTCGTATTCCGGACGAGAAGAGGGACCAGGTGGGAACGATGGCAGAAATGATGGTGGAGATGGTGGTGATGGTGGCAATGCAGGTGATTCACGACGTGCTGACGTTGAGGCAGCAAGGTCACGGGCTGCTCAACGAAAGCGTAAGGGCAAGGCGTTAGCGAAAGATCAACCGCCCAAACGTCGTACTACACATGGATCTGGTGTGGATATTGGTCCACGTGTGTCGAGGTCGTCCGCTTTTCAAAGTCTGGCGGTGCCGCTTACTACTAGCACCCCGACACTCACTTTGACGGCCACACTCACTTCCGATCCTCGGCTTGATTCCACAATCGGTTCTATCCTCTATGCCAAGGCATGTTGCTGCTACATCGGTGGTTCCTTCGACACCAACTGTGATGCCCACACATCCTGTGGACGTCTCATTTATGAGAATCATCCGTCCTCAGGGTCCTGTGCAGCCCGTACCTCCAACATTTCATTCTTTGACCCCCACCCATCAGATGGATATGCTCTTGAGTTTGATTCACATATACGAGAATCATATGGCAGCCGATCATCAAGCTCAAGAGCAAATGATGCTTAACCAATGTCGTCTGATGGGGTATGTTTCCTACTGTCAAAAAGAAACCAAAGAGCTCCGTGAGAATGTAATGGCTCAGGGGGCGAAGATCAAGGAATAGGAAGATCTCATCTTTCAGTTGATATGCAAAGACGATGCTCTGAAGAAACTGAATAATGACTATGACGATCCTGATGCTCTGGGTACAGGAGGAAGTGAGCCGAAAAAAGCTCATGACTCTTTTTCTGGGGCTGGTACCAGTAGAAGTGGAGGTGGAGGCAATGATCAACAGATAGTGATCTATCAGGACTCGACAAATGTTCAACCTATCGAGTCGATCAAAGCTAACACCATCTTCTTTATGGACTTCGAGAAGAGAGTAGTGATGAGCACTGCCAACGCAGATGAAATTGAAGAAGTTCAGCTTGTTGATCAAGCCCTAACTTGAGAACAGATTTCATTATTATTAGGGCTGAACGATGAAGAACTGGACACGTTAGAGGCTGAGGAGGATGTCGAGGTGGTGAATGATGAAAAAGTACTACTTGACTCGAGTATTCCACACGAGAATACGTCGTTTATATATGAAGACGAGGAGATAGAGATGGAGGATGTGACATCAGAGGAATACCCCGATCTATATCAGCGTTCAAATGTTGATCAGGGTGTTCCTACATTTACTGAAGACTACGTTAAAGCTGCTGAAGACCATCTGGAAAAGACGACAAAAAATAAAGCCAAGATGCCTGAACGGGACTATAATCCGTCTGAGGCTGATATTTTGGGATGGTTTGAGCACCGCAAAAGCAAATTGAAGCTTACCGGTACGTCGACAACAACTGGACGCTGTTGCACGGGCTAAAGCAAATTCGAAGACTACTCTCAAAGTCGTGCCGACAGTGAATCGTGATATTGTCTCTTGGTTATACGATTCCAAGTTGAAAGATAATATTATCAAGTGGGAGAACGGCGTTCAGTATTTCAGTATATCACTAACGTTCTCTCACTGCCGAGGTGGGATGTTCGTACGCTCACCAACCGGTCGTTCATAAATTGTGGTGGAGATCAATTAGCAGAATGGTTTCACCAACTCTGCTCTTCGAGGTAAACCGTGGATTTAAGTTCTTTAAGCCAAAAGTCCCAAACCATAAGTACATTGACGAAATTGATCCTCGTACGGGTTGGAGGAAACTTGTACTTAAAGTTAAACCGCCGAGGACGATAAAACGTGCAACAGTGAAGACTTTTCCACAAACTCTTCACATATCGTTCAATCGATGGTATTATGATAATGGAACCGGCGTGGCAGTCATTGTGCTGGGTAAAGGACTGAAAACCAGCTTTATACGAGTTATCGACCCAATGTGGTGGCTCGTTAATTTATAGGAAACCGACAATGACGTGCTTTTTGTAACAAGATTTTGATCGAACGTCAAGAAGATTATGATCGAGATATGCAATTCCAGCGCGTCGTACGTGTGTGTCATGTGTTCGGGATTCATAGTTGTCGAGATTGGAATACGAAGCGGTACAAGTAATTAAAGACAAAGAGCTCAAGACGAGGGGTGTTTGTTAGTGCACGGTTTTGTCGTCTCGAGTCTTCGTAATTATCGTTTGTAATTTATTATTATTTTATTGTTAAAGGGGTATTTATGGAAATATCATCCCATTCGTTATGTTAGGCTCATTCGCTAAGGATGTTTAAGGAATGAGCCCATTAGCTATTTTATACAGTTCATTCGTTAAGGATGTTTAACGAATGAACTATAATCGTTATTTGTATTTTTCCATTCGTTAAGGATGTTTAACGAATGGACCTTAGTTCTCTATGTAATTAATCCATTCTTCATGGAATGTTGACGAATGGGGTATAACGAATGAGTCATTCGCTATACCTTATGTTATAACTTATGTAATGATAACGAATAGAGACCATTCGTTATGGGATGTGTAACGAATGGCATCCCATCGTCTATATAAGGCATGTTATTGCCTTGTTAATTTAAGTATTGATTAAGTTTTATACTGAACCTCTGTCAAATCGTTCTCTCTCAATTACTTCGCTAAAATTATTATTCTACAATTACCTAATCTATAGCATATCATATAACTAGATCTATTATCTAATCAACATACTATGAATCAGTGTTGATTGGATCATCGGTGTTTAACAAAAGAATTCGTTCTTAGTAAAAAAATTATACCTTTGGACAAAACTGATAATTGTGGTCTCGAAGGCTGCAGACTAGTCATGCATTCAACAGAACAAATTCCGAAAAAGAAAAAAGACATGGAAGACAAAGTTGATGATCATCTATATAGGAGACTTGTGGTAAGACTTCTTTATCTTTGTCAAATTAGGCCCAACATCTCCTATCGGTCAACAATGGCGTAGCTTAGTTGGGTCCAGGAGTGGCCGGCCTAGCTCCCTTTGTTTTTTTTGTTCAATAGTGTAAATTTATCCTTTTTCATCCAAAAATTTATATATATAGTGTAAATTTACCACTTTTTTACCAAAATTTTTGAGCCCCCCTGTCCCTCGTTTATGAACTTTCTATACATATTGAGTCTGCTTTCCTTAGCATATATGTCCAGCTTTCACCATTATCGGTTAATGTATTAAGTCAACTTGTTACAGACTCGAGGCACACCAGCATGGATGTTGTTACAAGGGTGTCTCAGTACTTAAAAATAACACTTGGACATTGAATACTTTTTCTAATAGATAGTGGCAAGAACCTCACCACTTATGTAATTTAGATTGGTAAGGTTGTCCATACATCGAGCGTTCACGGTCTGGGGTATCTACTCATGTTGGGAGGGGCTCCAATCTCCTGGAAATCCAAGCAACAATTCATTGTGTTCTGTTCGTCAACAGAAGTAGAGCACCAAGCAATGGCTATTGAGAGTGAGGTCATGTGGGCCCGATGGCAATTCTAGAGAAGCTGGGATAACTGATGATGAAATCGACCCCCTTAATTTGTGGCAACCAAGCTGCATGACACATTGCAAACAACCAGACTTTTCATGAATTGATGAAGCACATAGAGTTAGATTCTAATCTTTGTTCAGGAACAAGTTGATCAGGACAAGTTATGCCCATGAGCATCGATACAAAGGCCCTTGGCACGTAACAACGTCATTCGTTACTTGTCAAGTTGGACATTCGGGATCTGATACCAAAATTTTCATTGTCGATATCTTTAGGCTAAAGTATGGGTTGGAGTATATATCCATTGCTCCTTGAATAAATCCAAGGGTTAGTTACTCATGACGTTTGTTCACTCCTTATTGCGGTTCGTTTTCTTCATATGCTTAATTAATGTGTGCGCTAGTGTAGTCTTTGATTGGCAATCGTCAGAGTTCGTATCTCTCCGCCATCTCCATCTTGCTTGTTCTAGTGAGATACTGTTTGAGAATTCTTAATTTCATTCATATTTTGATTTATCACATAGTGGAGTCATATTTGTCTTACGGTTATTTAGATCTCTTCTTGTTTTGAGAATTTTAATAACCATCTGAATTATAAAAGTTAATAAAACTTAAATCACTTCATCTATTTCAACACTAAAAGCATCTCTAATGTGATGTTTAGTTCTGACATAGCATTGTTCATAATTCTGAACTGAATAAATGCACATTAGAGGTGATGTTCAGCTTAGAGCGTATCCACAAAACTTGATGGAAGTAAAAATGATAAATGGACCTAATATGATTAGATTTTCATTTAAATTTTCAAAACAATTTCAACCTCCACTTTAATTATCTTTCTTTTTGAATTAAAAAATAATTTCTATTTGTTTGTGTTTTACTTTCAACGGTAAACTTTTTAATAAAAAATATTATTGTTTATGTAATTCAAAAAAAAATGTGTGTTTGCTGGAATTTAATGATTATGTAATTTTAAATTTTTATTTATATGACTTTTATTATTTATATTTTAAATCTATTTACTGGAACTTATTTTATTTTTAAATAATATGAAATAAAAAATAAGATACATATAAAAGTATTTTAGTTTATAAAAGTAAGGGTTGGATAAATACAAATGAAATTAACGTGCTAATTATGAGAATCAAGTAGAGCAATTATATATAGAAATAGAGAAATTATGTAATTACATTAATATTTACTCTATGATGTAATTACATAATTTCTCTATTTGTATATATAATTGCTCTACTTGAATCTCACAATTAGCACGTTAATTTCATTTGTACTTAATTTTCCCCTATAAAAGTATTTGAGTTTATAGAAAATAAAATATAGAGGTAGTGGAAACTTAAGTTCGAATCTCATTTCTGTCACTTTTGGAAGGATATTGGCAATGAATGATTTGGGTTAAGCCTTGTGTAAATGTTGTCAGTTCGAACCCTGAGCCCACCCGGGTTTTCGTCCCACCGTGTGTTACGCCAGAGGGTTCTGCTCTTGTGGTGGCATAACAATTGTCAAGTGGCAGTTGGCGGCATGGTTTCCTTGGGGGAACGCCCAAGCCAAACATTGAAGCCATCGTGGGCCCGATTAAGACAACATAGTCTAGCCAAAGTGTGGCATCGGGACTCTCCAAATTTGAAGGGTAAGATAGCTTAAATAAAAGAAAGTCGTCGTTCTAAAAAAAGTGTTTAAAAGCGGATGTAGTGTTGGAGAAAAATGCGTTTTTTGGTGTTCAAAAGTGGATAAATAAAAATCTAATGTGACTCGTTTAGTTATTTTTTTTTCATCCACCATTGTGGATACTTTAACTTCTGTCTAAAATGTTGACCCGACCGTACATTGTTTGGGACATAACATGCAGCATTGGTGTGAATGTGTGGTGATCTTGGAAAAGACAGAAATGTAACGTGCTGGGTAATATGATAAGAACATAACAATATACTCCACGTGCATACGCGACATAACATTTCTTTTTGTTGCTTCACGAATCGGTACACAATGACAACTCACTAAAGAACAGATAAGAAAAATATCACCCTAATGACATTATTGTTGTTGGAAAGAAATGTCTTCTTTAAAAGCTGAGCTAAGTGCATCAAAATGTCTTAGCTTTGCACGTACTAGGGTATACGAGGTGTAGTTCGTCTAGTTGAATCGGGTATCCATTCACCACCGCTAACCTACGGTTTCCAAAATCGGGGTCTACTACCGGAGTGTGAATGTGTGGGATGTGCGAGATGTTACCGTTTTGACCATTTAACTTAAAAAAATGAAGATTTTTTAAACATAAATAAACTCTTCTTTATTCAATTTTCTACACAAAAAGTACCAGCTTTATAATCTCATATCTTCCACTCGACAAACTCATCTTCATTCTATATTTTTTACAATATAACGAAATGTAATATAATACTTCCACCCTAATCATCGGATGAGTTTGAATTGAACAAGGTCGTTTCTATTAGTCTCCAATTTCTCAAGAATTTTGCCGCCCAAGCCGAAGCTGAAGGCATGCCATAATCAAATTTAATATTATGAATTTTTAACGAAAATATTTTTTTTTATTTTGTGCTAAATGTTTGTTTAAGTTAACAAATTTGGGTTTTTAATATAAAATTTAGTATCTATAATATATATAAACGAAAACCCAAAAATCCTAGATGTCGCGATGTGGTCGCTTCCCCTTTTTATGGAGTCACCAGATTTGTTTGATTTTTAAATGGAGGCTACTCATACATTTGACCTGAATTCACGGATATGGGTTTTACCAAACACATATTTCCTTAAACGGGTTATAACATCTCATTAAATTAAAAAACTAATCTCAGTAAATTATTGATGTGAAAATCCTATAAAATAGGATATACCAAAAATTAATATATTATTTATTTAAAAAAAAAGACATATATAATTTATAATTAAAAACCGATTTATAGTAAAAAAAAATAAACGGGTCTTTGGTCTCATCATACTCATATAACTTTAAACCGGGTTATAACATCTCATTTATTTGTGAAACAAATTATCATCAAATCATAAGTATATTATTAACTTTCATACAATAAAAAAATAAAAATTCAAAAAATAAATAAATATTAAAAACAAAAAATATAATACAACTCCCGTAATACGGGGGATAAAAACTAGTTGATATATAAAAATGGAAATTGCAATTTGGATACTCTACTAAAAAAATGGTGTCATTGTCAAATTGGTTATTTTTCCATGGAGTTGGTTAAAAAAAAGGGATCCGACACTGTGTTAGGCTATGTGTATTGGAAGGACTACAAATTTGGGGGAAATACGACACGTAGCGTCCAGTCAGTAAAGAGTGTGTTTTTGAATTTGGCGTATATTAGTGTTGTAGCTCCTCACTGCATGTCACATTTTTTTATTATTTTCTTTTTATAAATAAACTAAACAATAAAAACCCGTTAAATTAAATAATTAAATAAAAATGCATTAAAATTAAAAAGTAAATACAAAAAAATACATATAAAAAAACTAATATCCATAATATTCGTTCATTTGTTCAGCTCGTCGTCATTGCAAGGCCTCTTCGTGTAACCGGACACTTTGAGGGATTCATAGTCTTTATTCATTTGCTGCAATTCCAACAAAGCGGCAAGTTTTTCGTAGTGTTTGTTGGTTTCTTTTATGGTAGCGGTAAGTTCCATGGTATGAGTTTCAAAATGACCGAACAACTCGATTAGATTTCGGCTTCTTCGCTGGCCTCCGCATTGAATCGTGACGACGACGAACCCTCCCCTTTTCCGTTTTCGTATTCTTTTTTCTTGCTCTCCCGCGAGGGTCGAGCCAACTCATGTACTTCGTCGTCGCCGTCTAAATTAATCACGTCATGTTCATCAACGAGGTTGAAGTTACGAGCATTGGATGGTGTTGTTGGTGTGCTCGAATTTGTCTGTCCTCGACTTTTTTGAATCTCGGGATGATGTGCCGGCTAGTATAGCCACCGGAACTATGGGTGCCCCATTCCATTTCGGGCAAACTTTGAGTTTTTCCCAACAACTTAAATGCTTAAACGTTTTCTCGATCCGCCCGTCGGTTTGCCCTTGAGTTCGGAAGTCACTTAACGCTTTAGATTGGATGTCGGCGTCGTTCTGCCCATACGCAAGCACGCAAGCGATTGTATATCCCGGCAAATTTTTGGCATTCGGAATTAACGACCTTCCAATGGGCTTGAACCCCTTATTTACCCCAGTATTCTTTCTGTTTACCGTTAGCACGAGCCAAGCTTCAGATGCTTTCCTTCAAAATATTTTGACGGATTGAAAGGTAGCTACAAATTAAAATTATTTTTCACCATTAATATAAATTTTTAATAAACACTAAATAAGATTATATATATACTTAATATTTAAAAACTTATCAACGTCGGGATCCTCCGAAATGACTATCCAAGCTTTTGTGAGGGCTACTTCTTCATCCTCCGTCCATTGCTTGTATGGATCACGTTGCGCCATCGGCTCCCCTGGTTGTTTTTTTTGTATGTTTACGGGTCGTATTTTGGCTTGAATCAGAGGCCCGTGTCGTTTAAGTCTCCGGCACCGTCACCGGCTCCGTCTCCGGCTACAGTTGGCTAGACCCGAACGTCGGCATGAGATTTTTGGGGCCTGAGGAAGTTGGGATACATGTTTAAGTTCAAGTCGGGAAAAGGAAACATATAGCTTAGGTTCGGTTGGTTTCAGATGTTCGGAAACCATTGCATGTTTAAGCTCGGTTGGTTCGGTTGATTTTGCAAACCATGGTATTGACCGAAAGGAAGGAAGGAATGGTTGGTTCGGGTTGTTTCTAAGATCCGTTTTCGTATGTTTTTTTGAAGAATTGGTTTATGGTTTGTATGAAATGGAGATGAAGTTGGAGGATAAGAGGTATATGCATATATATATATATATATATATATATATATATATATATATATATATATATATATATATATATATATATATATATATGGTTGGTATCCATAGAGAACTCTGTATTTTTTAAGAACTCTAAGAACCAATCTAAACCAACCATTATTTTTCAATCTTGAAAATTAAAAACTAAATAAAAAGGGTATAATGGTAATATCAATTATTTCGCTCTCTATTTAATTAACTAGTTAATTATTTCTCATATTTTAAATCCTATTATAATTTCACGTATTTACATACATAGTAAGGATATCCTTTAAGTAGTAGTTACGGTAAACATAAGTCTTAAAGTTAATTTATTATCAGTTCTTTCAAAGATGCACACCTCTTTACATTTACATATATGTAATATTCATGCTTATTATCTATTTTAATTTTATTGTATATTAAATACCCATATACTATTAATCCGGTTTACTAACTGGTCATCCATTTATACAAATGTGAATCTTCATGATTATTTCAATTTTCAAACTAACTCTATATGATACGAAAATGTTTTATATGTGTGTAAATCTACTGTATCTACATATAGGTAAACAAAAAACAAATGTTTAAAGCATGTGTATATAAAAGATAAAAAAAATGGTACACATGTGCAAAAAAAAAACTAAATGTTATCATTGTAGGTAGAGATATCTTGGTTTTATTGTTCGTCATCTGTATGTTGGTTGAGAAAAAAATAGAGTTGATTTAAGAATTTTAGGAGAGAGATTGTGAGAGATTATATGGGAGGTTATGGAAATGGTTAGTTATAAAATTACAATACTATCCATATTAGTCTAGTTTAATCTTCTCAATCTTCAATTTATTTACATATTTGTTATTACAATTTTGAACCATTGATCATATCATTAATGTTTTAGATGAGTTCTTTAATTTCTCATACAAAACACTAGTTCCTAAATGATACTATATATATATATATATATATATATATATATATGAGAGGGATATTTTGAGAACTCGATAAGTTGTAAGAACTCAATTTTGGACCACACATTTAATTAAATGAGTTAAAATATGTGGCTGAGATAAAATTTGATTAAAAAATAAATCAGTAGAAAAATAAATATTTTTGTTGATTACACAAGTTTAAACTTTAGTTACACATGTGTAAAAAGTCGATTCGGTGTGTAAAAAACTACGGTAATGTTTTGTACATTACTTACACTTCCGTATTACACATGTGTAAAAAAATTCAAAAAAAAAAAGTTGTTACGTTGAGTTCTTTCGAGTTCTTAAAACTTAAAGCGGTTCTTAATATATATATATATATATATATATATATATATTTAAGTTCAACAGAGAAATCAAATTATTGCAAGAAATGAGATAAATGAATATGAGCCACTAGGTTTATTTTAGGTTTAAATATTTAAAAATAAATAAAAAAGATGTAAATGCAACAATAAATGCACTCTCTTTCTCTAATTAATGCAACTAATATAACCATAATAAATATCCCTCTAATTAATATATCTAACTAATTTAACTATAATAATAAAAGAGATAAAAACACTACTTTAGTTTTATTTTTTATTTACACATTCTACATTTTATTCAACATAAATACAATTTATTCATATAATCCTATTTTTTATATTAAAAAAATATTTTCTACTCAATTTATTAGCATGTTTTTTAACACTAAATATCAAAACATAATATATATATTTTTTTCAATTGGTATGATTATAAAAATTATTGTAATAAATAATAATTAAAAAATATCATACAAATGTGTCCATTAAATATAAAAAATAAATATACAACCTACACAAAGTTATATAACCAACAATTGTTTTGAGCGATAAAAACGTACAACATACAACTTACATTTGTAATTCGATATCAACAATTATATAAACTACACAAAGATACACATATCCTACACATGCGTAGGTTATATGTTTTTCGTATGTAGGTTATATGTTTTCTTATTCTTAGAACAAATGTAAGTCATATGTTTTTGTGTAGGTTGTATATTTTTTATTGACATTTAATGCAAACATGTGTAAGATAGTTTTTTGTAATATTCATCCTCTCTCTCTCTCTCTCTCTCTCTCTCTCTCTCTATATATATATATATATATATATATATATATTGTTTTATTTAATTTTGTTTTTTTTTTTAATTTAGTGACCATTCAACGGTTAAAAGAATAAAATTATAATAACAGTGGACGAGTAAAACTCATCTCCCCCGCCCCCTATCGCCCGTTTGTCGCCAGAGGGCAGTGTTCCAAGTCAAAATCGCCCATGTCTTCCACAAATTCTTCCCCACTACACACGGCCTTATCGGATGAAACAATTTGGGTACTTTTGGTAGGGCCCCTAATTGTGTAAAAAAGAACAAAAATGATATTATGTTGATATGAAACTAATAAAAAAAATATATCTACTGACCACTTGGGATGATGATGATGTCTGTTACATCGTAGCCGGACTCGGCCTAGTGCAAAGAGCAAAACTCTTATGGTTTAAAGTAGACCCGGTGTGGGTGTAATGACGTGCATATATACTCTACCCAAGCCAAGCGCAAACTGAAAGCATCATGAAACAACCTGTTAAACAAATAAACAATCCTGACGTCGAAGCCCCACAAACACTCAAATGGTCAAGTCGTTATATGCAAATTGAATCAAGAACGTACGAACATGCATATCTATAATAAGTGGTAGAGAGAAAAATTCATCATGTTGATGGTCTTTGCTAAGCTACACTAAAGCTAGAACCGGACTAAACCTGCCTTTTTTTTGTGAATTAGGACAAGCGTAGATCCTAACAACGTATGAGGGGTCAATAATGTGGAATAAGTCCGCTTTTATTAGAAACTGAGAGGTCAAAACCATATATGCTGATCATGGGTGGGTGAGTACCCTTTGGTTTGGGCCCATGGTTGTGTTTGTCCCTAGTCTTTTCCTTTAGATGAGTGAACTTTATTTTTAAGAAATAGCTCTCATGGGCTTGAAAGGAACCTGTTAACAAGATGGGCGTAACTTACGGATTACCAACATCTGTTGGTGGCCCACTATCATTTCTTCAGCAATTTATATATTGGCAACTCGACAAGGGTCACTAGTTATTCGGCTATTTCACCTCATTATTGATAGTGTTAAGCTAAATCAGAGAGTACGTAAACAAGTGTGTTTACAAGCCCTTACGCGTAATTCGGTGCCGGTTACGCGCATTCAGAGTTCAGACATTGGTCACGTGCACGTAGGCCTGTAAACGAATCGAACGAACACGAACAAGGGCATGTTCGTGTTTATTCATTTGACTTTAAGCGAACACGAAAACAAACACTTAATCAAACAAATATTCGTGTTCGGGTTCATTCATTTAATAAACGAACATGCACGTGTTCGTTTATGTCTTCGTTCAAAATCTAACACGAACATAAATGAACATAGTTGAACAAAGATAAATAAACATATATGAACAAACGTAAATGACCACAAACAAACAAATATAAAATCATTAATTAGATGAGTCATCCTGATAATATTTAATTATCCTTTATTAATATGTAAGCTAACATACACACACGAACATAAATGAACGAGCAAAACACGTGTTTGTGTTTCGTTCATTTAATCAAACAAACACATTTTTTTGTTTATTTCATTCGTTTATTAAATAAACGAACATAAACGAACTTTCCGCTGAACGGTTCACGAAGAGTTCACTGAACTTTCAATTCGTTTACAAGCTTACATGCACGGTTTAAGTTAGGGGTGTTCATCAGTTCGGTTAACGGTTTATTTGGTTTGTTCAATTTGATTTATACAAATTAGAGATTTTTGTGTCCTAAATAAAAAACTGAATCGATTCGAATCGAGCAATGGGACAATCGATCCAATGTTTTTGTCCTTATTGACGTTGATTACACATCCAATGTCGTTTTACGCGCGTATCGACAGCTGATAGGCATCTGATGTAAAGTTGTATGCACACTAGCGTGTGTTGTGTGCGCACCAGGCCAGGTTACTCGTGTACCGACATGTTAAACGTTCAATGTAGCCTAGCGCACGTGTGCTTGTCACACCCCAACCTAAGGTGGAAATGCTGGGGCTTGAGCTGATTGCTCACAGCTCTCAATATACTATCATGCAATAATTAAAAATGTGACAATATCTATTAAATTTAATTCATTACTCAAATATATCAAATACAAGTACATAACTCATATAAATAAAATAATTCAAATCTAATTTAACTAAGTCTTGATAATCTCTTCTCTAACATAACAAATCCTAAGTCCTTCAATAATTTTTTATAATCAGTTCACACGATGACTTGCATATGCGTTTAAAATACAAATAATTTTCACATGGTTGAGTCATTAGGACACCAGATTTTGACACTACAATAATAATATAAAAGAGAAAACGCAAACTGTCCTGTGAGATAAACAATCAAAAGCCATAGCATATAAACAATTCACACATATTATAAAGAAATAGCTAAACCGTTGCCATGCGAATCGGGCATTGGTTACTAAAGATGGGTTGTCGGTGAAACCATTGTCATGCGATTGGACGCCGACCACTACGAGGGTCGTATGATCATACTATTAATCATGGACCTCTCCTAATGCGCTAAAGTAAAGCAAGTAAACAAATAGCAAGTTAGGCATAAACTGATATACACACAAGGATTAACAGTTGCAGCTGAATACTATATAATAGGTAAATAGATAAAGTACGCACGTGTCCCCAAAAAATATTTAAAATAAGTAAAAAGGGGAGTGAAATATTCACCTTAGTAAATAAATAAAGGAACGGGTGCGTTAAGAACGATAAAATAAACGTCACGCTCGAGATGTAGCAAAGACAAATCCTAACAAGAGCAATAACAGGAAATACTACGAATTAATAAATGGACTAAAAGAGAAGCGAGATATGAATGGTTATTTTGTTTAAAATAATCTATTTAATATCTATTTTATAAAGATTATTAAAGATATATAACTATAAAAATAAATCCTTTTTAACTAAGATTATTATAGTTGTAATAAATAATATATATTACTAATAATTTGAGATCGATAGTATCGCGAGTATAAAATAATTTAAAGTTTATCTTATAAAAGTTATTATATAAGTAAAAATAAAATAAATTATTTCACTTATAAATATTAAAGTTGTAACAATATATATATATATAATATAAACGAAAACATAAAATTCCTACGTGTCGCGATGTGGTCGCTCCCCTTTTTTTGGAGTCACCAGATTTGCTTGATTTTTAAATGGAGACTTCTCATGCATTTGATCCGAATTCACGAGTATGGGTCTTACCAAAACCCAGATATTTCTTAAATGGGTTATAACATCTCATTAAATTAAAAATTATTTTCACCAAATTATTGATGTGAAAATCCTATAAAATAAGATATACTAAAAATTATTATATGATTTTTTTAAAAAAAAGTATATTATTTATAATTAAGAAACAATTTTATAGTATAAAAATATAAGCGGATCTTGGGTCTTACGAAACCCAGGTAAATTTTAAACCGGGTTATAAAATCTTAGTTATTTGTGAAATCTTTTTATCATTAAACTCCAAGTATATTATAAATTTCATTACAATAAAAAATTTAAACCAAAAAAAGTATATAAATATTAAAAACGAGTAATGTAAAACAGCCCCCGTAATACGGGGAACAAAAACTAGTGTATATATATATATATATAAGTGGTTTATAAAATATCTGTAAAGTAATAAGGTATATTTTATATTCTAATAATGCATTTTATATAAACAAAACCTTTTTATATCTTTATTATACAAATCTTTATCAATTTTCAATATATATATAAATATATATATATATATATATATATATATGGTTGGTATCATTTAAGAACTCTAAAAATGTTAAGAACTCTTAGAAACCCTTAACAACAAAACAACTTTTAATTTTTTTATATATTTAACAGTATTTAAGAGTAGCTTTATCATATTTTATATAAAATTTTTTATTACATGTATTAATTACAAGTTTACATATATGTAAAATTTATGTACTAACAAATTTACATAGGTGTCAAACAAAACATAGATGTGTATGAAAACTAATTTTTAAAATTGTAATTGTAGATATAGATATTAACAATGATAAAACTAATCTCAAAGAACATTAACATACAAAAAATTTTATAAAAAACGTTAGTTTTCAAGATTTTCTTCAACTTTTTAAATAATTTTATAGTTCTGTAAAGATACTCATCTATATATATATATGTATGTATGTATTTATATATATATATATATATATATGTACACGAAAGGTTTTAACAATGTTCGAAAAAATGATTCGTTAATCTATCGTTTTTTAACAAAAAATATAAACTAATTGTTAATTTTATATTATTTATAATATTATTTATTGATTATATATAATAAATTAGCCAAAAAAGTTTCCAAAAAATGTGGCTAGAGGGGTTCGAACCCAAGCCCCCTAGCAGTTGGACGACATAACCATAACGCACTGACCAGCTGAGCCTGTGATTAACACAGGTCTAAAACGAAAAGATTAATTCAAATACCAAGAGTTTAGAAGACCCAAACAAACATGAACCCTAGGATTCACAATCGATCAAACCAGTTATCATTCGTTTAATTCATGATTGGGCTTCATATATATAGACAAAAACGAGTATAATCCATGTTTAAATTACCTTAAGTGGTCACGTAACGAAGCTGATTAAGTCAATTAATGGCTGGCTAGAACGCGATCAAGGACGGGCACTTGCAACTTGACAAAATCAAATTAACCATTGGGGTTCTATAGGCGCTGGTCTGAGGATATTGTGTGTATGTTTAATCGAATTATAATGATTGTTAAAATGTATATTGATAATCAAGTTAGGACAGTTTTATCATATTAAGCAATACATATAATATATGATCTAGATTCCTAATTATGAGTGTCGGCAGGGTCGGTTAAGGCAAGAGGATCAACATACATGACTCAATTCCAAATTTACGATGATAATTACGCTTCAAGAAACAAAACTGGTATCCGGATAAACAATATGGGTCACGCGTATGGTTAGGTGTAATGGGTTAATAGGTTTAAAGTTTATAATAATCAAAAATTGCAATTCACTCCCTGAAGTATAGATGTGGGAACAATAGGGGATTAAAATTTAGTTTAGGGTAAAAATTGAATATAAATCAAAGTTATTTATTATATATTAAATAAATATAATAAACAGATATTGCTAAAATAATACATACTCGATAGACGTGATAAAATTTCCCGAACATAAAACGGGTCGGGTAACGGATATAAATATTAATTGAAAAATCCGAGTTGTTACAGTACTGATATCTGGGATATCGGTATCGACACCGTGGGTTGCACATGTGTCGAGTTATGTTATGCGCTCATGGTTAGCAATTATCGGAGCTAGGTTGTGTGTCCTGTTAGATCACAAATAATTAAGTACTGATGATATGTTATTCTTAAAGAAGAATCTGGATCAATTATCCTTCTGAAGAGTTCCAGAGTTGTGTTAGGATCAAGGATCCTCAATAATTGGTATTCCAAACGATTGTTTCTTATGTGTAGGTTGATATTTAATAAGTGTAACGGCTACAAGACCAAGTCTACCTGATATGTCACTACTGGACTTGTTCAGCACGTGGTCAAAATGTGTGGATGAAGATAATGGGAAGGTGACGGATTAATAGGATATTTTTGTTAGTTGTTATTTTAGTTATATACTGAGTTTATGATTAAATTAGGTCACACACACTTGCTGCTCACGTTCAAAAACACTCTCTCAGAACTCTTTCTAAGCAGTTCACATACACATAGATATCTTGTAATCTATGATCATAAACTCCACCATTTTTAACTCGATTTCTTGATTAATAAATTGGTGATAGACAATTGCCATCACCCGAGGTTTTTATGCCGGCGATCCTCTAAAGATCAAGGGATTTTCCTCGTATAAATCTTTGTGTTCATTGATATATTACATATACAATCACAAACAACAAGTCCCACAATCATGAATTTGGTTACATTATCCTTAGTTGATTTTTTACCAAAACAATTTGACGCCCACCTTGGGGCAATTGGTGTTATAATCCATAATATTTCCTGTCAATTTTCAATATTTTTTACTCATATCACCATCAATGGCCTCTCAACAATCTTCTGCTTCATTCACCATGCCTTCATCAGTTTCCCACCCATCAAGAACTTTACCACCGATGCCTCCTTCATTGACAGGAGCACCAAAGGCTGTTGCTACTGGAAACAAGATACAACTGGCAGTCTTCTAGAGCTAAAAGACCACTGCTACCACTTCGGTGGTTAACTATAACAATGATGTTTCTGCTATGTTTTCACAGGTTAAAGCATATATGGAGCAGCGAAGCAGGACTAACCAGAAGATCCTTCGTGAAATAGAAGATCTCAAGAAGACTAAGAGGCCAACGGAGGATCAGACTCCTCTGATGCCTAGGATGCTGGATTTTACTACTCCAGGATCCTTGGCTCAACATGCTCAAGGATCATCTATCCTTCAACAGGGATTCATGATTCACAAACTCAGGGATCCTCAGTTTTCCAGCAAGGATCATCTAGCTTTCATCCGGGGTTCATGGGTCTACAAGCTCCAGGATCCTCTCTTCCTCTGCAAGGATCATCCATCCTTCAACCAGGATCCTCTAGGTTGTATCACCAAGGGTCCTACAACTTCCAGCCTCAAGGATCCTTCTTCCAGAATCAAGGATCCTCAGGATTTCAGCATCAAAGGTCCTCAGATGTCCATGAAGGAGACATCATCCCCATGCAAACCATCGCCTCCGGTGGACCAACTCCCGTAGCAGATGCTTCTTATCTAGGCTATTCTTCTGGGATGCCAACATTCACTCAACAATTAGGTAACATGTATAATCCTATATCCTTATATGCTAATCTTGGTTCCATGCAGGATGCTCGTATCAACCAGGCTATGGCTAAGGAACTGCAGAAGCTTAAGGATATGATATCCAACGTACTCGGAGTGGTCCTTCCAATTCCTGAAATACCCAAAGGGAGCCATAAGCTGTCCATATTTTCTCCACCAATATGTGATGCAGAGATCCCAAAACGCTTTCAAACCCCCAACATGAAATTGTATGATGGGACCACTGATCCGGAAGAGCACGTGGCTCAATATAGGGAGAGGATGGAGATCAATCCAATTCCTGAAAGACTCAAGTAAGCTTGTCTATGCAAGGGTTTTGGATCCACACTAACAGGATCTGCACTTAAATGGCTGGTAAGTCTTCCTCCCTATTCTGTTACTTCTTTTTCACATTTAGTTAACTTGTTCAACAGCTAATTTTCATGTAGTAGGAAATTTGAAAAGTTAACTAGTGATTTATATAGAGTTGTCCAACCTTATGATGAATCCCTTAGGGATTTAGTTACAAGGTTTGGCAGGGAGGCCCTAGAGATCCCTAATCTTGATATGGCTACGGCTATGGAAGCCTTCAAGATGGGGCTACATAGGGGCTCCCCGTTTTATGAAGATCTTGTGATGACCCCATGCAGGAATTTAGATGAAGTTAGAAACAGGGCACTCAGGTTCATAAGGCTAAAGGATGACAAGAAGATCCAAGAACGGTTAGGAGCTCCGTCAAAACAAGAATCTCCTGACAAGAAAAAGGATCCTCATTCAGGAACAACAACTCGAACCCTTATTTAAAATTCAACAATCAAAATGTCCGAGAAGTTGAATAAGGAGAATATGACAATGAAGATTATCCAAGTATTTCCAAGTATTGATTCTCTATATACTCATGACTTGATTTGTGCCATGAAGGATCTTGGAGAGAAGGCAAGATGGCCTTGGAAAAATGAGAAGTTGACTTCCTTCAAAGACAAATCAAAATGGTGTGCATTCCATGAGGATTTTAGCCATCAGAACGACGATTGTATTGGTTTAATGAGGGAAATCGGATCCCTCCTATCAAGGGCCACTTCAAGGAGCTCTTGGGAAGAAAAAAGTCTAGGATCCAGGATCCTTAAGATGTCCCACAGAAAGCTACTTCTCCCTTGCTAGATGCACAAGTCATCAATTTCATATCCGGTGGCCCAGATATATGTGGAACTTCCTGCTCTTCGGCCAAGAGACATGGTAAAGAGACGAAGCTGGAGAACGGGGAGAGACCTATTATATCCACTAATTTGACAATCAATAAGAGAATCTTATTTGATTAAGAGGATAAAACAAGCATCCAGGATCCTCATCACGATGGTTTGATTGTAACTTTATTTATTGCTAACCATTATATGCGTAGGATCCTAGTCGATGGTGGAAGTTCAGTCAACATCATACAACACGATGTACTCCATAAGATGAAAATCCCATACTCGGAGATCATCCTGAGAACATTTGTCACACCCCCATCTTAGGCCTAGGAGTGCGACCCATAAGTTGGTATCGTGTTTGTAAATAATTCAGAGTTGCGTTAATTTGCGGAAGACTTATAAAACTTTAAGGATCGAAAGTGTAATTTATATATATATATTCAAAAGACGGGAATTATAAAATACCCGTTTAAAGTTATTAACTAAAAATTAATTGTTTATGTTTTACAAACCACCATATTTAAAATTATACAAAATGAATCCGAGCCATCGGATATTAGTACTTCGTCATTTCCAAGCTCTAATTTTGTTCACCTACAAAATGAAATAAAATACGTCAGGAACGAATGCTGGTGAACACGCTGACGCAAAATATTTCTTTTACTTTATTACCCTCGAGACTACACTTGCCTCGGCCCAACGTCGGTTAGGATTAACAAAGTCAAAAAACACGTTATAAATATGAGCCTTTACTATAGTTCACCTCAGCAAACACCGCAACGTTCGACTTAGTTAAGTACCTGTAAATATACACATAAAATCTTACTCCCTGCAGGAGAGCATCCTACGACCAAGGGTGGTGCGATCATGCCCATACATCGCATAGTACCACCTATGTAAGGATCTAGACATATGTATACCACAGCCTGAGGGCTAGGTTTATATCCTTTATTTATAACGGTTTTAAGAATACATAGTTCCTTGTAAACAATTTCAAATAACAAGTTGACCCATTTTAAATAAGTAAAAGTTTGAGGGCGTATTCACCTTCTCGCTTTAGGATCGGCTTCACTCACCGTCCAAGGGTCTTTCCCTTTCTTTATCTCGCATCTATAGTACGAGTATAAATATTTGTTAGTCGGATACACGATCCAGCATAAGACCTTTAGTCTTATATCTCAATCCTCGATTGAACCTTTAGTTCAATTCTTATTTACTTGAAAACCTTTTAGTTTAAAAGTAAATTATAAACCTTTAGTTTATATTCAAAACCCAACGTTTCTTCTTCTCCAAGAAACGTAATCATTTTCTTTTATTATTTAAGAATACTCTTTATTCATTAAATAATATTTCATAACAAAGAATATTTACATATATACGTATTCAACAATATTCATAATCATACTTTCATTCGTTTCTTTGGTATGTTTTCTTTTCTTTTCTTTTCTTTTATCGAGGTATCGAGTATATCCTCGACTTAAGGCTCAAGCCTTTAATATAATATTGAATTATATTGAATTCGTTATTACGCCTAACCTTAGTGGCGTGTAGATACCTTAGGGACTCGAGCAGCACTCCAACGCCGTTTCTTTCTCGAACAAATCAACGAACGCCAATCTTCAACACACGATGGCGCGCTTATCGAGACTCATTGCCATAACGACAAACACCTTCTTGGTATGTGGGTGGAGGGTGGTATAAACTTCAAGGAAACGTCGGTATACAAATAAAGGTTCGCGACACGCTTTACGATGAAATATGGCACGTTTATCGAGGTAAGCTAGATAGAGAGTAGTGAGAAGTTGGAGCTATTTTGGTGTGCAGAAATGTGATGCCCATGGTCGCTATTTATAGGCAAAGTTTTGGATCCCATCGCGTACCGCGATGGGTCCTTTGGCTGGCACGTCGCGTACCGTGACGTAGGCCCGACCAGTCATACACTAGACCTGCCACGTGTTGACACGTGGTGGCAGTGTTTCCACGTGGTGACACGTGGCGGCAGACGTTGCCACCGTGTGCCACGTGGCACACGTGTCACACATTGTTAGACACCCCTTCGCGTACCGCGATGGGTGTTTTCTTCTGAATTGTCGCGTACCGCGATGGGTCAGGAAAATCAGAATTTACATTTTAAACCCTCCACTTTGGAATTTGGCAATTTTAGTCCCTAGAATTTGGAAAGTTGATACTTTGAACTCGAAATTTTCACGTTGTTACAACATCCGTGCTAGTTGGTTTCAGTGGCAAAACCAAGAAAATAATGGGGGACATCAAACTCCTAGTATACATTGAAGGGTTAAACTCTTACTAAAAATTTTATGTTATTGATAATTTGTCTTGTTGTAATGTTATTCTTGGCAGGTCATGGCTACATGGAATGAAGGCTGTAGCATCCACTTATCACCAGTGTATCAAACTACCAACTCCTTGGGGGGGGGGGGTAGTAAGAATAGATGGCGACCAAGTAGAAGCTAAGAACTATTACTCATCATCCATGAAGCCGACAGCCAAACAAACGATAGCATAGCAACTACAACAACATCCTAGGAACGTGCTGGAGGCTCGAGAATATGAGCTAAAAGAAGTATCATTGGATCCCGAGGATCCAAACGTAAAAGTTTTCCTAGGATCCAGTATCCCTAATGAGATTGAAGAGGATATAGTATCCTTCCTCAAGTGACGAAAATTCACATTTGCCTTCAAGCACTCAGACATGACAGGTATTGCGAAAGAGGTAATTACTCATAAGTTAGGCCTTGATAATTCCATTAAACCCGTCCATCAGAAGCGAAGGAAATTCGCTCCTGAGAGGAACGCGATCATACAAGAAGAAGTTGAAAAACTTCTTAAGGCCAGTATGATCCGAGAGGTTAAGTATCCTCGATGGTTGGCTAATGTTGTGGTTGTTTCAAGAAAGAACGAAAAGTGGAGGGTATGTGTCGATTTCACCAATTTAAACGAGGCATGTCCCAAGGATCCTTTCCCATTACCACATATAGACTCCATGGTGGATGCAACAGCTGGACATGAGATGCTTACTTTTATGGATGCTTCCTCTGGATTTCAACAAATTCAGATGGAACCATCTAATTAAGAAGACACAACATTCATGACTCCTACTGGAATATATTGCTATATTTCCATGCCTTTTGGACTAAGAAATACATTTGCAACTTATCAACGATTAGTTAACATGATGTTTAAAGACCAGCTAGGGAAGACCATGGAAGTCTATATAGACAACATGGTAGTCAAATCCAAGATGGCTGAGGATCATCTTAGAGACTTGGAAGAAGCCTTCAATATCCTTGATCAGTATAACATGAAACTCAATCCATCTAAATGCCATTTTGGTGTTAAGGAGGGAAATTTCCTTGGTTATATGGTCACTAAAAGGGGTATAGAGGCTAGCCCGGAACAAATTCAAGCCATCATCAACCTGAAATCCTCCATGAATGCAAAGGATGTACAAACGTTGACTGGAATAATTGCAGCCTTGAATAGGTTCATCTCCCGAACTTCAGAGAAATGTAAGGATTTCTATGATATCCTTAGAAAGAATAAAAAGTTTGAACGGACGGAGAAGCATGAGGTTACACTCAAAGCCTTGAAGGATTACTTGTCCTCAGCACCAGCATTAATGAAGCCGGTGGATGGGGAACCCCCATCCTTGTACCTAGTTGTCTCGGGAAATGCAGTGAGTGTTGTTCTTGTAAAGGATCATGAATAGGAGCAACATCCCATTTATTATGTAAGTAAAAGTCTTCTAGATGCTGAAGCCAGGTATTCTCATTTAGAAAAGTTAATTCTTGCCCTTATTATGGCTTCTACTAAGTTAAGGAATTACTTTGAAAATCATACTATAATTGTGAAAACTAACTATCCTATCAAGAATGTTCTTAAAAAACCAGAGATGTCAGGTAGGATGGCTAAATGGGTTGTGAAGCTAAGTGCATACGATATCCAATACAAGTCAAGGACTGCTATAAAGTCTCAAGAATTAGCTGACTTTGTGGCCGATTTCAGTAGTGATCTACAAAAGGAAGCTGACTTGGAGGTTCAACAATTAGAAGAAACCAATGATCCTTGGATCTTGTTCACATATGGTGCATCCAACGTAAGAGGAACAGGATTGGGTATCCTACTAAAATCGCCACAGGGGGACATAATACCCCATTCTATAGCCTGTGAGTTTCAAGCCACTAACAATGAAGCAGAATATGAGGTTCTAATTGCAGGTTTGCAACAAGCTAAACACATGAGGATCATGTATCTTCAGGTATATATATATTTGTTATTAATAGCTAACCACTTTAATGGCTCATATGCTGTTAAAGGTGAAAAACTAATCAAATATCTAGATGTTGTGAAAGAACTGTCAAAGTTCTTCGATTCTTTTAGTATTATACACGTACCAATGGAAGAAAATGCTGGGGCAAATGCCTTGGCAAATCTAGCTTCATCTTTGAAGATCCCGGAAGCTATCAAAATTCCAATCATCCGTATACTCTCACCAGAAATAGGAGAACAATAAGTTGGGGATGTTGGTACATGTATGTCAGTAGTTCATAGTCTAACATTTGTAATCGAGTCTGTAATGTAATTATGTTTTTGATTATGTTTATGTTTATGTAACGAGCGAAGTTGTCAACAAGTTCGCTTAGGCGAACTTGTTGAACAAGCGAAGTTGTTAACAAGTTCGCTCAGGCGAACTTGTTGAACAAGCGAAGTTATGGACAACTTCGCCTGAGGCGAAGTTGTCGTGTTTATATATACTGTTCACCGTAACAGTTGAGGAGAGTTCGTGAGGTTGGTTAGGGTTCGTTTCAGTTGATTAGTTCGAGAGTTACGTGTTTACAAGTCAGAGTCTGTAATAGTGACCTCGTGTCACGTGTTCGAGTTATCAATATAACGTGTTTCGGTTATTGCTCGTGTGTTTGTTTTATACGTATTCTACGCTCGTATCTACCTACGCAGGGATTCCGCACCTGCGCAGATAGCGACATCCCGTGTACGATCCGTCCAGGAACCTACAATTGGTATCAGAGCCTTAGGCTCTTACGCTATGGTTCGAGATCTGCGTTTTGGTGTTTTTGGCACGTTTCTGTGCGTTTCTGGCCGAACAGTTCTTCAGGCGAAGTTATTGTTCATCAGGCGAAGTTGCCGTCACTGTTCGTAGGGTTTCAGCAAAGATATAAGGTCAGGCGAAGTTATGAACAGGCGAAGTTGACTTTAGGCGAAGTTGACTTCTCGGCGAAGTTATGGTCAGGCGAAGTTATGGCCAGGCGAAGTTATGTCCAGGCGAAGTTATGGCCAGGCGAAGTTAGCAGCCAGGTGAAGTTAAAAAAAAAAAAAAAAAAAAAAAAAAATTGGAGTTTTCGTCTGTATGGCCAGGTGTACACGATTATTGTGAGACCGAAGATGTTGCTCCGTCAACGAGTGATCTTGTTATCTTTTGGTTTTACGTGTGAACAAATACGTGTCAACTCTGATTTGGAGTTGAGGTTGTGAATGGGTTATTGTTTGTAACTGGATATTGACACATATTCGGGTGTTTGTGGGCAATGAAATTGTTGTTGTTCGTGGTGACCAACCGAAGAAAGTCAAATTGAACTGAAGGTTTTTCGTCATTACTGGATTGCGGTCAGAGCATATTATTTATGTTATCTTCAAGGCGTTCGAGAATTGGATCCTGAAACGTGATGCTTATTTATTAGAGTGAAGATTCTGGAACAAGTTGGATTTAACCGGGAATTAAAGTGTTTATGTTCCTGATCGTTATCCCTGGTGATTGAAGATGCTTCAGATTTTTTAATGGTCGTGTGTTAGATTCTGTCAGGGTGGTTTTGTGATGAAATTGATCACTTGATGTTGAGTAGTTGAAGATTAAAACCTTATCATATGCCGACGAGTTGGTGAAGTTGTGGAGGAAGCCCAACTTCACGTGTTGGTGAAGTCAGATGGACTCACGTGATTGGTTGAGATGATCTATTGGCACGGGGATGCATGCATTACAAAGACCTCAATCGTTATAGTCGGAGAAGCTTACACTGAAGGGGAGATCTGATATGGAAGACGCTGGGTGATTGGTAGATTTGTGAAGCTACAGGACAGTTTCAGACACGGCTGGTTGACTGCAAACAGAAGATCATCAGTTAAGAGGGAGTCTGTTGGTGCATGTTTTGTAACAGATGATCTTTCGTGTTTTGTTAGAATTGAGAGCAACGGTCAAAGGGGAGACTGTTGGTGCATTTTGTGACCGTCGCTATGCAATTCTGACCAGCGGAACGCCACAGGCGAAGTTAGCACAACTTCGCCTTAGGCGAAGTTATCACAACTTCGCCTTAGGCGAAGTTAGCACAACTTCGCCTACTGAAGCCCAGGCCCGAGAATGTTTGGTCTATATATTGTTGTGTCATGTTTAGTTTTAGAGAGATCCAGAAATCAGTGTGTGTTTGAGCAGCTTGTTTATTGAGAGAGAGTAAGAGACTAGAGTCGTGTGAGACGACCCGAGGTAGAGCTCACCTCGGGTCAGTCGTGTTTTCTGTTTTTGTTATGGTATGTAACGTGATTATTTTATATATGAATCTGCAGATTTGTTTATCCTGTTCTAGTATTTGTTTGTGTATTTGATCGTGTACGTGTTTGTGTTATTCGTCTGTACACCAATAAACGAGTCTAGGAGGATTCCGCACTCCTAGACCTCGTGCGGATCTCGTATCGATTAAGTTCAGACGAAGTTAGGGTTTAGGCGAAGTTATCCACAACTTCGCTTGGGGCTAAATTTCGCCTAAGGCTAAGTTATCCACAACTTCGCCTGAAGCTTAATTTCGCCTAACACTTATCTTCGCCTGAGGCGATGTTGTGATAAGGCGAAGTTATCTTCAACTTCGCCTAAACCAATTTGTTTAACAGTTATTCAGACGAACTTACAGATGAAGCGAAGTTGTTCCCAACTTCGCCTCACCTTTAAGTTCGCCTATACAGTTTTAATCACAACTTCGCTCATGGTATAACGCGAACTTGTGAGTTGCTTAACAGTTATCTAACTTGGTTCGTTTAGTGCAGATATGGCTGCTGTTGGCGGTGCTGGGGGTGATGACGGTAATGATCAAAGACAGTTCTTTCCAGCGCATAACCAGTACATCATGTTAGACCCAGACGCAAGTGGCGTGGAGGACTACAGGGAAATAATCACATTTCTCCTGCGCTCAAGGATCTTCCATGCGATCACGAATACCCTGCCTATTTCACTACCTAACATTGAAGACTTTTGGCAGTCGGTAGAGTATGATTGCCGGGTTGAGCCCCCGGTGATGCGAGCAACCGTAAATGGTCATGTTGTGCAGTTCTCTTCAGAAGATATACGGTTGGCTTTGCAGTTTGGAGAAGAAACGAGGGATGACCCAACGGAGTTCGTCGCTCCTTTTCGTGATGGGGCATATCTCAGGATGGGTTATTCAGGTCCGTTGGGGGACACGCAGAGGAGAAAAGGATTTTTGTTAGATCAGTGGCGCTTCCTAATGCACATCTTGATCGTGTGCATGTATGGGAGGAAGGCAGGAACTGATGGAATGGGCGCGACGATGCAGTCTGCCATGACTGCCCTGACTTACAACAGAAGATATTCATTTAGTCAGCTGATATTTTACGAGATTGATCGTCAGAGGAGGGCTGTGGCGCGTGAGCGATTTATTATATATCCTCGATTCTTACAAATGATTCTCAATCATGTGGCTCCGTTGCTACCTCAGAGACGCCCTATTAGATACGTTGAATGTGTGACGAAGCGTATCTTTGCTCAGTGTCGCACTTCTAGCGCACGAAGCAAGCCTGAGCTGCGTCCCAGGCATACTCCACTGTTCGGGTATCTTGTCAACCCGGAGTATGTTCCTGCTGGTGGGGACGAGTTCAGAGACCCAAGACCACAACAGGCGGCAGCACCTCATGCTGTATCAGCTGCGCCTGCTGTGCCTACTACTGAAGACGTCGACCTTGATGCTGCTTTTAGCGGCCAAGGATTGTTTGATATGGATGTCTCGGGTTCTCAGGCCATGGATGTTACTAGAGCAGTTACTTCGGTAGCTGACTCCGATCTTGATGAGGCATTTGCTAAAGCTAGACGATTGATGGTGTCTAGGGAGAGAACGATTGGGAAGAGGATGAGAACGGATGACGACGATGACGAGGAAGATGATGAAGAAGAAGCAGTTCAGCTAGTGCTCAGACGTTCAAGAAGAGAACGGACAGGTATGGGTTCGGGAGCTGGAGAAACTTCAAGGCTGGTACGTTTTGCTCCACCTGCCTTGTCTGGTATGTCTCTTATTTCTTCTACAGCACAGGTTACTGCCGTCCAGACGTCGACTCCAACAATTGTGTCTCTACCACCTCAATCGCTTACTCCATCGGTGGTAGTAGCACGATTTGTTGAGTCTATAGTCACTACTACTGCAGGGTTACCAAGTGTACCACCTACGGTCACTTCTGCTGCTGATGTCCCGACAACTCCAACGCCTACTTCAGACTCCAAAAGGATAGCTTCACTAGAGCGGATCGTAGCTGAGCAGTCCAAGACTATTCAAAGCCTAGTGGAAGCAAACCAACTACAGGCCTCCCTCCTGGTCGAGCATGGGAAGATCATAGACGCTATGAAAGCGTTCTTGGCATCTCAGGGGAGATGAGCTGTAGGGGAGATGAGTTGAGGACAAAACGGAGAGAAGATCATGACGATGATCCCAATGCACCGGAAGGTGCAGGTGGTGAGCTGCCAAGAACTTCTATAGCTCTTGGTACTTCCACAGCTGAGGGGGAGTCTACAAGCGCAGCTGGTGATGATGTGGTAGATATTGATGATGATGATGATGTTGATGATGTAATCGACGCGTTGAAAGAGCTAGATGATGATGATGATTTTATGCTTGAAGAAGATGTGCTGCCGAGTGATGAGATTGAGAAGATCGGTGAGCAAATTATTGTTGAAAATGTGATAGAAGAAGGGGAGATAGTAGATGAAGATATTGAACACGAGATTCTAGAGGTTGAGATGCCCGATATGGGTGATGAGACAGTTGTGGAAGATACTGAATGGGAAGAGCAGCCGAATTGGAAGGAAGGTTGTGCTCAATGGTTCGTAAAGACGAAGAAACCGGCGGTCCCTAAAATGTTCAAAAAGAGTTACAACATTAAGGGATACGCTGAAGCAAAGAAAGGTATTATCTGCTGGATATATGATGAGCAGCTGCGGCTCTTCGTGATCAAAAGATATGACGGGATTCAGTACTTCAGGAGAACTTTGAGATCATTAAACACACTGCCTGAATGTGAGGTTAAAGACTTAGCCAGATTGGGGTTGATAAATCGAAGTGACAATAACATGGCTAGAGTCATCGGAAAGATCGTATGGAAAGAGAGCATTAAGGAGAAGAAGTTTGAGCTGCTGAAACCACAAAAGGGGAAACTTGTCGAAGACAAGGATAGAGGTTTGAGAGCTGATGGAAAGCCTTGGATGGTTATGAAGTATAAACCGATCCGGTGCCTTAAAGAAGTACCGATGAAGCTTATGCCCAAGGACGTGCTCAAAGACCTAAAATGGTGGTTCGTGGATTGTGAAACAGCGGAGGCGGTAATGGAAGATGAGGATGAACAAGAAGTGCTTAGGGTTTACGACCCGATGCATCTTGTTAATCTATCGCAAGCTGATCTGAAGAGGCTCAACGAAAAGAAGATCTTCTACATTCCTGCTTGGAAGGATCAAGCAAGGAAATATCAAAGGGTGGTGTCGGTATGTGTTAGAGAAGGAGCGCACGCGTAAAGATACAAGATTACAAGACTCAAGCTTTGAAGATCAAGATATGAAGCTACTGCCAAGGGGGAGTCTGTTGGTACATGTATGTCAGTAGTTCATAGTCTAACATTTGTAATCGAGTCTGTAATGTAATTATGTTTTTTATTATGTTTATGTTTATGTAACGAGCGAAGTTGTCAACAAGTTCGCTTAGGCGAACTTGTTGAACAAGCGAAGTTGTTAACAAGTTCGCTTAGGCGAACTTGTTGAACAAGCGAAGTTATGGACAACTTCGCCTGAGGCGAAGTTGTCGTGTTTATATATACTGTTCACCGTAACAGTTGAGGAGAGTTCGTGAGGTTGGTTAGGGTTCGTTTCAGTTGATTAGTTCGAGAGTTACGTGTTTACAAGTCAGAGTCTGTAATAGTGACCTCGTGTCACGTGTTCGAGTTATCAATATAACGTGTTTCGGTTATTGCTCGTGTGTTTGTTTTATACGTATTCTACGCTCGTATCTACCTACGCAGGGATTCCGCACCTGCGCAGATAGCGACATCCCGTGTACGATCCGTCCAGGAACCTACAGGGGAGATAACAAATAACAAAGAGATTGGCTTTAGAATCCATTATCCTCAAATAATCAAGGATCTTGGATCCTCCCAATCAAGAAGTTCATTCAAGATGGAGAGATTCCCGCGACAGAGAACCCCAAATCCTTTAAACTTAAGGTATCACAATAAATTTTATTACATGATATTCCGTATAGGAAATCTCTTGCAGGTCCATACTTGAGGTGTATCGAAGATCCTGAAATTCAAGGAGTGCATAAAGACTTTCACGAAGGAGATTGTCGTAATCACACTGGAGGCAGAGCCTTATTCTCTAGGATTCTAAGAATTGGGTACTTCTGGCCAACCATGAAGAGAGATGACATGGAATATTCAAAGAAGTGTGATGCTTGTCAAAGACACGACAACATATTGCACCAGACAGCGGAACCTATGTATCCTATATCCTCATCATGGCCTTTCATGAAGTGGGGCCTGGATATCGTGGGTAAGCTACCTAAAGCGCCAGGAGGAAAAGTGTTCATGCTTTCCATGACTGATTACTTCTCAAAGTGGATAGAAGAAGAAGCTTTTGTTCAAGTCCGCGAAAAAGAGGTGATATCCTTCATTAAAAGAAATATTATTACTAGATTTGGTATCCCTTCATAAATTATTTGTGACAATGGTTCCCAGTTTATCAGGAAAAGAACCACTAACTTTTGTGAAAGTTGGGGCATCAAGATGATCACTTCTACACCTGTTCACCCTCAAGCCAATGGCCAAACAGAATCGAGTAACAAGATTATCATCAACAACTTGAAGAAGAAATTAGGATCCAAGAAAGGCAAGTGGGCTGAGGAACTTCCTTATGTTCTTTGGGCTGATAGAACAACACCAAAAAATGCAACAGTTCAAACACCCTTCTCATTGGTGTTTGGATCAGAAGATGTAATCCCTACAGAAATGGTGGTTCCTACTGCTAGAACAAGCATCCGTGATCCTGATGTCAATAATGAAATCCTTCTCTAAGACCTAGATACTGTTGAAGAGCTTAGAGACCTAGCCAAGATCAGAATGGCAGCATATCAACAAAGGGTAGCTGGGACATACAACAAAAGTATTAGTATTCGAAGATTCCAAGAAGGAGATCTAGTCTTGAGGAAAGCCTTTCAAAATACAACTAATCCGACAGATGAAAAGTTAGCACCTAAGTGGGAAGGCCCCTACTTGTCGAATCAGAGGCAGAAAAGGGGGCATATCATTTGCTTACTATGGAAGGCAACATGATACCAAGAGCATGGAATGCTACCCATCTCAAGAAGTACTTTTTCTGATCAGGATCAAGTATCCTTAAAGGGTCAAGGATCCTAAAATTGGTAATATCTATCTAATCACTTGTTCATTTCATATTCTTATTATTAACCTAAAGATAATATATTATTGACACCTATATTTTCCAAGTTTTAAGTAACAATGCAGATTTCAATAAGAGGTTTAATGTCTAAGAGGTTGGCCACCTCTCCCTCACATCTAAGGTACATTATTGTTTCCTTTGGCTTAGCCCACGATTAAGGTGTGACCCTCGATGGTTATATCTTCCAAGGTTTAAAGGTTTTCACCTTTCTTATAAATTAGAGTTTCTACACTCTCGCCTGGAGCGCACGTTATCCAACGTATAGTCCGGGGTAGTGGGACCAGTACACGCTTTGTGGCTGACAATTTTGTTGCTTTCGGCTATATGGAGGATCCTACGATTTATGGTAGACGTACCATACCACTGGTTTATAGCATTTTCATGTTATCTGAAGACAAAGGTTTCTAACATTTTCATGTTAGCTAAGGTTTTGGCGTTTTCACGTCACTTACGTTTGGGAAAATCCCCAGTTGACATTTGTATCTTTGGGCCATTCCCCAGTTTGGGCTTGTCCCCAGTCTAACACCAGCTTATTTGGGCTTGTCCCCAGTTTGTGCTGTATCTTTGGGCCATTCCCCAGTTTAGGCTTGTCCCCAGTCTAACACAAGCTTATTTGGGCTTGTCCCCAGTTTGGGCTTGACCTCAGTTTATTTGGGCTTGTCCCCAGTTTGGGCATGTCCCCAGTTTATTTGGGCTTGTCCCCAGTTTGTTGGGTTTAATCATAGTTAATATCATAAGTTGTTTGCAACAGGTATCCTAAGTTCGATTACAAGGATCACAGAAGGTTCAACGCTTATGGATTCAAGATCCTTAATTTATTTTTACAAGTATTACAGAAGGTTCAACGCTTATAGTAACTTAGGTCTAATTAGATCTTATAATATGGTTTGTACTTATTAATTTACATTTACTTGGCTAAAATCTTTATAAACATATTTATGTAAGGATTTAAAATCTTTAAATTATTTTTACAATGATATTCTATCCTTAAAGATTTTTACTCAAGAATATTCTCTAAACTTTTAATAAAACTAAGACTATATCAGACTTACTTTGAGAATAATAAATAACACATAAATAGTCAAAAACTTAAGTTATTATTAAGTCACCGGGACTTACCAAAATCCTTAACCCAAATTTCACCATACGAAAGATGGACCATCCACCCGGGCTAAGCAGGTGTTACTAATTGTTCAAAGGTGCATGAAAATAAAGACAGGGGCATCAAAGGCTTCATCCCCACAAACAGAGGATCCCTCCACCTTTGCTACCCCTAAGAATTTCTTAAGGATCATAGATCCTTTACCCTAGTTACTATTGTCTTAAGTACACAACAATAATATCCTTGAAAACACAAATAAGCAAATACAAAACGGGCTCAGGCCTTGTCTATTATATCCTTCATTGCCCACCTTAGCAGCTTCGTCATTAGCTGCCGCTTCCTTTCCTTCATCTTTTTCCTTCACACCGCTAGTTCCAGCTGCGCCTTCCTCTGCAGTCATGTTCTCTTCACCAACATCCTCCTCTTGCTCTACCGCTCCCAACCTAGCCAAAGACTTCTTCCATTCATCCACTTCCCAGTTAGCCCTATCAAAAGAAGGTCATTCGCCTCAGACACGAACTGAATCCTTGCTTGCAGAATCAGCTTTGCAGCAGGCATCTTTGCTTCATCAGTCGCCTCCTTGATCCCGTCCTTCATCTTCATTTCCATGGCGAGAACTTGGGAGTCAGCTTGTTTCTTCTCCTTTGTAAGCTTAGCAACCAGCTTATCCTTGGAAGCAGCAAAAGTCCTCATTCCTGAAAAAGTATCTTCAAGGTCCTTAATGACTAATCCGTAGTAAGAGTGGAAACCTTGGATGCCCTATAAGCCACAAGCCTGGGATCAATAACAATTATCTAACAAGATTTACAAGAAGAATAAAGGATCATTACCTGAGTGATCGCTTCATGAAGCTGCTTCTCGACTTCCTGGACTTCTGCTTGAGATTCCGGTAACTTCCTTTTCTTCCCAGACTGAGCCTTAGCTCTGGTAGTCACAGTGTGACGCCTAGGAGCCGGGGTGGACTTGGAAGTTTCCTTATTGACTGTCTTTGGAGAGATCAAATGATCGATATCATCAAATGAGAACTGGGTAGCAGGCTTGCTAGCAGATTTGGGCATGTCTTCAAACACAACAAAACAGATAACTTTTCATTTTTTATAACAAAATTGATACATTTATCCTTATAAAATTACTTACTTGACATACTACTGTGAAGTGAGATGTTTGACAGTTCAGTTTCTGAATCGGAATCAAGGATCCTGATTTTGAAAGTCCGGCTTGTGGGGCTCAAAGCAAGGAATGCAGCTACTCTCTTCTTGGTTCCTGGAAGCTCAGCCAACTTTACATAGTTATCAACTGCAGAAAGTAAAAGCGAGTCAGCGTTAAAGTTTCAACCTGTATTATAAAAGTGCAAAAATTACAATGATCCTACCCTGCCAAATCCATATACTCGGAAGTGTATTCCCATTCGGAATTGAATCCCGTCTAACGAAGAAATATTGGCTTTTCCAGAAAGAGCCATTTCGGGTTACTTTTTCGAGAAGTATCGGATAGTGAGGCTTGGATTGAACATAAATCGGCTGGAACTGTGGGTGTACATGGAATACAGATATGAGAGCTCGGAGAGTACGGAATCTAGGTCATGGTCGGCTATGATTTCTTCAAGGGTCAACAAGACTCGTCAAATCATTGGCATGGCTTGGATGTAGTTAATGCCGGTAAGTGTGAAGAATCGTTGGGAAAAGTCTGGGAATGGGTAAGAGTAACCAAGCAAGAAAGGACAGGCCGGAAAGCAAACCCATACTTTTGATGATATGTCGCTTGGGGTAGAAGAGTCATATGGTCTGATTATGGTGCCGGAAGGGAACAAGGATGTTATTTGGTCTATTCCAGGGTCGGTTAATCTGCAAATTTCCGACGAATGGTTTTGCAATAAACCTTGACTTTTCATATCTTCATCCATATGGCTGGAAGGATTCGAGAAACAACTATCGATTGACATCGAATGATACGGAATATAAAAGAAAGAAAGAAAGAAAGAAAGAAAGAAAGAAAGAAAGAAAGAAAGGATTACCTGAACTATTGTGGATTGTAGATGAGAAGGTTCGGGAATGAAGAAAATAAGAAGGGAGCCGGGTTTTATCTTTGATCCCTAAGTTTACTAATTATTTTTAACTTTAACCCCTATTTGTGTCTTTTCATCTGATTTTTTGCGGCCTTTGAAATTTGAATACAATTTGACAGCTGTAATCTTATCAACAACTGCCAAACTGAAGGCAATTGTTAGGTCACAAATAATTAAGTACTGAGGATATGTTATTCTTGAAGAAGAATCTGGATCAATTATCCTTCTGAAGAGTTCCAGAGTTGTGTCAGGATCAAGGATCCTCAATAATTTGTATTCCAAACGATTGTTTCTTATGTGTAGGTTGATATTTAATAAGTGTAACGGCTACAAGACCAAGTCTACCTGATATCTCACTACTGGACTTGTTCAGCACGTGGTCAAAATGTGGGGATGAAGATAATGTGAAGGTGACGGATTAATAGGACATTTTTGTTAGTTGTTATTTTAGTTATATACTGAGTTTATGATTAAATTAGGTCACACACACTTGCTGCTCACGTTCAAAAACACTCTCTCAGAACTCTTTCTAAGCAGTTCACATACACATAGATATCTTGTAATCTGTGATCATAAACTCCACCATTTTTAACCCGATTTCTTGATTAATAAATTGGTGATAGACAATTGTCATCACCCGAGGTTTTTATGTCGACGATCCTCTAAAGATCAAGGGCTTTTCCTCGTATAAATCTATGTGTTCATTGATATATTACATATACAATCACAAATACCAAGTCCCACAATTACAAATTTGGTTACATTATCCTTAGTTTATTTTTGACCAAAACATGTCCCATACCAACTCATGCCAACCCATTTGAAAAAGAACAACAATTCATTTTGACCTATTAGAAAAATAACACCAACTCATGCTAACATGTTCTATTAAAAAGGTTGTCTCAATCAATACACTCTAACCCTTTGAATGGGAAACAACCACCCCAATCAATTGAAAAAGATTTCAAAAACAACCAAATTTTGGGTTGGCGAGTCAAAATTTCGAGGCCTAGTTAATTTGGTTAGCTATATACATGTATGCGTAACCAAAGAAACAAGAAGTTTTGTAAAAAATCATAACCAAACCATTGATTTGTTAATCGACTGCAAATTTTCTATTAGGTGGGAGAGTCTCTTTTGCATCCCTAAACTCAATATGTTCTGTGTTATCGTCACATCAACATTTTTCATTACTTCCCAATCCATAGCTAACATTAGAAAATGATCCCTCGAGTCTCCCAAACCGTTTCATATAACACATATGAAGAGACGCGCATCGTAGATACTCATAAACCAATGAGTTGATCTCTCTTCTCGCTTTATATCCTTGAGTGGTTCTGATAATGGATTTTGGACTTGCATTTAGATGAAACATTTGTGACAACTGCCCAATCCGACCCGACCCAGGTACCCGTTTTCGAATCCGATTCTTTTTATGATTAAAATTTGATTATTAATCTTTGTAAATTTAACATTAAATAAATTATATATATAGATATTTTTATATTACTTACTAATAATAATAATTTCTCTCTCTTGTCGCCGTCCCGCCTCTTTCTCTCTCTTGTCGCCGTCCCGTCTCTTTTTCTCTCTTGTCGCCGTCCCGCCCCTCTGCTTAACCCTAAAGCCTGGAACCCCTTTTTCTCTTAACTCTTTGCTTGTCCTTTGGTTCTTCCCGCCTAAGGATGTCTGCGCAGCTCCACACGCCAGACTCCTTACAAGGAAGCCTGCGTGAAGACCAGCTGTTCCTGCGATACGCGAGGCGAACTGTTCCCGCGACGCGCTAAGAATTGTAGTTCTTCCCGCGACGCGCTAAGGATTATAGTTCTTCCCGCGGCGCGCTAAGGATTATAGTTCTTCCCGCGGCGCGCTAAGAATTGTAGTTCTTCCCGCGACGCGCTAAGGATTATAGTTCTTCCCGCGGCGCGCTAAGGATTGTTCTCTGTCTGCCTTCGCCCTCGCGCGCACGCTCGAGTCTTCTCGCGCTAGACCTTAAGTCTTTTCTTCAGTTTAGGTCAGCCTGTATGCTTTTTGAAATATCTTATCTTTTGTATGAGCACTGTAGGTCAGTTCCGACATCTGTCCGAAAAGCCACTTTCGGCGCAGCATGCGCACCAATCCTATTGGTTGACAGAAAAAGTGACTGACATAATCTTTTGAAATCTTCTTTTGCATGTCTTGAACAGTGTTTTATCTGACACCTCCCCTGTTTTGACCTGTAACCTGTCAGCTTTTCCCCATTCCCTGCAGCTGCCGGCATATCTTTTAATATCTTTTGCTTTTGGTTTCTTGTACTTTTTAATATCTTTTGCTTGATTTGATAAGATCTTTCCCCCTTTCAAGGGATTGTGTTCCCTAGGGTTTTCCTATAAATTAAGCTAATTTCTTGTAACACTACACACACTACACGTAAACACTCCCCAAATCTCTCTCTCTTTGCTCTCTGCCGAAGATCTCCACTCCTCTCTTCGCCTCCGTCTTCTCTTCTGTTCTGCCCAGAATCTCGGTAAATATAAATATATATATATATATATTAATTTGTTTAACTAACAAAAATCGATACTTACTGCATATATTCAAGGCATAAAAACCAATCGTTAAACCAATAACCTTTTATTTATAGGTTAACTTGTGCTTGTTTAAAAGTTGGTTCTTGCATTATCTTTCAACACACCTTTTTGCAGGTGAGTAATCTCGTACTTAATCCCCTTTTATTTTTAACATTTTGGGATGTTCATGTGTTCGTACAACTTGAGTCTTAAACTTGTTTATGAAATTTATGTGCGCAAAACCCCATGTGTTATGGACGTTTACTTGGCTGTTTATTTGTATGTGTGAATCATTAACCGCTTTGTTCGGCCTATTCCGAAGTTTTCATGGATCCATTAGATGAACACGGGAGACCTATCGTTTACGGTTTTCTTGTTTTGTTTACACATGCACGTATAATTTCTTGTTTTTGTGCTCAATTGGGAGCACGGATTGAACTATGAGCTATGATCTATTTAGGCTTGATCACAATCTGATTACACCCTATGTTAAACCCCAGTTAAGCACATGTTGCGCGCAGTGTTTGTTGTTATCTATTTATATCTATTAAACTTGATTTCTCACCGACACGCAAGTGTTGACGTTTTATTTTAACACATGTTCAGGTTTGCTGTAGCTGCTTTTGGGAATCTCAAGGACACGTAGGATGTTTTCTTTTCTTTGGACCTAGATTAAAATGTAACAAGACGCATTATGTTATTTGAATATTTTAAGTTATGATATGATTTATGTTACTTTACGATTCGTGTTCTGCGCTCGCGCAATGATAATGTATTTATTAAATATTGACACCCAAACAGTGTCACGAGTAATGAAACAATACGTGGCGCCCCGATGTATAATCCGCCATTGGTCGGGGTGTTACAACATTCTCGGTTAAAGGAGTCAGATCCTGCTTGGATTATTGGAAGCTGCAAGAGGGTCCCATCCCTGTAAGATGGAATAACTTTTTTCCAAGGAAGGTAATGATTTGGCGCTTGCTCTTATATCGTCTCTCAAATAGAATTAGTTTATTTAGTTTAAGTCATAAAGTTTTTGTAATTTCCTCTATCTTACGCTCGATATGTTTGAAATCGGTGGAAATTTTGGATCACATTTTTGGAGGGTGTCACCTTGCTTAAAATATTTGAAATGTTATCAGTTGTTGGTTGAAGGACGTTCTCCTAGTTGATAAAGGGCCTAAAAGTATTTTAGACTAGTTGGATTTGTCTGGATAGATGAAAAAGAAAAGGAGATGTTATTTAGATGATTATCTATGCTACGTGCAAGGTAGATTAGTTGGAGAGCTCGCAATGAGACAATTTTTTGTCAACCCAATGACAACAAAGCCACTCTATTTGATTTGATTGTTTCGGTTTCTATTTGTGGTTGTCATCTCGTAATTGTATGTTTTATTTGAACCAGGTAGCATGGCTCAAAAACCTTTTACTTAGCGTATAATTTTCGTTTTGTCTTCGGTTAGCTTTTTCTAACATGATGTGGTTTTTATTACAAGCTCTCCTTTCAAAAAATAAAAATAAATAAATAAACAATTCTCATAAACTAATTATCCCAGATAGTCATAGGAGAAAAATTCACCACACAGTCCGTGTTTTTGGACTGTAGCAAATCACCTCCGGGGGGTGGGGGGCGCTTTTGCCCAGGGGCAGACACTTTGCCGGTGAAGTGTAAAATTAGAGCAAAAATTTTGTTTTTCTTCTTCGTTCTATGTATCGGATACCTCTAAGAAAATATTAAGATACTCATAAGTTCAAAAATATATATATTGTGGTACCCCTAAGATCGTCTTCTAGGTCTGTCACTCCTCCTGCCAATCCTGCTTCCTGCAGCCTCCATCCACTGGCATGCCATGTCCATGTCGTTCCTCTTATGATTCAGTTTCTTGGGCGTTCCGCGCTTCTATCATACATACATGATACATCTAAGTTTTGGACGAGGAAGCGAAACAAGTTTTAATGTATTTAAACTAGGTTTTTGGACCCCGCGCTTTGTGACAGGGTGTTAAATCGAACAAAACATAACTAAAAACGTTAAACCATAAACTCGCTGCAAGTCGATGCGATGTCAGACTTTATCAAGTTACGGTATCAAAAGTAAACAAAAGAAATAAACCCGTTAATGCCAAAATACAATATATTATCATATATGGAACCAAAAAGACTAGCATGTTACAACTGCGAACCAACACAAATTTGGTTCGTATCATCGGTACCAACACAAATTCCTAAACAAAAATTAGTAATCCAAAAATAATATTTTAAAGGTGAACTAGATATCAAACGTAAAGAGACAAACAATTGAGGCAAATCTAGCTCTACGACGGGCTAGGACACGAGTAGAGGCTATCAACGCCATTTCAAAACCAGTCGATGTGTCCGAATAATAATCAATTTATACACCCAATATTTGGTTGTTTTGTTTTGACTTGATTATGTCGATTAAATACAATCAAGCGTTGAAACACCGATATAAAGTCATACGACGATGGGCTATTTTAAATCATGGAAAAAAATTCGCTTAATGTAAAGACGAACTATAAAAAATATGAAAACAAAGTTTAAGAAAATCGTTTAACCAGCAAATAAAATATTTAAAGCCGACACTCGCCCAAGTTTAGTGTTTAAAAATATAGTTTGTTAAATTTTTTAATTAGTTGACAAAAATATTATAATAAAGTAATAAAACCTATTATTTTATTTATGAAATTATAATTAGTGAATTAATGGTTATAATAATTAAGAAAATATTAAAAATGTGAATAGTAAATTGAATAGTAATTACGTGAGAGGGATCTAATCTACTTTTTAATATATATATATATATATATATATATTTATATATATATATATTTATATATATAGATATAGATAAATGATAGAATACGAAAATCCTTTATCGTACTATAGGTACGCGACATTCTGGAACGTCGATCTTCAATAACCATGCTAACCCTAAAATCACAATTATGCGAGCCGGCCTCCGTCAACCTCTTCTCCCGTCGATTCCGTCCACCTTCACCATCACCGTTCAACGATTCCGTCCACCATCCACCTTCGCAACCATTGTCTGCCGTCGTGACCACAATCTTCTTCCGACACAACCATCAATAGTTGCTCACCTGTCAGTTGTCAAATTGAGCAATTGAAATTGAAATTGAAATTGGTGAACCTAATTGATCAATTAACCTTGAAATCGATTCAATTAACCATCAATTTGAAGCTTCAATCGATCAATTTTGATAAACTTTAAACCTGAACGTTTAAAGGTTTAACCTTTGAACGTTTAAAGGATGTGAATTTGTTGAACGTATTAGTGTTTTTTAACCTTGAACGTTTAAAGTTTTGTGAATTTTGCTTGAACGTTTTAGTGGAACGTATTTCGCGTACGTAATGTACGTTAAGCGATTATTGTTCGTTAACTCGCCCCTATATATATATATGTATATATATGTATATAAACTAGTTTTAGAAACTCGTGTATTACACGGGATAAGTTAATGTATAAATTACAATGAAAAATTTAATACAAATAAAAAAACGATAATTAAAACTCTCTATATTATATAAAAAATGTATTACAAATATAGTCGCTTTATATTATCAAATGTATTTGAATTTCAAATCGAGAATGTGTAATGAAAAATTTGTCTATGATTTTTGGGACTAAATATTAAAAAAAAATTATTATAGTTTTTTTTCATATGAGGATGTCTTGTAAATTGAATGTTATTGAATTTTTTAAACATAAACTCTTTTATATACATTTTAATTTTAAAGAAACTACTTTATGACACGTAATTATTATATTAATATTTTTTGTATATTAAGTATGTTTACAATATAATTTATAGCATTAATAATTCAATCTGGAGATTGACAAATTAATATGGAATGTTAAATTTATAATCATGAATTTATAATCAATACTATATTTAGAACCGAGATTTTTTTTCTTTTCTATTAATAGAATAGAAGTTATTTGAATGAGAATTTAATAGTTAGAATTAATCTCGGAATATAATATGTCCAAAATTATTTTATTTTATTAGTATAGATAGACATGACCACACTAAATAAAAAGAAACAAAGTCACAATTTAAAAACTAAAGCAGACACATATATTAACGGTTGTTAGAAACAATATTTTATCAACTTTATAATCAAAGTATATCTTATGGTTTAAAAATATATTATACTGTGCACTAGAAGACCCACCATCCATGTGCCCGTATAAGACATTAGACATGACAGCTCCCTACACACCAAAAGAGCTAAATATATATCCTTTCCTACCGTCACGAATGATGTCGTCATTTTGTTTGTATCCGTCGCATTATATGATTTTAATGCATGTTAAACATTTCTCTTAAGTTTCAAAAATAACACATAAGCATTGTAACATGCATATTTAAAAACATGGCAATGCAATAAACACGTTAAATTAGATGTATGATCAAATGTACTAGGTAGAATAACGAAATTAAGTGTATAAAAATTTATGGCGAGTATCAACGATCTAAAGTGTCTCTTATCGGTTTAAATTTTCCAATAATAGTTTGAATTAGACTTGGATTATATATGCAATACCACTTGAACTTAAGAGCACCCACAACGGCTTGTCGTATTTATGTACATACTAGATCATACATAGTGGATGGGATCATAGAGTGGGGTGAGAGAAGCATTTTTTTTTATTTTATTTTGCCAATGAAGTCATGTCATCGATCTCACACCTTTTTTTAATATTTTTTTTCTTTATTAAATTTTCATGTAAAACTTTTACACACTTTGTGAGTGTTTCACCTACTTGGCGGTCACAACAAGACGTTTTTCACTTTTTTGTTGGACTATTATGAATACAGTTATAGTTTTAGCAAATTATATATTCTGGTCGATTAACGCAAAACATGCGGTCATCCACTTTTCAAGCAAGGGAATCATTGGTTTGTTTTTTGTTACCGTGGTAGTGACTTTATCTTCTGTCACTTAAACAAACATAACTGTGGAATTTTCATCTTCTTCACAACCAATAAGTCTATAGCGTGTTGGTGATATTTGATGCATGACATTTCTTATGAATCAATCTCTGGTCAAGATTGATACGGGATTTGCTTAATTGATAAGGTACTGTAACATGTTTTGCTTTATAAATAGAACCTTTAGCTAGTGTAAGCATATGTATAGTTAATATATTTGGTCGGGGTTTGTACTTTGTTAAGTCGAGTAATTTAGATATTTTAAACCTAATACGTGTATGTAAAATGGTTATTATTGATATGACACGCATGTTTTTCTAGTACATCATACATTTTAGATTTTTTTAAATGCATTATTAAGTGGCATGCCATGTAGATTATTCCATAAAAAATTCATCAAATAAGTATCATAGTGATGAACCAAATTGGGTGATTTTTAAGCTTATTATATTGGCAAATAGTTGTATACTTAATTGAAACTAGATGCTTTCATATTAAGCATTTACTGTTTTTATAATACTTTAAATAGGCATCCTACTGAAATATTAAAATAGGTAATTTATTGTACTAACTACTAACGGTGGCCTATAAAAAAATGGCAGATACTGAATATAAAAGAATTCCATCTGTTTTATGAGTGTCAAATTTATATCGGTTAATCTAGATCTAAGATATATCATGACAATAAATTGGAGAATTTGATATTATTGATTATAATAAAAACAAGTTATATTCTAGAATTAAATATGGTAAATGGTACAGGAGAATTATCACTCCCACTTCCAGACGTGTGGGAATACTAGCTACTCCAAATAGAATATATTTTATAAACAATAACTTTTTATGTTCGTAGAGATTTGAATACACTGTAATATGGGAGCGAATATTAAATCAATAGATCACATCATCACATGTACGTAGAATTGAATATTGAAGACTTACATATATGAAGTCTGCAAAATGGTGCTAGGCCGTTGAACGCATTTCATATACGAATACAAAGAGTGCCGTGTATTTTTTTGTGAATAAAAGGAAAAAAGCGTTACAAAAGAGAGTGATTTCAAATATCTATATTTTTGCCCACAACTTATCTTGAGTTCTTAATTATATGTTTGCTAAATACTCTTAGTTTATCACCCACAAAACAAAAGGCAGAATGATTTAAAATATACAATGTGACAAAACACACTAAAAAAGTGTTCACATTTTCAGGAAAATTAACACATTATCTTTAGGCGGGAGGGTAGTCTTGATAAAATCGGTTCTTGAAAGTTTACCTATATATTACTTTTATTTATTCAAAGTTCCGTGTAAAGTTATGGAAACTCTTGAGAGGATTATGAAGAGGTTTCTTTGAGGAGGGAATAGTAGGTCATAGCCCCAGCCGTGAACACGAGCTGTGGTATCAGTTATTATTATTAAAATATTTAGCAGCGGAAAATCATCAGGACAATAGTTAGAAAAAATATATCATAGCATGAAAACACTATGATTTTTATTTTATAAACTGGGAATAAAATCCGTATTTATGCAAACATAAGTTTTATATGGATAAACCTAATTTACAAAACATATTTCTTTTGGTGACAAACCACTTGTTTAAGCTGGAAGCCCGCATGCATTATTCTCGTCTCTTTTACAAGTCACATGAAACATGTTTAAAAATATTTGATCGGTAAAAAATACTGGTGAGTACATTCATTTGTAAATGACAAATTTTTACAGTTACAACATTAAGATGTTTTTACACCTGCATGCTTACAAATTACCGAAAGTTACTTATCACTTGATCATATATGTGATTGTGGTCATATTACTTATTGGCTAACACCTGTCTAATAAGTAACGTGTAATAGCCCAATAGGCAAGCCTTGTATACAAAACCCCACAATACTAGTAGTAATCATCTCGTAAGTCTACAGAGACTTAATCATTATAATGTAATTAAAACCCTTTGAAAATATTTTGAAAGCATTTGGACTATCTACCATGAGTTTAATAAGTTTAAAACTCATCATGCCAGTATTGAAAAACCAGTTGTCTCACACAAATGTGAGTTGTACAAAAACTCAAATGTCTCACCTTGAAAGTTTATAACAAAGAGAGCTTCTTGGTATTAGTATATCAAAATTAGTATAAAACGATAATCATAATGATAATCACGAGATTAGAAACTTTACACTATGGCACAAAGTCTTAAGTTGTTCAGGCAGATCTTTTGGATTCGTGTCGAAACTTCTTTCGATTGGATTGGTTATGACCACTTGAGGTATTCTACCAATATTCTTATTATATCAGAGAACAAGATATTGCGAGATAATTTTGGTGTGATGAAACTGTCCCCGCTCCACCCTATTTATAACTGATTTTGGAACCGGTCGCGTATCACGACGTCCTTAAAATAAGGTCATCGCGTCGAACGGCGACATATCTAAGGCTGCCGAGTCAGCGCTAGCTATGCCATGTGGTAGGCAACGTGTCATGGCTAAGTAGCCTCCACGTCGTGTATCGCGAAGGGTCAAGCGGGAACCCATCGTGTAGCACGATGAACTACAAAATTTTTTGGATAATCATAAGCCTTCGCGTATCGTGACGAGGCTTATTTCCACCCGTCGCATAGCGCGATGGGAACAAATTTTTTTTCCAACCATCAATAATTCTAAGACGGCTTGCAAGCGGTTCGCAACGATGCATATATTGCGCCATCAAAGCATCACATTGCGCACAAGCTAGGACCACTGAGAGTGTCTTGTCATATAAGAATATTATAATTTGAGCTCTCTTCTTTATAAAGAGCTTACAAGTTTTGTAATATAGCGATGTGGGACAAGAAGTTACCTTCGTATTTATATCAAGTTGGAATGGTTGCCTTTTTTACCTCCATCAATGTGGGATGAAAACTCACTTATTTTATTTCTCCATTTTTTCTCTGCTTATATTTTGGTTTGTTATATTACAAAACAAGGAAGATTCACATGGTGGCGTGGGAGAAGGAGGCAAGTCCAAAATAAAGAGGTGGTCAAGGTAACTCAAGTCTTAGGGACATCAATGATTCTTTATTGACCAAATGGTGTTGAAGACTAAAGATGGAGGAAGATAGCCTTTGGAAACGCATTATTTTGACAATTCATGTGCATGTTCTGGATGGGATATGATGCCTTTTAAATGTGGCATGAGCTTGTGGATGAATATAGCCAAGACGGTGAATAAATTGAATTTCGATGTTTACATGGTAGGTGACTTGATAAAATCTAACTTAGGTGAGGGGAGTAAAGTCAGCTTCCGCTCCGATAATTGCCCGGGAATAGGAATTTAAAGGAAGTTTGTCCTAATTTATTCAAGCTTGAAAAAAAACAAGTTTTGTAAAGTGTCACACTCCAACCTATGATGGAAATGCCGAGACATGAGTTGATTGCCCACAACTCTCAAGATACTATTATGCAACATTATATTTCAATATCTATTTAATAATTTCAAATAAATATATTCCTTACAATATCCCAAAAACAATTAAAGCATAAAACAAACATAACCATAAAATAATTGTCCATTAAGTTTCTCTAATATAATTCCTTTAGTGATCTTCCAACTTCAACTACTTCACATCACACGATGACCTGCATATGCGTTAAAAATAAAATAGTTTTGTCAACACAAGGTTGAGTGAGCAACACACCAGTTTAAATGTATATATAGTATATATAAAAAAATAAGTAATTGCAACAAGTCATATGAGAATAATAAATTAACCAAAGGAGCAAGTATAATGAGATGTCGAGAAGCACGAGGCTATAACGACTAGCGTATGATCATACTATTCTGAGATTATGTTGGACCTCTCCGAATGCGAATCACGTAAAGTAAATAAGCACATAACAAGTATGGTATAAAATTCGTTAGCACGTAAGACAATAGTTTCAGTTTTGTATACATTTATATATGACAAAAGTAATTTACGCATATGTCCCCAAAACTTGGAAAACAAGTAAAAATATGGGGAATGTGGTACTCACCTTGACAAACGAACAAAGGTGAAAAGGGAATATTAAGATTGATGATTCACGGAAATCACGCGTTTGACAATAAAGCCAATAAAGGAAGATAGAATACGGATACGCTAAGTTAATGAACTAGATCGATTAAGAAAGATCGATAATTGTAATTATTATTAAGTTACTATTGTACCCTTTTTAATCATAATTAATATAATTACATTATACGTAAAATTATTAGTTTGTTAAATTATAGATAAACGTATATTAAAATATTTTATTATATAAAAGTGAAATACATCTTTTAAAATATTATTAGTTTATTAACTATAAAGTTTACTTGTTATATATATATATATATATATATATATATATATATAAAATCATAATTTTTAGTTTTCATGCTATTAGATATACATATATATACATATATGCTTACATATACGTGCATACTCGGGTGAAAGATACGAGAAAATACAAGTTCTATAGTCGGTTTTTAAGGAATAAATTTATTTAATAATTATTATTACTATTATATTTAATAAAATGATTTTAAAAAGAAGAATATCAAAAATTACTAAATTATCGGGGTAGCAGGGGGTCGAACACGCGACCTGCCCCCAATAACAAAGAGACTTGACCAGCTGGGCCTTTAGCGACATGCGACATAGTACTAGAACTGATATTTTATAAACAGAAACATATTTAACCAGATTAAGAACAAAACCATAGAAACATCAATCACGTTAACTATGGATTGTCAACACAATTCATGTTGGGGTTGCTGTTATAAGACCAAAGACGATTATAATTCATGAACCAATTACCTCTTACACTGATACGATGTTGATTAATTAGCACATAATAGTGCCGGCCACGAAGGAACAAGAACACGATCAAGAAGACAAATATAATCCAATCAACTATAGGGGTATATACGGCAATGGTATAAGGATGCGTTCTGCAAGGTTAATTAGTTTATTGTGTTCGTTTACGTGTATAACAATAAATGGGTTAAATGGCGGTTTGAATAATAAGTTAGTACGTATCATAAAGATGTATATGTCCTAATTACTGAATACTGATGATGGTGGAGCTCGTTATAGCAAGGGGTATACAGGTAAGCCAAACGGGTTGAGAATATGGGTTAACCAGGTTGTTTGATGGTTTATATGATAAATTTGCATTTTAGACCCAAGGGTTTGAAGATGGATGCATAAAGGGATAGGAGTTTATGTTTGGGTAAAAATTGTATATAAATCAAAGTTAATCTATATATTAAATAAATTATAGTAACAAATAATATTAGTATAATATTAACTCAAATAACGTGATAGAATTTCCCAAACATCAAAGTAAGTCGGGTTTTAATAAAGATACAGTTTTCGAAAAGTCCAAGTTGTTACATAAAGTAAGTGGACGATTTTTTCCTAATTTAAAGGTTTGATCGACAGACCCGAGATCAGAGCAAGAAAGAGATGAATGGGAGCACTGCTTTCAATTAATGAGCACGATGAATTTGAGGGTGGGGGAATCCTAGGGTTGGTTTGGAACTAAGGATAAAGAATTCTTAGTGAGATCGGGGAAAGGGATGTTAGTGACGAATAAGGGCACTAACGACAATTAAATAATGAAATGAAGTAAATTGTTCCGACAACATCTAATATTCATGTTTGGAGAGTGAAAATTGATGGAATCCCGAGGAAGATGACTCTAGAAAGAAGGAACGTTATGTTGGGAGACAATCGATGTTCTCTTTGTGACTCAGGTTACGAGACGACAGAACATAATACTACGGGTTATTTATTATTGGCAGTGGCGTTGGAGCATATAAGTCGGTACAAAATCCCTCCGATCTGTGGTTTCTCGGTTAGAGACATGTTAGATCTTTGTACGTCTTTGATCTAAGAGAAGTTGAGAAGGGGGTGTTTCATGGGATCGTGATAATTACTTGTTGGAGAACTTGGAAGGCAAGAAATGAGAAGATCTTTGAAGAAAATAAGTAAAGATTGAAGATTTAATTAGGGACATAAAGACATTTTGATTTCTTTAGTACTAGAATAGGTCAAAAATCAGGAACATAGAATGGTCAAAATGGTGTAAAATTATGTTCATATAGTATCTTTTTTGTTTTGTTGGTGGCTTCTCTCCAGCTGTGAAGATTACTCTTTGTACGTTGATAGTTTGTTTATAAATGTTTACAGTTCGAAAAAATATATATACCATTTGTCAACTACATGTTATAGCAATTGAGTTTTCTTTTTGTCCACATTTACCTCTACAAGACCCATCTAGTATACATTAGCCACAAACACCAATATTTACACTTTTGACGCTAACAATGATAATAAAGTATTACATTTTGGTTAAAATTAACGGAAAGATAGAAACTAATGAATACCAAGACATCACCAAAGACTACTTCCTAGTTTTAGAAATGTACTATTCAGTATATATTGCTAAACGTTGGATGTTACATGGCTAGATATGCACGTTATGACGAGTTAGGTGCACACTTAAAAAAACACAACAATAAGAATATTTTCTACGACACATTGACTCGTCAGAAAACCGTCTGTGAATGTGGGTCTCGTCAATAATCTATCAGTGATACCTTGTCGAATATTGAGAGTGTGGGTAAAGCATTTTCAATGGATTATAACGAACACCTATGGATCAGCGACAAACTTAATGAGGACAGATTGTCCACTGATCATAGTAAATATTACCATGATAAATTCACTAGCTGATTAGCGCTGAAATACCTATCATTAGAACTCAAGCTAGGTGTTGGTCTTGATTGTTTTTGGCACAAAGCAATTTCATCATCATCGGACATCCTCCAACTCCTTTTGTAATTGCGTCCATTTTCGTACTCTCGTGGCTGGATATTTTCCTCATGGCTCTATTACTTCCATTTTCCTCGATCTTGCATGGTGACAATCTATAAGTATTAGATAAACGATTTGTACCTTTGGATCAAGACAAGGAGCGTGAGATCTTCCATTTCTGGAATAACCAACCTTACCTTTCATAGTATTTCAGAAGCACGATAGGCTATGATAGCAAATAAAGAAAATTAGTGTTTTTTTTCACTAGCATGTCATCACTTTAAGATCTTTGACTTAACAAATTATGGTGCATATAACAGTTCCCCCACATGCTTTTTTATGTGCGCCATCTCAAAAAGAGCAAGAGTAGAGGGATCATGTATTTGCTTTGCAACCTAAAGTGAAAGCCCAAGTTGTCGGTAAATAAACAAATAAAAATATTAGAGAACGTTATAAAAGACTTTAAAAATGTTCCATAAACATCAAACCACGGTGTGTTGGGATGACTTCCCTCATACTTTGGGGTGTTACGATCATCCATAGCGATCTGTTACTTCCCTCAACATGCTCTTCATTAACTAGGTAATCAACGCGTGGTTCACGACAATAGAATATTATGTTGAGGTTTCCCCCTTGTTGCGCATTAATGTAGCGAATCCTATCATTAGTGTTACCATTGTTCATCCCAATGTTGTAAAAGTCGGATTCCAAGGTCTTGGAATCAGCGATTCCAATGTTCTCGGACATCAACTGTGGCGTCTTTTTCCAACTCGGCCACCATTACTCGCCAAGGTCCAACTCGGTCAAAATTGAGAGTATTCGAGATTACTTGGTCTCCAAGGTCAACTCGGTCACAATATTTTTAATTTTTTTTAATTTTTAGTAAAAAATTAAAAATAACAACAAAACATGAATTTTTTGAATTATGTTTTTTTTTTCAAATGAATTATGCTTATTTTGACGTGAATTATGCTTATCTTAACACAAACACACACATACATACATATATATATATGTAATATCCAATAATTATTTATCATGTCCGACTACAGGCCGAGTACTCCCTACAAGGGGATCGGCCGCCTAGAGACCGCCTACCGAGTTTTACAACATTGGTTCATCCTACTTGTGGCATATGCTGTTGCTTCTAATAATACTTAAAACATTGCCTCGCTATGTCAAGTCTAGTCACGTTAATTCAAATTCACACAAACCACATACTTATTTCTAATGTGTCAAGCTCCAAGAATGGCAATGTCAAAGCAAATTGGTCAGCTCGCAGCAGATATGGCAAAGTTGCAAAAGGGCGCAGGTTAACTCCCGAGCGATACTAAAGTCAATCCGAACCATTACTGCTCAAGCTCCAAGAAGGAAAACAATGTGCACATCAACGCTGTAAGTCTTTTACCTCATTTTGAAATTTCTGTTGTTGAAGTTGATTCACCACCACAGTTTATTGAGGTGGGTGGTGAAATATGTTAGTGGTGAGAGTGATTGTGTCGGTCTAAATGAATCAAATTTCCAAAATGAATCAAAACCAAAAATATATGAAATGTCTTTTTGTGAAAATTGCATATGTGAAAAATGTTTAAATGGTAAATTGACCAACATGAGAGATGAGGAGGTGGAGAATAATACCACCTCAAGTAAACTCCAAGACCCAAGAGTGCCGCTTTTATCAATTAAAATTGGGAAATTTAAAACTGATTGGGCACTTCTAGAGTTGGAGCATGTGTTTGTATCATGCACGGTAGTTTATATGATCAGTATGAATTTGGCCCATTAGAAAGGGTAAACACCACCGTGGTGTTGGCGGACCAAACTCATACACTTCCCCGGGGCATGGTGACTAATGTGATGGTTCAGGTGGAGAAATTTTTCTACCCAGTTGACTTTCTTGTACTTGACTATGCTAAAGGTGTGAATAATACACAACCACAAGTCATATTGGGTAGGCCATTCCTTGCCACAGCACATGCTCTGATTGATTGTGCTAATGGGATATTTGAAATTAAGTGTGGAGATCGTGATAAACGGTTACCATTGTTTGAAAATGCTACTAACCATGTTGTTGACAAGTGTGAATCCTTGAGCAAGGATCACACAAAAGAGAAATGTTTTGTGACTGAAAGGATTGAGCTAAGGAGTAGCATGAATGTGAAAGGATGGAATGAGATGTTGCATGGAGTAAGAGATGGTGAGGAAGCAACTACAAGTAAAGGAAAGAAGACGAAAAAGAAAGAGGTAAAGAAACCGCAAGAAGTAATTGAAAAATGGTAGGATCATGGAGTGCCAAAAGGTTGGGAGGAATCTCTTGAGGAGCGTGCATGTAACGAGAAGGCTGCATGGGGGGCAGGCCAGACGCCCACCTTGAATGTCATAAAATTCTCAAAAGGGTGGTATTTGTACATTTTGTATATTTTTAGTTTGCATTTTTTTTATATTACTAATTGTATTTCAAGCGTACCATCATAGCAAAAGCTAAGTGTGGGGATACCGCACCACGAGAAAAGTTGGGATTTTGATGCGTTCGGTATAGTTTTTCCCCCCCGAAAATGAGGTTTCAGTTAAGAGACCTAGAGTGCTTTCATGTTCACTTTCTTGTGGTTAATCCAGGTACGTGTATATTATGTTGTAACCGAACTTTGTGGGTGTAGTTCACTATAAACCCTCACGAGACCCCACTCGTCCTCTCGGGTTACTGGGAGGTTTAAAGGGCTTGTTCCATACACTAAATGCAATCGTGATTCCTACGAAAGTGAGTTAGGTCTTTTAACATTTTTAACTTGTTTAACAAAATTCATTATGAAACGATTTAATTTGGCTCGGTAATTGTTTTACCAAAATTAACAGAAAATCATTTTCATAAATCCTAAAAGGCCTATGTCTTACACTTGTGAGAAGCTTGCTTCTACACGTCTCGAGATCTTGCAGGTTCGGTTGTCAGTTTGGTACTTGGTCGAGACGAGAGTATACGAGTGTTTATGAGAGTTTGCGAGCCAACTGGTCCTTTTCTAGTCTTATTGATATCAGGTGATTTCAGTTTTATAATTTATTTTGTCTTATTAGTTTAAATGTTAAAAGTGTAATTGTATATTTGCTAGTAAAATTGTCACATTTGAGCCCCGAATTTTTAAAAATTGCTTAACAGTCAAAAAGTCAATTTCAACCCCGTCCCTCAAATGTTCGTTAATTGTTTAAATATTTTAATATTGAGGAAAATGTAAACCTCAAGTGTGGGGATGGGGGAAATTTGAAAATTTTAACCCGATAGTACCTCGAAGAGTGTTCAGAAACCAAAGTTGTTAACTGTTAATTATTGCCATTAATGCCAAGTTATAGGTTTCTGATCATGGTTGGTTTTTCAGCTTCTTGATAGTCTTACTCACACATGTCTTCATAAAGAGAAATTGAAAATAGGTTCGTTTAGGCGGGGATAACGAGTCATGGGGACAGGTACACATGTTTATATCGGCAACCTTATTCCTCCGGTACGTGTGTGAGTTGACCACATATATACAATACACATATAATATATAGTACACACATGTCATTTGAGTGATTTCATCGATGTTCATGGATTACGAGATCGTAATTCGCAAATGTGTTACAACCCTTTTTAAGTCCTCTTGATTTGAATTTGTGTCAAAGCAGTTTAATGGATGGATACCTGTTTATGAGTGATACTGAGAGCAGAGTGATACTAGCACATCTATTGCTAGTCCAGATATTAAACTGGAATGAGAGTTATTATATTATGAGGGGTATAAGCATGTGTGCCTTAACCGGAAATAAAGTACACTTGTCTGGGTGGCTCTATTGTTTTTATTGTATCATTTAACCTTATTTGTGGGATGTCAATCTAGAAAGTGTCAGTCTGGGAAACTGGGTATGACCTTAAACCTTACTAGCATTAATGGTGATAATTTACATACCTATGATGGAGGTTGATGTTTGCTTAAGAGTTTGCTTGAGGCCAAGCAAAAGATGAGTGTGGGGATGTGATGGTCGGGTGTAAATCATGTACTTATTTGTAGTATTTTATATGTTTTAGTTAGTTTATTATGCGAACAATGATACTTCATACGTGTTTATATGTTGTAGGTCTTTGAGTGTTAAATATGCTAAATTGGGACTTGTACGAGCATGTGATGAAGTCTTGGGATGATCGGAGAGTAAACGGAAGCTAACCAATGTGGAGAATTGAGCCTAAGCATGTTATACAAGTGTTGGATTGGAAACAAGACGAAAATATGGAATTTTAGGTCTCAGCGTAACTTACTCTGGGCCTGGCGTAACTTACTCAAGGACCTGACATAAAGGGTGTACACAACTTATAAAACAGATGTGTTTGGCGTAGGAAAACAAGACCCAGCGTAGCTTACGCCGGGTAGGGAGTAACTTACGCCGGGCACTGATAAGTGACGCGAACTTACGAGTTTTTTAGGGTATAAAAAGGAATTATAAACCCTAACTCGAGAGAGACTTCTCTTGGCCGTTTTGGAACATCTTGGGACGATTTTGGGAGCTTGGAAACACCAATAAAAATCATTCGATCGATGCCTAACGGATTCCAATCATCAATTGAATATCTAATGGCCAGCATGAGAGGCTAATTCTCTCCGAATCATACCCAGGATGTAAAGTTTGTAACGATTTCATTTTTCTCATATAACTAAGAACATTTATGTATAATTGTTTATGGTTAATCTATGATTATTAATGTTTAGTATTTCTGTGTGTTCAATCGGTTTAGGTTTACATTGATCTGAATGATTAGTTACTAGTTGCTATAATAATTGATCATAGGGTTTTGATTAGATTGAATACGATAAAGCATATAATTTCCCTTAACTGAGTCACACTGGCAGGGACTGTTTGATTACCAGTGCCGTGTGTAAAGCAATTATTGATGCCTAAGGCTTTCTCTAGTTGATCATTCTATAGTTAACTGTTAATGATTAATCTGTTAGGTTGCATGAGATTACTTAAGTTGCTTACCTGAAGTCCCGGGTGTGATTTGCTTTTATTATTTGATTGAAACTTGTTTGTTTACTCACTTGCTTGTTTAACTCTAAATTCAAATCATTGCTTGTGTGATCAGCACTAAATCTGTTACTTCATAATATTAAAGTTGTTTACACGAATCACATTGACCACATACTCCTGGTAGATACGATACCTTACTTATCCTATCTAGATAGTTTAATTAGGTTTTTAATTGACTCAAACGACGGTCATCATTGGGTTAAGTAAGGTTGACCTTTATTAATGGGAGGAGATTGAAAGATATGGGGTTGATGGGTTTGAACTTGGTGAGCATGGGTCAAGTGGTTCGGTGTAGTCATAGATTGGGCTTGATGAGCTTGGGTAAGTTGAGGGCACACAATACGGAGATGATTTGGGTTTCCACAATGGTAGAAATCACGGGTATTAGGAACATCGGGTTGAGTGGATGGCATGGTACCGTCCTGAAAAGCGGACGTCCCAAATCACAGTGGGGAAATTGGTGCACTATGGACTCGGTGGCAGTAATCAGCAACGTGGCCATAACGGTTACAATTGGTGTAAAGACGATGATCGGAGCTGCTCGGGTGGTGACGGTTGCAAGTATTGCAGATGGGGTGCGCTCCTTTGTAAGGTCTCCTTTTTAGACAATTTGAAGAGGCTCACGGTTGAGTTGGAGTGGTTGTAGTCGGGTTCTTACGTTTCTTATTGTGAGGATGAATGGTGGCAGATGATTTGCCGTTACCAGGAGAGTGGTTAGTGGAAAAGGTTGGGTCGGTTGCATGGAGGTCCCGAATTTGGGCTGCTATCCTAGGGATCGCAGTAGTTAACTCTTTAGCTATACAAGCAGCTATACGGTGGTGGTGAGAATAAGACGATTGATGTTGAGGATGATGGTGGTTTCTTAGATGAGACATTCTACGAAGACCAAAAATAGAGATTTTTAAGATGAAGGATAAGTTGAGGAAAACATTAGAATAATAAAATCTCTAGGTATGTAGATAACTTATAATAACGTTGCTTTATGAAGTAAGGGGATTTACATCATAAGAATTAAAAGTAAAAGATTATAAGATGAGGGGGATACATTACGTAAATAGTTAATAAATGATATAGTCAATATGATTAATGTGTGATGACTACACGAGGAGATAAGTCAGTTTAAAATTTAGATTTGATTAAGTTTACAATAAACTAACGAAATATAAATTTGTGAATGTTGGTCTCCCATGAGCTTTCCATGTCAATTTGAATAACCCAACAATATTAACAAATAAAAGTAAGGTAGTTGGACAGCCCATGAGCATTATATGGCATTTTAACTTTACCATTTAAATAAAGATTAAAACATATGGGTTGGACGGCCCATGATCATTACATGGCATTTTAACTATCCCAACCAATTGACGAAGTATCAATGCAATATAGTTTGTCGGCCCGGTGAGTGTTACATGGGTTTTTAACCGACCAAACTAAATAACGAACTATCGAAATAAATATATGGTTAATCAGAATATCTTGTGAATCACCACGTTGATCACTCCAATAAAATTACGAAAACAAGTTAAGAAATGGATAATAGGAGCGCCCATGGGTTCCATGGATTTTTCACCCAACAAACCATTTAAACAATGGAACACAATAATCGGGAAAACTGAGTTTAGCCACGAATCACCGTGAATTCAATTTAAAAATATTATAGGGATGCAACCACTAATGACGTCACGGTTGACAGCTAAGGGTGTCGGTCATATGGCAGTTTTGGGTCTCGCTCAGGTGCATAGGGTCGAGTACTGTGGTAAGGTTATCCCCCAGGTAAGGAATAGCGTCTTACCTTTGGTTCTTGGAACCGTTTTGCCAATGCCCAACTCACAGTTTCTCTCCCCCTTTCATTTATCATAGGGACATGCCACATCACCTAGCCCTAAGGTGTACAAGCGAAAACAACATGTGGGAATTCTTAAGGAATTTCTCGAAAAAAAAAAGCAATCTAATTTCAAAAAGTTTTCTTTGAATGTTGAGGCATAGCCTTGGAGTTTGTGTGTTTCTGTATACCAATACAATAAAAAATAAATAATTACCTAAGAAAGCTTTAAACAATTTAATTTGAACACGTAAAGGTAAACCGATCAGCATGTATATGGCTTCTAAACATGTGTCTAAGGCAATTTATAACGACCTATCTTAAACCTTCGGCTCTGATACCAATCTGCCACAACCCAACCTTCGACGGAAATTCCGGGGCGTGAGCTGATTGCCCACAGCTCTCAAGGTACTATTATGCAACATTATAGATTTCAATATATATTTAATAATTTCAAATAAAAATATTCGTTACAATATCCCAAAAACAATTAAAGCATCAAACAAACATAACCATAAAATAATTGTCTCATTAAGTTTTCTCTAATATAATTAGTAAGTGATCTTCCAACTTCAACTACTTCACATCACACGATGACCTGCATATGCGTTGAAAATAAAATAGTATTATCAACACAAGGTTGAGTGAGCAACACACCAGTTTAAACGTACGTATAGTATATATATAAAAAAATAAGTAATTGCAACAAGTCATATGAGAATAACAAATTAACCAAATGAGCAAGTATAATGAGATGTCGAGAAGCACGAGGCTATAACGACTGGCGTATGATCATACTATTCTGCGATTATGTTGGACCTCTCCGAATGCGGGTCACGTAAAGCAAATAAGCACATAACAAGTATGGTATAAAATTCGTTAGCACATAAGACAATAGTTGCAGTTTTGTATATAAATATATATGAGAAATGTAATTTACGCATATGTCCCCAAAACGTGGAAAACAAGTAACAATACGGGGAATGTGGTACTCACCTTAACAGACGAACAAAGGTGAAAAGGAAATATTAAGATTGATGGTTCGCGGAAATCAAGCGTTTGAAGATAAGGTCTATATAGGAAGATAGAATACGGATACGCTAAGTTAATGAACTAGATCGATTAAGAAAGCTCGATAATTATAATTATTATTAAGTTGCTATTCTACCATTTTTAATCATAATTTATATAATTATATTATAAGTTAAATTATTAGTTTGTTAAATTATATATAAAAGTATATTAAAAATATTTTATTATATAAAAGTAAAATACATCTTTTAAAATATTATTAGTTTATTAATTATAAAGTTTACTTGTTGTGTATATATATATATATTAAATAATAATTTTTAGTTTTCGTGATATTAGATATACATATATACACATACATGCTTACATATTCGTGCATACACGGGGTGAAAGATACGAGAAAATACAAGTTCTATAGTTGGTTTTTAAGGAAATAATTTCTAATTATTATTACTATTATATTTAATAAAATTATTTTAAAAACAAGAATATCAAAAATAACTAAAATATCGGGGTGGTAGGGGGTCAAACCCGCGACCTCCCCCCCCCCCCCCCCCCTAACAAAGAGACTTAATCAATTGGGCTATTAGCGACGTGTGAAGACTAAAGATGGAGGAAGATTCACATGGTGGCGTGGGAGAAGGAGGCAAGTCCAAAATAAAGAGGTGGTCAAGGTAACTCATGTCTTAGAGACATCAATAATTCTTTATTGACCAAATGGTGTTGAAGACTAAAGATGGAGGAAGATAGCCTTTGGAAACGCATTATTTTGACAATTCATGTACAGAGTTCTGGATGGGATATGATCCTTTTAAAAGTGGCATGAGCTTGTGGATGAATATAGCCAAGACGGCGAATATATTGAATTTCGATGTTTACATGGTAGGTGACTTGATAAAAGCTAACTTGGGTGAGGGGAGTAAAGTCAGCATCCGCTCCGATAATTGCCCGGGAATATGAATTTAAAGGAAGTTTGTCCTAATTTATTCAAGCTTGAAAAAAGACAGGTTTTGTAAAGTGTCACACTCCAACCTACGATAGAAATGCCGAAACATGAGCTGATTGCCAACAACTCTCAAGATACTATTATGCAACATTATAGATTTCAATATCTATTTAATAATTTCAAATAAATATATTCGTTACAATATCCCAAAAACAATTAAAGCATCAAACAAACATAACCATAAAATAATTGTCTCATTAAGTTTCTCTAATATAATTCCTTAAGTGATCTTCCAACTTCAACTACTTCACATCACACGATGACCTGCACATGCGTTAAAAATAAAATAGTTTTGTCAACACAAGGTTGAGTGAGCAACACACCAGTTTAAATGTATATATAATATATATAAAAAAATAAGTAATTGCAACAAGTCATATGAGAAATAAATTAACCAAAGGAGCAAGTATAATGAGATGTCGAGAAGCACGAGGCTATAACGACTAGCGTATGATCATACTATTCTGAGATTATGTTGGACCTCTCCGAATGCGAATCACGTAAAGTAAATAAGCACATAACAAGTATGGTATAAAATTTGTTAGCACGTAAGACAATAGTTTCAGTTTTGTATATATTTATATATGACAAAAGTAATTTACGCATATGTCCCCAAAACTTGGAAAACAAGTAAAAATACGGGGAATGTGGTACTCATCTTAACAGACGAACAAAGGTGAAAAGGGAATTTTAAGATTGATGATTCACGGACATCACGCGTTTGACGATAAGGCCTATAAAGAAAGATAGATACGGATACGCTAAGTTAATGAACTAGATCGATTAAGAAAGATCGATAATTATAATTATTTTTAAGTTACTATTGTACCCTTTTTAATCATAATTAATATAATTACATTATACGTAAAATTATTAGTTTTTTAAATTATAGATAAAAGTATATTAAAATATTTTATTATATAAAAGTAAAATACATCTTTTAAAATATTATTAGTTTATTAATTATAAAGTTTACTTGTTATATATATATATATATATATATATATATATATATATATATTAAATCATAATTTTTAGTTTTCGTGCTATTAGATATACATATATATACATATATGCTTACATAAACGTGCATACACGGGCGAAAGATACGAGAAAATACAAGTTCTATAGTCGGTTTTTAAGGAATAAATTTATTTAATAATTATTACTACTATTATATTTTATAAAATGATTTTAAAAAGAAGAATATCAAAAATTACTAAAATATCGGGGGTGGCAGGGGGTCGGTGTGACAACAGCCAAATTTCAGGTTAACTTCGTTAACTAAACACAGTTAAACCTTGTTGACTAGGCTTGTAAACTCAGTTAGTTCTGTTAACTATGTTAATGAACTCTTGTACATGTGGTGTCATGTTTATGAACTCTTGCACATGTGGTGTCATGTATGCGTACATTTAAGTTAATGTGTCGTTGGTGATTTAAACAAGAATAAGTGGCTAATTAAAACTAGAATAATAAACTCGTCATGCATGTTATAATAAACGTGGTATGTGGCATGTACTGTATATGATAAGTATAATGTGTTATACGATCAATATGTTATATTACTAGTTGTTACATGCTCATATGATTTATAAGAAGGCAAGATGATTAAACAAGTTACATTATATATTATGTTACATATTAGTTATTTAATGGAACCTTAGATTATAATACATAGGAAATGTTTTATAAATTATGTAACATGTCATATATTGATTAATAAAAAAATAGCCTAAGGTATTATTCCATTAAATCAATAATAAAGTTTTATTAATACAAAGAAGTTAAAAACTATTGGATTTCCAAAACTTTTCCTTTCCCTTTACCTGTCTTGCCTTGGCCGTGAACCACACACACACACACACTCACTTTGTTTTGCAAACACTCTCTTTCAATCTCATTTCCATACACAAAAGGTTTGGTGATTATTGGGAAGCAAGGGGAGTAAACATTTGGATCAATCAAGTGAGTAGGTTATTATGTTTTATTTTATAAATATGAACCTTGTATCCAAATGATTTGGATCATAGAAAGGGGATGATCAAAGTTTGATGAGTCAAAAGAGTTGTATATGTTTTGGTTTAGAAGTTTGAGTCTTTTATAAGTATATTTGTTTTTCTTATGAAATCAAATGGATAATAAGAAGACATGAAATTTGATTGTGTAAGAATGATCTTTGATGATTTAAGATGATACGGATGTAAAAAACATGACTTTTGTGAATTGTGGTTAGAATCTGCTTGTTGATAAACTTTGTTTCTTAGATTCTATGAACAAGTAACTTGAATCTAATTTTCAAAACGTCGAGAATCTTAATTTTTGGACTTTGTTTGAATGCTTTTTATTAATTTACAAAATCGGGTTGCAAACCTGATTGAGAGGTAAATTTTCTGAGTTGTGTTATAAATTGCATAACTTGATGTTAAAAATAGATATGGATATAATTCTACTTATGGAATATTTTAAATTGAAGTAGGAATCTAATCCAATTGGTCATGCATCAATTGGACAAATATAGAATTTATGACAAATATTTGTTTACTGCTGTGTCAAAATATATATAAAATTAGGTTGATGTACTGTGTGAATATTCTGTATGTTTTGGTGAATTATAAAACTATGAAAAAAATATAAATTATACCTAATACTTTTGAGAATATGTGTAAATTATTTGGTAATTTAATTTCAAGTTTTGGATGATTGAAAACTTGGTAAAGATGATCAATATATTGATTGGTTAAAATAGTTGTAATTTGTAATATATTGATTATGCTAATTTGAATTTTGACTTTATGGGTCAACTTAAAACTATTTGACTAAGTGGTTAACCTTACTTGTGAAGTGTTGCAAGTGGTAGGAGTTAGACTTAGTCATAGGATTGTATGAAAAGTGGCTAAGTGCACATTTATTTGGTTATTGTTAAATTGTGTTTAGGAACATCATGTAATTACTCAAAGTCTAGAATATTGGTCAAAAATCATCAACGGGCCGTTGGTCAACATTTTAGTCAAAGGTCAATATTTTAGTCAATGGTCAACATTTTAGTCAACGGCCAACAAAACTCAATTTTTAGTCTTCGGTCATCTAGACTTGGACTTTTTAGTCAACGGTCAACAACTTGGACCTTTTGGTCAAAAGTCAAACGAAAAGTCAAACTTTGGTCAAAGTAAACAAAAGTCAAACTTTGGTCAAAGTCAAACTTTGGTCAAACTTTAAATAAACAAGGGAATTGTTTGGATAGTAAGGGTTCTAGGAATCGCTTAGCAAATACTTATAGTGCTTGTATGATTTAGGCACTAGAACAACTTGACTTAAGAAGTTGACTTTCAATTTGAACCGCATTCGAGGTGAGTTTCACCACCCCACTTTTTACTTACTCCTTTTGGGGGGAAAGCATGCAACATACAAAACTGTTTTTGGATATTGTAGACTTTTTAATACCTCATGTGTACATTGTGAACTTATACTGAAGTCCCCCATGCACATTGGACCGTTAACGATTGTACATTGGCTCAGTAATGAAAGGTAGTACTACTGGGTTTGACAAACCCCCTCGGGGCTCTCGGTTGAGGGAGTCGCCGGGCGTCTCATTTACTAGAAACACACTAGTCTTATATTAGACTCCGTGGGTGGCAACAAATTAACAAGTCAGCCGCGGTCACAATGGAACACACACTAATGTAACATGATTGCTAGCCTAATTAACTAGCGGTATTACTAATGCATACATTATCCGTACAATATCTATTCTTTACTACTTGCAATGTTTACTTACTAAATGGTTTGTTTGAGAAACTTGTTTTTAAACTCAAACTGTGAACTCACCAACCGTCGTGTTGACCAGTTTTAGCATGTCTTTCTCAGGTCGCTGATAGTGCAAGGATAGGAGTTGCATTCATGATCACCAATAGACATTGCATCATAAGTTGGAACCTTTTTACTTAATAATGTTATGGCTTGCGCATGTTTTGGGTGCCTTAGACTATTTGGTTTTGCTTAGGGATGTTTTCCAGTTATGTTAGGCTTCCGCATATTAAACCATTAAGACATTAACTCAGAATGGTTTTCCCAAATATGGGAAAATTAAGTTTATTTAAAATATTTAGACACTAATAATTGAGATCCTGGTTTGTCACACACCTCACGGTAAAATCCCGCATGTGGAAATTGAGGTGTGACAGATTGGTATGAAAGCCATTAGTTATAGTGAACCAGGTTGCATTCTAGTTAGTGATAAGTGAACTAGGTTGCATTCTTAACTATGACTGTACTTGATAGGATAGTTACAACACACACATATTGGGTACTTATTCGTACACTCTCCTATGTTGCAGTATGTCATCATCCAACTCCGATCGTGCTCTTGGAAAAGAACCCGTCACCGAAAGTGACGAACCACTGTCACCAACTCATCCTACATCACCTTTGTCACTAGGGACGAAGTGGCACCGTACCGAATTGCCGGAAGGAGCAACACCTCTAGGTGAATCATCTCATGCTCACTTGCTTAGGAGACAGAAGACATGGGACTGGTACCCGACTTATGTTTCTAGTCTCGTCTTGAAGGAGCATGTCCTACCTATGCCTAGTTTAACTAACCCTTCGTTACCCAATGATCCGATAACCGAGCCTAAACTTCCTGTACTTCCGTGTCATGAATTTCAAGTGATAGCTGCTGTGGTGGCTTCGTCGGAGCGCCAACGTAGTCAAATGGAAGATAACAGATTGGGGATATATTATTTGAGGAGAGATTTAGATATGGCTAAGATTAGGATTTCAGAACTGACGGATAGGAACAGTCAACTTGGGGAATACCATCGTGGAATGGTACGAGCTTTTCACAACGTGAAAACTGAAGTTGCTGAACTGGTTGGTAGAGTGCAGCATTTGACAGGCCATCTGGGTCTGGCAGTTGATCGTATTAGAGAATTGGAGGAACATCATGGACCTGAAGAGGATCCTGAGGAGGACCCTTAAGAGGAACCGGAGGAGGACCCCGAAGAAGGGCCAGCTGACAGTGCTGGGTCTGAGGTGACTGACTGATGATGGAAGGATTTTTTTTTCATGCTTAGTTTTCATAAACCTAGATGGGGAGGGTTGTCTCCATCCAACTAATACTTTTCGGATTTTGGTATTTGAACTTAAGTACTTTGTAAACGGTTTTTACAAGTTATTTATTCAAGTATTATTGTCTGAATTTATTATGTTGTGGTTATATGATTGCATGCCATTTACTTTATACTAGAATAATGGTTGGTATTAGAAGAATTAACATTATGGTATTTTGTGAATGTGAAGAATTAAGTCTGGTCGTGGAGGACGCAGCAGAAATGGTGGTGGAAACCTTAACTTGACTCAAGCCGAGTTAGCAGTGCTAATTAATGAGCATGTTACGGCTGCGATGGCCGCGGCTCAGGCTCAGGGCCAACCGCAGGGAGGTAAAAATCCCATACTTATTTGTCAAGAATCAGACAAATGTACTACTTAAGTGATTATATCCACAAATCTTGAAACTTAAGTGTACCTCTTCTTTAATTCAGGTCAAGTCGGTTGTACTTTCAAAAACTTCATGGACTGTAAGCCGAATGCTTTCTCTGGTTTGGAAGGAGTAGTTGGGTTGTTACATTGGATAGAGAAAGCAGAGTCTGTGTTCTTTATGTGCAACTGCCCAAATGAGAGTAAAGTAAAGTGCCACTGGGACTCTAGAAAAAGCAGCTCTTACCTGGTGGAGTTCCCAGGTGCTATTGATGGGACTTAATGTGGCCAACGCTTTGACTTGGGCTGAGTTTACTGAACTACTGAAAGAGGAGTATAGCCCGAGAGATGAAGTGCAGAAACTAGAACAAGAATTTTGGAATCTTCGCAAGGATGGTTCAGAAGTTGAAACCTATATGAACCGATCGCATGAACTTGCTGTGTTGTGCCCACAAATGGTGAATCCTGCCTACAAGAGGATTGAGAAGTATATTGATGGTCTAGTACCACAAATTCAGGGAATGGTAACTTCGTCAAGGCCGACTACAATTCAAGAAGCTATTCGTTTAGTTCATAAACTAACCGAACAAGCTATCAAGCAAGGGACATTGCCACCAAAGAAATCGACTGCAGGATCAAGTGAAAACAAACGTAAGTGGGAGAACAACAACAACCACAGTTACAGGAACAAATCACCATATTCCAGCAACACCCAGCATCGTCAGAGCAAACGATTTGAACCTACCCGGAACAATCACTTTAACCCTAACCAGAATCAAGGGGGTTATCAGGGTCGACATCCCAGATGTAACAAGTGCAATCTGCATCACGTTGTTCAGTGTGAAAAAGTAGCTTGCCAGCGTTGTGGAAAGCCGGGTCATGAAGCGAGAGTTTGTCGGGGAGAACTTAAGAATAAGAAACCACAAGCTCAAGAGAAATCAAAGAAATGTTACGAGTGCGGACAAGAAGGACATTTCAGGCCAGACTGTCCAAAGCTCAAGAATAAGAACAATGGTGTGAACAACAACAATGGTAAAGACAACAATGGTGGAAATGGAAACTCTGGTGGAGAAGGAAGAGGAAGAGCATTCATGATCGGATCAGGTCAGGCTCTATCCGATTCTTCTACTGTTAATGGTAAATTTATGTTGAATGGGCGTCCTGCCCTAACCTTATTTGATACCGGAGCAGATAGAAGTTTTATTTCTTCTAAGTTTTGCAAACTAATAGAACACAACCCATCAACTTTAGAGTCGAACTATTTAATTGAACTCGCCAACGGGAAAACCGTTGAGGTATCTCAGATTCTTAAGGAATGCAAATTAGTATTGTCCACTCATACGTTCGACATTGACCTTATACCAATTGAACTTGGTAGTTTTGATGTGGGCATTGGTATGGATTGGTTATCCGCGCATCAAGCCGCAGTAGGTTGTCATGAGAAGGTAGTTCGTATTCCAGTCGCTGATGGAGAAGTCCTAACTGTTCAAGGAAAAGAGGGTGGTATCGCCATGGGTGTTATCTCGATGATGAGGGCTCAAAAGTTGTTATGTAAGGGACACTTGCCAGTTTTGGCGATGTTGTCCGACACGAGGACGGGAGAGAAACGAATCGAGGATATTTCTATCGTCAGGGATTTTCCTGAGGTATTTTCTGAAGATCTACCTGGTCTTCCGCCCCACAGACAGGTCAAATTTCAGATCGAATTAACCCCGGGAGAAACTCCTATTGCTCGCGCACCTTATCGACTCGCGCCTAATGAGTTGGAGGAACTGTCGAAACAATTGAAAGACTTGTTAGACAAGGGTTTTATTCGTCCAAGTTCATCACCATGGGGAGCTCCTGTGTTATTCGTAAAGAAGAAGGATGGAACTTTCCGGATGTGTATCGCCTATAGAGATCTTAACAAGGTTACGATCAAGAACCGATACCCTTTACCACGTATTGATGATATGTTTGACCGATTTCAAGGATCTTGTTATTATTCGAAAATTGATCTTAGATCGGGTTATCATCAACTCAGAGTTCGGGAGGAGGACATATCAAATACGGCATTTTGCACTCGTTATGGCCACTATGAGTTTGCATTTATGCCATTTGGGTTAACAAACGCACCCACGGTATTCATGGATCTCATGAATCGCATTTGTAAACCATATCTAGATAAGTTTGTCATTGTGTTTATTGATGATATCTTGATATACTCAAAGACTAAGCAGGATCATGAACGACATTTACGGTTGATTTTGGAACTTCTGAGGAAAGAGCAACTTTTCGTAAAGTTTTCGAAATGCGAATTTTGGATCCGAGAGGTTCAATTCTTAGTTCATGTGGTTAACGCGAAAGGTATTCATGTTGACCCAGCTAAGGTTGAGTCCATTAAGGATTGGCCGACCCCAAGAACGCCGACCGAGATTCGCCAATTTCTTGGTTTGGCTGGTTATTATCGGAGGTTCATTGAAGGATTCTCAAAGATCCCACAACCACTCACTGCTCTAAACCAAAAAGGCATTTTGTACAAGTGGGGAGAGGAGCAGGAAGCAACATTTCAAACGCTTAAGCAAAAACTTTGTAGTGCACCGATTCTATCTTTGCCAGATGGAGTCGATGACTTTGCTGTATATTGTGATGCTTCCATCCAAGGTCTTGGATGTGTACTTATGCAACGCGAGAAAGTTATAGCGTATGCTTCTAGACAATTGAAAGTCCACGAGAGAAATTATACGACTCACGATTTGGAATTGGGAGCTGTTGTCTTCGCATTAAATATTTGGAGACATTATCTTTATGGAACAAAGTGTACCATCTACACTGACCATAAGAGTCTTCAGCATATATTCGAGTAGAAAGAGCTCAATATGAGGCAAAATGAGATGGGTAGAACTTCTCAACGACTATGAGTGTGCTATTAAGTATCATCCGGGAAAAGCTAATGTGGTAGCTGACGCTTTAAGTCGTAAGGAAAACCTAAAGCCTCGAAGAGTTCGAGCATTGTAGTTAACTATACATGCAGGATTGCCGAAAAGAATTCGAGAGGCTCGGATTGAAGCCTTAAAAGCAGAGAATTTGGATTTCGAAGCCTTGCGTGGAATCAATGGGAAGTCCGAAGTCGAATCTGATGGAATTCGGTATTACAACGGCCGAATTTGGGTACCTCGTTATGGGAATTTTCGTGAATTGGTCATGGACGAGGCACACAAATCTCGGTATTCTGTGCACCCAGGTTCATATAAGCCTGGTATGAAAGAAGAAATTGCTAACTATATAGCAAAGTGCTTGACATGTGCTAAGGTAAAGGTTGAGTATAAGAAACCATCTGGTTTGCTTCAGCAACCAGTAATCCCAATGGGTAAATGGGAACAAATATCCATGAATTTCATAACCAAATTACCTAAGACTCCTAATGGATACGATACTATTTGGGTTATAGTGGATCGTCTGACAAAATCAGCACATTTTCTAACTATCCGCGAGACCGATAAGATGGATAGGTTAGCTAGGATTTATATTAAGGAAATTGTCACTCGTCATGGAGTACCAATTTCTATTATATCTGGCTGAGATGCTCGATTTACTTCAAATTTCTGGCAGTCATTACAAAAGGCATTGGGAACACGCCTAGATATGAGTACAGCTTACCATCCACAGACAGATGGTCAGAGTGAACGAACGATACAAACTTTGGAGGATATGCTTAGAGATTGCGTCATTGATTTTGGTAAGAATTGGGAAACTCACTTACCTTTAGTTGAGTTCTCCTATAATAATAGTTACCACACGAGTATAAAAGCGGCACCTTTCGAAGCTCTGTATGGGCAAAAGTGTCGATCACCACTCTGCTGGGCAGGAGTCAGTGAAAGTCAGCTAACTGGACCCGAGATAGTCCACGAAATGAATGAACGAATTGTGCAAATCAGAAATCGTATGGCAGCAGCCGAGATCGCCAAAAGAGCTACGCTAATAAACGTAGGAAACCTCTAGAATTTGAAGTTGGAGACAGAGTGCTTTTGAAAGTGTCACCTTGGAAAGGTGTTATTCGTTTTGGGAAACGTGGAAAACTAAACCCGCTCTATGTAGGACCATTCGAAATTATTAAATGAATTGGCCCTGTTGCATACAAATTGGAATTACCAGAACAACTCAGTGGAGTACACAACGTTTTCCATGGGTCGAACCTTAAGAAGTGTTTAGCAGACGAAACTCTCAAAGTTCCCTTAGAGGAATTAGCAATTGATAAAAAGTTACACTTCGTGGAGGAACCAATTGAGATTATGGATAGGGAGGTAAAAACCCGAAGACACAACAAACCTCTATTTTTCGTGTTCATTGGAACTCGAGACGTGGACCAGAGTTCACGTGGGAGCGCGAGGATCAGATGAAAGAAATGTATCCTCACTTATTCAAACCCAATGATAAACTTTAAGTACGATCTAAATTTCGAGACGAAATTTATTTTAACAAGGGGATGATGTGACAATCTAAATTTTTTTTCCTACATTTCCTTTCCAATTCTTGAGTTACATCTTACAATTTTCAAGACGAAAATTCTTTTAACAAGGGGATGATGTGACAACTACCAAATTTCAGGTTAACTTCGTTAACTAAACATATTTAAACCATGTTGACTAGGCCTATAAACTCAGTTAGTTCTGTTAACTATGTTAATGAACTCTTGTACATGTGGTGTCATGTATATGAACTCTTGTACATGTGGTGTCATGTATGCGTACATTTAAGTTAATGTGTCGTTGTTGATTTAAACAAGAATAAGTGGCTAATTATAACTAGAATAATAAACTCGTCATGCATGTTATAATAAACGTGGTATGTGGCATGTACTGTATATGATAAGTATAATGTGTTATACGATCAATATGTTATATTACTAGTTGTTACATGCTCATAAGAAGGCTAGATGATTAAACAAGTTACATTATATGTTATGTTACATATTAGTTATTTAATGGAACCTTAGATTATAATACATAGGAAATTTTTTATAAATTATGTAACATGTCACATACGGATTAATAAAAAAAATAGCCTAAGGTATTATTCCATTAAATCAATAATAAAGGTTTATTAATACAAAGAGGTTACAAACTATTGGATTTCCAAAACTTTTCCTTTCCCTTTCCCTCTCTTGCCTTGGCCGTGAACTACACACACACACACACACACACTTTGTTTTGCAAACACTCTCTTTCAATCTCATTTCCATACACAAAAGGTTTTGTGATTATTGGGAAGCAAGGGGAGTAAACATTTGGATCAATCAAGTGAGTAGGTTATTATGTTTTATTTTATAAATATGAATCTTGTGTCCAAATGATTTGGATCATAGAAAGGGGATGATCAAAGTTTGATAAGTCAAAAGAGTTGTGTGTGTTTTGGTTTAGAAGTTTGAGTCTTTTATAAGTATATTTGTTTTTCTTATGAAATCAAATGGATAATAAAAAGACATGAAATTTGATTGTGTAAGAATGATCTTTGATGATTTAAGATCATAAGGATGTAAAAATCATGACTTTTGTGAATTGTGGTTTGAATCTGCATGCTGACAAACTTTGTTTCTTAGATTGTAGGGGGAATAACTTGATGATACGTTTGTGTTTCTGGTTGATTTTTGATTTAATGAACAAGCACTTTGAATTTAGTTTTCAAAAAGTCGAAAAGCTTAATTTTTGGACTTTGTTTGAATGCTTTTTATTAATTTACAAAATCGGGTTGCAAACCTGATTGAGAGGTAAATTTTCTGAGTTGTGTTATAAATTGCATAACTTGATGTTTAAAATAGATATGGATATAATTCCACTCCTGGAATGTTTTAAATTGAAGTAGCAATCTAATCCAATTGGTCTTGCATCAATTGGACAAATTAGAAGTTTTGACAAATATTTGTTTACTGCTGTTTCAAAATAGAGATAAAAATTAGGTTGATGTAGTGTGTGAATATTCTGTATGTTTTGGTGAATTATAAAATTATGAAAAAAAATATATGTTATACCTAATACTTGTGAGAATATGTGTGAATGTTTTGGTAATTTAATTTCAAGTTTTGGTTGGTGAGAAAAATCGGTTTTGGATGATTGAAAACTTGTTAAGGATGATCAATATATTGATTGGTTAAAATAGTTGTAATTTGTAATATATTGATTATGCTAATTTGAATTTTGACTTTATGGGTCAACTTAAAACTATTTGACTAAGTGGTTAACCTTACTTGTGAAGTGTTGCAAGTGGTAGGAGTTAGACTTAGTCATAGGATTGTATGAAAAGTGGCTAAGTGCACATTTCTTTGGTTATTGTTAAATTGTGTTTAGGAACATCAAGTAATTACTCAAAGTCTAGAATATTGGTCAAAAATCATCAATGGGCCGTTGGTCAACATTTTAGTCAAAGGTCAATATTTTAGTCAATGGTCAACATTTTAGTCAACGGCCAACAAAACTCAATTTTTAGTCTTCGGTCATCTAGACTTGGACTTTTTAGTCAACGGTCAACAACTTGGACCTTTTGGTCAAAAGTCAAACGAAAAGTCAAACTTTGGTCAAAGTCAACAAAAGTTAAACTTTGGTCAAAGTCAAACTTTGGTCAAACTTTAAATAAACAAGGGAATTGTTTGGATACTAAGGGTTCTAGGAATCGCTTAGCAAATACTTATAGTGCTTGTATGATTTAGGCACTAGAACAACTTGACTTAAGAAGTTGACTTTCAATTTGAACCGCATTCGAGGTGAGTTTCACCACCCCACTTTTTACTTACTCCTTTTGGGGGGAAAGCATGCAACATACAAAACTGTTTTTGGATATTGTAGACTTTTTAATACCTCATGTGAACATTGTGAACTTATACTGAAGTCCCCCATGCACATTGGACCGTTAACGATTGTACATTGGCTCAGTAATGAAAGGTAGTACTACTGGGTTTGACAAACCCCCTCGGGGCTCTCGGTTGAGGGAGTCGCCGGGCGTCTCATTTACTAGAAACACACTAGTCTTATATTAGACTCCGTGGGTGGCAACAAACTAACAAGTCAGCTGCGGTCACAATGGAACACACACTAATGTAACATGATTGCTAGCCTAATTAACTAGCGGTATTACTAATGCATACATTATCCGTACAATATCTATTCTTTACTACTTACAATGTTTACTTACTAAATGGTTTGTTTGAGAAACTTGTTTTTAAACTCAAACTGTGAACTCACCAACCGTCGTGTTGACCAGTTTTAGCATGTCTTTCTCAGGTCGCTGATAGTGCAAGGATAGGAGTTGCATTCATGATCACCAATAGACATTGCATCATAAGTTGGAACCTTTTTACTTAATAATGTTATGGCTTGCACATGTTTTGGGCGCCTTAGACTATTTGGTTTTGCTTAGGGATGTTTTCCCGATATGTTACGCTTCCGCATATTAAAACATTAAGACATTAACTTTGAATGGTTTTCCCAAATATGGGACAATAAAGTTTATTTAAAATATTTAGATGTTGTTTGTAGTAACTAATTATTGAGATCCTGGTTTGTCACGCGCCTCGCGGTAAAACCCCGCATGTGGAAATTGAGGATGTGACAGTCGGCCCGTGACCTGCCCCTCATAACAAAGAGACTTGACCAGCTGGGCTATCAGCGACATGCGGCATAATACCAGAACTGATATTTTATAAACGGATACAGATTTAACCAGATTAAGAACAAAACAATAGAAACATCAATCAAGTTAACTATGGATTGTTAACACAATTCATGTTAGGGTTGCTGTTATAAGACCAAAGACGATTATAATTCATGAACCAATTACCTCTTACACTGATACGATGTTGATTAATTAGCACATAACAGTGCCGACCACGAAGGAACAAGGACACGATCAAGCAGACAAATATAATTCAATCAACTTTAGGGGTATATACGGCGATGGTATAAGGATGCGGTCTGCAAGGTCAATTAGTTTATGGTGTTCGTTTACGTGTATAACAATAAATGGGTTAAATGGCGGTTTGAATAATAAGTTAGTACTTATCATAAATATGTATATATCCTAGTTACTGATGATGGTGAAGCTCGTTATAGCAAGGGGAATAACAACCAAGATTCAATTACCAAATTTGTTACGAGAATTGTGTCTCAAGTTGATGAACGGGTATACAGGTAAGCCAAACGGGTTGCGAATATGGGTTAACCAGGTTGTTTGATGGGTTATATGATAAATTTGCATTTTAGACCCTTGGGTTTGAAGATGGATGCATAAAGAGATAGGAGTTTATGTTTGGGTAAAAATTGTATACAAATCAAAGTTAATCTATATATTAAATAAATTATAATAACAAATAATATTAGTATAATATTAACTCAAATAACGTGATAAAATTTCCCGAACATCGAAGTAAGTCGGGTTTTAATAAAGATACAGTTTTCGAAAAGTCCAAGTTGTTACATAAAGTAAGTGGACGATTTTGTCCTAATTTAAAGGTTTGATCGACAGACCCGAGATCAGAGCAAGAAAGAGATGAATGGGAGCACTGCTTTCAATTAATGAGCACGATGAATTTGAGGGGGGGGGGGAATCCTAGGGTTGGTTTGGAACTAAGGATAAAGAATTCTTAGTGAGATCGGGTAAGGGATGTTAGTGACGAATAAGGGCACTAACAACAATTAAATAATGAAATGAAGTAAATTGTTCCGACAACATCTAATATTCATGTTTTGAGAGTGAAAATTGATGGAATCCCAAGAAAGATGACTCTAGAAAGAAGGAACGTTATGTTGGGAGACAATTGATGTTCTCTTTGTGACTCAGGTTACGAGACGACAAACAATAATACTACGGGTTATTTATTATTGGCAGTGGCGTAGGAGCATATAAGTCGGTACAAAATCCCTCCGATCTGTGGTTTCTCGGTTAGAGACATGTTAGATCTCTGTACGTCTTTTTAATCTATGAGAAGTTGAGAAGGGGGTGTTTCATGGGATCATGATAATTACTTGTTGGAGAACTTGGAAGACAAGAAATGGGAAGATCTTTAAAGAAAATAAGTAAAGATTGAAGATTTAATTAGGAACATAAAGGCATTTTGATTTCTTTAGTACTAGAATAGGTCAAAAATCAGGAACATAGAATGATCAAAATGGTGTAAATTTATGTTCATATATTATCTTTTTTGTTTTGTTGGTGGCTTCTCTCCAGCTGTGAAGATTACTCTTTGTACGTTGATAGTTTGTTTATAAAAGTTTACATTTCGAAACAAAATATATACCATTTGTCAACTACCTGTTATAGCAATTGAGTTTTCTTTTTGTCCACATTTACCTCCACAAGACCCATCTAGTATACTTTAGCCACAAACACCAATATTTACACTTTTGACGCTAACAATGATAATAAAGTATTACATTTTGGTTAAAATTAACGGGAAGATAGAAACTAATGAATACCAAGACATCACCAAAGACTACTTCCTAGTTTTAGAAATGTACTATTCAGTATATATTGCTAAACGTTGGATGTTACATGGCTAGATATGCACGTTATGACGAGTTAGGTGCACACTAAAAAAACACAACAATAAGAAGATTTTCTCCGACACATTGACTCGTCAGAAAACCGTCTGCGAATGGGGTCTCGTCAGTAATCTATCAGTGATACCTTGTCGAATATTGAGAGTGTGGGTAAAACGTTTTCAATGGATTATAACGAACACCTATGGATCAGCGACAAACTTAATGAGGACAGATTGTCCACTGATCATAGTAAATATTACCATGATAAATTCACTAGCTGATTAGCGCTGAAATACCTATCATTAGAACTCAAGCTAGGTGTTGGTCTTGATTGTTTTTGGCGCAAAGCAATTTCATCATCATCGGACATCCTCCAACTCCTTTTGTAATTGCGTCCATTTTCGTACTCTCGTGGATGGATATTTTCCTCATGGCTCCATTACTTCCATTTTCCTCGATCTTGCACGGTGACAATCTATAAGTATTAGATAAACGATTTGTAAGTTGTAGACACATAATAATTACATCATAAAAAATCATTACGTACCTTTGGATCAAGACAAGGAGCGTGAGATCTTCCATTTCTGGAATAACCAACCTTACCCTTCATAGTATTTCAGAAGCACGATAGGCTATGATAGCAAACAAAGAAAATTAGTGTTTTTTTCACTAGCATATCATCACTTTAAAGATCTTTGACTAAACAAATTATGGTGCATATAACAGTTCCCCCACATGCTTCTTTATGTGCGCCATCTCAAAAAGAGCAAGAGTAGAGGGATCATGTATATGCTTTGCAACCTAAAGTGAAATCCTAAGTTGTCGGTAAATAAAAAATAAAAATATTAGAGAACGTTATAAAAGACTTTAAAAATGTTCCATAAACATCAAACCACGGTGTGTTGGGATGACTTCCCTCATACTTTGGGGTGTTACGACCATCCATGGCGATCTTTTACTTCTCCATTATGTTGTGTCATTCCAAAACCTTAACATGACATGTCGTACTATCATAGGGACACTACTTTGCATAAGGAAGACAAAATATCAAAAATTTAAATTAACAACATAACTCAAAGCAAGACAGTAAATCATAAAAATAAATTAACAATTGAATGCAAAGTAAGACAAAATAAGTCATAACATAACTTACATCTCTCAATCTACCGAACCTCCTCCCAGTGGTCATGATGTCGTCTATAGCATTCGAGCCACACTCAAACCTCGAATGGCGTCTAGTGATCATATATGATTAATCTCAATATCTTTCAATGAAAATCAAACATGCTCTTCATTAACTAGGTCATCAACGCATGGTTCACAACAATAGAATATTATGTTGAGGTTGTCCCCTTGTTGCGCATTAATGTAGCGAATCCTACCATTAGTGTTACCATTGTTCATCCCAATGTTGTAAAAGTCGGATTCCAAGGTCTTGGAATCAGCGATTCCAATGTCCTCGGACATCAACTGTGGCGTCTTTTTCCAACTCGGCCACCATTACTCGACAAGGTCCAACTCGGTCACAATATTTTTTTTTTAATTTTTTAATTTCTAGTAAAAAATTAAAAATAACAACAAAACATGAACCTTTTGAATTATGTTTTTTTTTTTCAAATGAATTATGCTTATTTTGACGTGAATTATGTTTATCTTAACATATATATATATATATATATACATGTAATATCCAATAATTATTTTATATTATATTTATCATGTCCGAGTACAAGCCGAGTACTCCCTACAAGGGGATCGGCCGTCTAGAGACCGCCTACTGAGTTTTACAACATTGGTTCATCCTACTTGTGGCATATGTTGTTGCTTCTAATAATACTTAAAACATTGCCTCGCTATGTCAAGTCTAGTCACGTTAATTCAAATTCAAACAAACCACGTACTTATTTCTACTGTGTACACGACAGGGGTGAGCAGAAAACCGAATTAACCGAACCGAAACCGAATTAACTGAAAAACCGAACCAAAGCACTAACCGACGGTTAATTTTTTTTTTTTTTTTTTGAAAAACCGAACTTTTGGTTTCAATTCAGTTATCCATTTTAAAAAAACCGAAAAATAACCGAACTGAACCGATTGATGGTGATAAATATTATCAAGATGATGAATAATGGACTACACTTAGAAGATAAATAAGATAATGAATGAATATTGAGACTAAACTTATAATGCTGTTTTAATTAAGAATTTGTTTGAATTTTAAAAGCTATTTAACTAGCAACTTTGTATTCGTATAGTTCCACGTGTCCATTTTTTTTTCTAATTCAATATATATTTGGTACTCTAATACGTTCTTATACAAGCTTAAAATATGCAATTTTATTTTTAATTTTTTTTTTTTTGCAATATCTACACATAATTGAAAAAAACCGAAAATAACTGAAACCGGAAAACCGAAAACCGAATGATTTGTATATTCATATAACCGCTACTTTGGTCTCGGTTTGGCTTTCACCTAATAACCGAACCGGACCGTGCTCAGCCCTAGTACACATATTAATCTAACCACAATGCCAGATGTCCAATCTAACAAATTCAATCAAACTACATACGCATTCCAACAATGTACACATACCAATTTAACCAAATGTTAATCTATCCATAATCCATGTCATAATATACAACTCACATAAGTCATTATGTTTTAAAGACATATGCAGGGGCAGATCCAGTGTTCGGTCATAACGAGAGCAAAGAATCTCTTTGCAAAGGAAATTTTTTGGAAATTATGGACTTAATTCTACTTCATGATAAGGAACTTCGAGAATTGCCAAAACCCGCAGGTAATAATAAATCTCCAACTATTCAAAAAGATGTTGCTGATTGTTTTGAGGAAGAGGTTCTAAATTCTATTTTCAAAGGTGATGATGTGTTTGATTTGTTAGTTGATGAGTCTAGTGATGTGTCAAAAAAACAACAAATGCTAATTGTATTACGATACGTTGATAAACGCGGACCTGTTGGTCTTGTTCATGTGATGGAGGCATCTTCTTTGGCTCTCAAGTCTGCCATCGACTGCTTTTTTGCTAAATACGGATTGAGATTTACAAGGCTAAGAGGCCAAGGATATGACGGCGCAAGCAATAAGCGTGGTGAGTTTAATGGTTTAAAAGCAAAGATCTTAGAAGAAAATAAGTCGGCATATTACGTGCATTGTTTTGCTCACCAACTTCAGTTAGTAGTTGTGACAGTTGCAAAAAAAACATCTAGGTGTTGTGAACTTTTTGACAATTTAAGCATTCTGATGAACGTGGTTTGCTCTTCTTGTAAGCGAACAAATATACTTCGAGAAAAAGAGAAGGTGAGAGTGGAAAAAGAAATTGGTAGTGGTATACTTGAAACAAGAAGTGGGTTAAACCAAGAGCTTTCTTTTATACGACCTGGAGATACAAGATGGAATTCTCATTACAAGACATTTATATGTTTGGTTGATATGTTTTCCTCAATTATTAGAGTGCTTATATGTGTTAGAGATGAATGTAGTAATCCTTCTTCTCAAAATCAAGCAATCAAGATGTTAGCCTATTTAAACTCATTTGAATTTGTTTTTTATTTGCAATTGATGTTACACATTTTAGGGCTCACGGATGTATTGTCACGAGCTCTACAAAGAAGAGAACATGATATTTTCGAAGCTGTTTCATTGGTGGAAACGACAAAAGGACAGTTGCAAGAATATAGAGAAAATGGATTTGATCAACTTTTAGAGAAAGTACATTTATTTTGTGGAAAACATGGTATTCAAATTTTGAGCATGGCAGAAAACTATGTCGAAGACGCTGGTTATAGACCCAAAAGACAAAGGTACACAATCACCAATCAACATTATTATAATTTTGATTGTTTCAACAGTGTTGTCGATATGGAATTCAAGAATTTGGTGATCGCTTTAATGAGATTAACACGGATTTACTTCAAAACATGTTGGCTTTCAATCCGTATGATTCATTTTCTAAGTTTGATGCATCAAAGTTAATGAGATTGTGTGAGTTTTATCCATATGATTTTAATAATGGGGACAAAATTGTTCTTGCATCTCAACTTGGCTTGTACATTGATAGTGTGCGAAAAGATGAAAGATTTGCTAACCTGAAAGGTATTGCGGATCTTGCTAGAGTTATGGTGGAAACAAGGAAACATATCTATTTTCATTTGGTTTATTGATTATTAAAGCTAACGTTAGTTTTGCCTATTGCAACCGCAACGGTTGAGAGATGTTTTTTGGCAATGAAGATCATAAAGACAAATTTACGTAATCGAATTGGTGAAGATTTTTTTAATGCTTGTGTAATTTGTAGTGTTCAAAAAGAAGCACTTTTAAGTGTTATGAATGAAGCTGTAATTGACCGTTTTCAAAAGATTAAATCACGTAGAGGTCAATTGTAATATGTATTTTGTTTATTTTTAATGAAATTTATTGTTTACATTTTTACACGTAGTTTGTTTATTGTAAATTCTTTACTCGACCCGTTTCAGTTTGACCTAACTCGTTTTGGTTTGACTTGTTTTAGTTTGAATTGATGAGTTCTAGGTTGAACTTTTTTTTGCATCCACTGGCTAAATTTTCTGGATCCGCCACTGGACATATGTGTGCTTAAGGTACACTTCTGGGCATTATGGGGCATTGTCATTCGTTAATGGGTTCGTTTAGGTTACACGACAAAGCCAAATTATATCATTTCAGTTATTTTAGTGTCAGCGTAGCAGCTGGGAAATGTTAACACCAGTGGCATTTTTATGGTTTTTTCTTCTAACACAAAGCCAAATTTTATTTTGGGGTTCTCCGATGACCTATCAGTAATTATCTACATATGTTATCTGCATGTAAAATGTGTTGGTGATGCATTGTATTCGTATCACTTTCATAAATTTCACTTTTATTAAAGAAGAAAAGACACTGTTGGTAAAATTTAAGCGTTAAAACCAAAAAATTAATTTGTCAAAATAACAAATAAAAAGATTAACATATAAAAAACAAAATATTTAAAATGATGTTTATTTGCTCGGCAAACTGGGGTTGTAGTAAAATCCATGCATCGTGGATCCCAGGCATTGAGACGGTAACTCAACACCAATTCGGTCGGTTTCAATTACATTTATTACAGTAATGGAGCTAAACAACGAATACACACATATATATAAATTAAAGTGAACCATTGCCTATTGGGGTGGGGGTGGGTGGGGGGGGGGGGTTCGGTAAACTTGCGCATTGTTGAAACCCAAGCGTTGTCGGTCACGGGTGTTGAGGCGGCATGTCTACACATAGTTGGTCGGTTTCCGTCAACTTCGTTATGGTACTAGACTAAAACAAAAAAAAATGACATAATTTGGTCGGTTTCCATTACGTTCGTTATGATAACTGAACTAAATAAAACGGAAAAGGAAAAACAAAATTCACGGGCTAATGCGGTGCTGCCAAGTGGGCCAATAGAGAGCTTCCGGTACCAAAGTTCTAATATATATAGTAGTAATTAGTAGTACATGAAGATAGACTATCGGAACATTTAGGGTGTTGCTAAACGTATCATACTCCATCCCATTTTTATTAAGTATATTCCATCCCTCAAGTTTCATATTTATACAATTCAAACATTTTTTTATTTATTTTTTTTTATTTTGTTATCTTTTATTATTATTGTCTTCATAACACATTTTTATAAGAATATTTTTTTACTATTTTTTATAAATTTAAAATGATTTTTTGTTTTTTATATAGGAAAAAACATCTTTTTATTAATCAAAATAAACATTTTTTATTTAATTTTAAAATACATTCTTTTTCTATAATTGTTTTAGTTGTTCAGAGATTTTTTTAATAGCTTTTGGAGCTATTTTGCATTTTTTAAACAAATTCCTTAATGTTTGTTAATAAATAAATAAAAAGAAAATGTGTTTATGTAATAAACTGCACAAATTTTGTGTTATAAAATGAAAACAAATATTAGAGAGAAGTAACATGGTAAATAAAATGTTTAAAGTAATTGAAATTTAATAAAGGGAGTATAAGGGCAGATAGGGCACTGCGTGATGAGCCATCAATCACGCGTGATGGCTCTTAGCACACCGTCGCCGGTCATTGCTCACGCGTGACCGTGGTTGGTTGTGTGATAGTCATCACGCAAGTGATGGGTGTTTATCAAGGACGGAGCCGTTTGGGATGGAGGGAGCCATTGGAGGGTTTTAAATGGTGAGAGGTGTAGTTGCCAGAAAATGCCGGAAACCTGCAACACCCAATTGCCGGAATCCTGCTTCGCCGGAAGTTGCTTATAAGGTAGCCGTTGGGGATGGAGGGCTTCAAGTTCATTCAAACTCCGTTAGCCTGTGACTTCACCTTCGCCGGAAGCTGCTTGTTAGATGGAGCTTTGTGTTGCTTCTTCGCTAGCCGTGATTCCTGTTGGTGTCTTCGGTGGTGACGATGGATTCGGAGTCCAGTGTGGGTGTGGGTTTGCAAGTCCAGTGGTGGTGATCGGGATGTGGGTTTGCAAGGTGGGTTTGGGTTTGCAAGGTGGGTTTGGGTTTGCAAGGGTGGGTGTCATCACACCACACCACCACCCCTAGTAAAATCCATCACATGTGATGGATTTGGGGTTGGTGATGTGGCACACCACCATTGGATGTGGTGTGTGAGGAGAAATGAACCACCCCTCCCCCCTAACAAATAGAAGGATGAAGTACATTTATCCTAAACCAATAGTTATAAGACTTTAACAGAGATACTTACTGGCTTTATAAGCTTAAGAATTCAAAAACTTGTAATACTGTCTAGAATCAAAAACAAAATACCTGTGCGACTTTCAGTTTGGGGTGGGAGTCCCTAGTGGTGCAGAGGCCGTTCTTTATAGCACGAACATGTTTTTAAGTAAGTTCCATTCTAATGGGTCATTGGCTATGATTACTATTAATTTTTTTAATGCCCTTAACTTGGTGGATAGGACTGCCCTTCTTAATGAGGTTCGAGTCCGATGCCTTTTATTTCCTTATGGGTGAACTTTTTATATGGGCAACCGGTCAGGCTATATGTGGGGGATGGCCACATTTGGTCCACCACTGGGGTTTAGCAGGGGGGCTCTTTGGGACCTCTTCTTTTTGCCTTAGTTCTGCACCCACTTATTCATCTGGTCCAGAGTTCCTGTAAGCTTCTCTTTCATGCTTGGTACCTAGATGATGGTACAATAATTTGGGACTCTAAAGAGGTTGCTAAAGCTTTAGATATTATCAGGTCGGAGGGTCCCCGCCTGGGCCTTGAACTTAATATTAAGAAAACCGAAGTATTTTGGCCGTCGTGCAATGGGGTTAAGGTGCAAGAGGGGGTGTTTCCCTGTGAGATTGGAAGACCCGTGCTAGGTATGAAACTCCTCAGGGGAGCACCATTAACCGGGATGTCGGGTTCATCAGTGAACTTACTTTGAAAAGGGCTTTGTGAGCTGTGGAGTTGGTGAGCTATCTCCCGCATTTGTGGGACCCTCAATGCGAGCTCCTTTTGCTCCGCTCATGTATGGGAGTTGGAAAGTTGTTGTTCGGTCTCAAAACATGCCAACCTGTGTATGTAGGGGAAGCAGTTTCTGTGTTTGACAATAGCCTTCGGGGGGCGATTGAGGACATCGTGGTTTGTGGTGGTGCCTTCTTTGGAGATTTTCAATGGAGGTTGGCATCACTTCCGACTCGTTTTGGAGGTTTGGGTTTATGTTCAGCTTCAGACGTTTCTACTTATGCGTTTGTGGCCTCGAGGGCACAATCTTGGGAATTGCAAGACCACATCCTTCGAGGTTGTGGTATTGATGGGTTTGACTTCGATATATGGGAGTGCGATAGATCGGTTGCACATTTCACTTCCCGATTTTGATATTAGGTGTTTCTCTAATAAAGACACCCCCCCTAAAGCCCAACATGCTTTGGCGAGTGCCCTTTATAGTGGAATCATCAATAGTTTGGAAATAAAGTTTGATTTATCCCCTCGTCAGAAAGCGGTGTTTGAGTGTCTTCGGGCTCCTCAGGCTCAAGATTTCTTAAGTATTCTCCCTATTGAAGGATTGGGCCAACATATGTCAGCTTTGGAGTACCGGGCCATCCTGAAGTATCGGTTAATGATCCCTTTGTTTCCGGCAGATTAGCCGTGCCCGGTTTGCCGTAAGGTTTGTTTGAATTCTTTTGGTGAGCATGCGATTCACTGCAAAGAGTTTCCTGGGTTTAAGTACATGCATGATTTGGTGAGGGATGTTCTATGCGATGTTCTTAAACGAGCCGGAATTTCGGTTAAAACGGAAGCCCTTGTAACTTTCTTACGAATCCTCAAGAAGAAAGATCTACATTACGACCGGCCGATATTCTTGTTTTTGGGTGGCTAGGGGGAAACACGCTTGTGTCGACCTCACAGGAGTGTCCCATCTTGTTGGGATTAGGGACAATGAGTTTGTAGCAGGCCAGGCAGCATTGAAGGCGGCATCGGGCAAGGTTGCTAAACACGAGAGAGCTTGTTTGGAGAATCAACATTTGTTTATCCCATTTGCATTTGACACTTTTGGTTTCTTAGCTCCGGATGCCGTGGACCTTTTGAATAGGGTTCAGAAAGTTGTGCATAGTAACGTATTGGCCGAAACTTTGTTTTTAGTAGGATTGAGTTTGCTGTCCAAAAGGGGTTGCGGCGAAGCTTGTTGTTCGCTTACCTACCACTTCATTGTAAATCGTTTGAATGTTTATATGATATTATTATTTACCCTTTAAAACAAAAATATTATCTTCTTGCAAATGAGAATTACACCCAAACAAAAACGGTTGTTGGAGTTACTCGAAATTAACTTGGTTTCTAAATGGTTGGGATTGCAAAACTGGACCAAGAGAAGAAAACATCAATTTCGCCAAAGTTAGGAATCCAATAAACTCGCCTTTATTGAAATAAAATAAATAAAGATTCTTAAAAACAAAATAATACAATTTGACACCTCCAAGTGCGCAAATATTACCACGATTTTTGTCCTTTTCCTCCAGTTTTTCACAACCTCGTAATCTAGTGTACTTGTCGATTCAACATTATTACAATGAAACCCGACTCAAATTCACTCCAAATTCACATGAAATTCAGTTGTTGGTTCCATGATTGAAACCTTATATATACACCACCATGATCCAGTGACGGACTCTGTATGATAATATTATATATAACAATTATGATGAAAATAATATTATTCTAGCTAGTAGTTAATTAGCTATACTTATTCTGGTATATATATATGATCCATGGCTAAAGGCCGGAAATTAATTTCCAGCCGGAGTGAGGTTCTGTTGGGTAGTTACGGATATGGCGGGAACACAACCAGTCACGACCAAGACGACGAAGAACTCAGAGAAGACGATGTGTGGTCGATGGTGGATAAAATGGTAAGTCAGGGCGGCCATGATTGGAACTCACGCGCCACGGTGGAGGTGGAGACTACGGCAAGGAGTAGTTATCGCAACCCGGTCCCACGTGGCGGTGGCGGTGGCGGGTTGTCTTCGGCGCTAGAGGAATCTCCAGGGATGGTGGTGTCCTCCCCGAGAATTGTGCACCATTTCCTCGGCGGGGACACCTTTCGTGGCGCAGGGCGCCAGGTGGCGGCCTCAGCGCCTGTGAATGTGCCAGACTGGTCAAAGATCTACCGAGTTGAATCGGTTGAGTCGATGCATGACTCGGATGATGTTACCGATGATCAAGATTTGGATATGGTTCCACCACATGAGTATCTAGCGCGTAGCCGTGGCTCGAATTCGGTTTACGTTGGTGCGGGTCGGACTCTTAAAGGAAGGGACTTGAGTCGGGTACGGGACGCGGTTTGGAGCCACACCGGGTTCAATGGTTAGGTTAAAGATGTCACATGTCCAAGTGGTTGAGAATGAATTTTGTTTAGTACAATAGTACATGTGTAATTTCATTGATTTTTCTTGAGCAATGACTCGGGTCATGTTGAACACTAACTCAGTGAGTCAACTCAGTAGCCATGGAGCTCAAGCATGGAACCCACTAGGACACTATTTTGATGTTTGTTGTTTTCTTATGTCTATTATTGTACTTAAATTTATTCAAGAAAAGTAGTTAATAATTTTGTTCTATTGTATGAAACAAAACATTTTTAGAAAAACCGTAAGAAATTTACATAAAATAATTTAGCTACTGATTAAAATTTGAGTTAGAAGACAAATTTGGAGGTCATTGTCTTGAATAGGCATGATGTCAATTCAAATATACATAAACACATACTTAAGCACTGTGATTAGTTGGAAAAATAATTCATCTAAAAAATAATAATAAATAAATAATAATAATTGAGTTCCATTATAAGCCATAGGTGAGGAATCCATTAAGGGTTTTTTTTTGGTTTATATAGATCTGGAATCATATATCATTTGTAGTGTATGAAAAAGATTGTAATACCTTATACGGTGACAAATGGTCCAAATTTCCAAGATTAATGGACGGAAACATAATTATTTGAGTAAGAGACCTAAGTTTGGATAAAGAAGGGACCAACTATAAAGAAAGATTTTAGAGTTTTAAGTATAAAATAAATATTTTATAGCTCAGTATAAACATGGAAATAAACAAAATACCATATTCCAAATCGCGTCGTTGATTTTCCTTTGATTTGTACGCTTCATACCGTATTATTATTCGTACTTGAATCAAACACTATATATCTTTATGATGTTGATCAAACACTATATATCTATATGTAAACATCACACTTTCTAATGACGAATGTTAATGCACTGTCTTACTAATTTATTAAAACAACACTAGTATTCCACATGAGATCATTCTATGGCATCCACATAGGATATCACCTAGATTTCATGTCACATATTACATTTCTTATTAATGCCAAATCACCACTAACTACTATAGAAACCTTAAAATTCAACCCCTCAAATTTATTTTTATCTCTCCCCTCCCCTCTCTCTCTCTCTCTCTCTCTCTCTCTTCGATATATTAGCCGTCAAGATTTTGTGTTCATTTTCATTTGTTTCGTCCCTTTCTTCGATATATTAGTCTTACACAACATTCCGGTAAAGTATTCATTCTTTTTAATTGTTATTTTATTTTCTTTGCACTTTGTTGTTTGTATTCTTTTTAATTGTAATATTTTTTTTCCTATAATTTATTTAGATTCTGCAACAAACTTCAAGATTCAATGAACATGTTGAAGTTTTTGAGATATACGAAAAATGGTTGATTTATTTCAGTATTGGAATTATTCTGTTAATTATTCATGTTACATCCATTGATAATTCTTATTAAAGATTTTTTATAATTATGTATATTTAACATTAATTGATCTTTAATAATTTCAGTTTCTGACGGCCAAACTTAGTAGATTGGTTAATTGCATGGAAGAAACAGTTTATGAAAAATAGGTTGATTGTGTTTGTTTTTATTATTTACGAATGCATTTTAGTTATTAATTTACGATCATTTTTTATTTTATTTAGCTTACACAATTCATGTAAATTATTTATTTTTATATGAATAATCTTTATTTTTTTTATGTTAGAATTTGTGAATCTTATCATGAAAGTCTTGACAATATTTTCGTCATAAAAAAAAGTAACAGTATATTTTTTAGTTAATGAACTTCCAAAAAAAATGAAAAACTTTTTTGAATTTTAAATTCTAAAAATAGATATAATACAATTGGTTATGAAAAAATTAGGCTTCCATTATCTTATAAACCGTCTTACCTTTAACCCTTTATTTAGACCATACATGTAATTTAATTCAGATTTTTCAATTGGTTACGGCATTTGATCCTTAGTAAAGTCTTAAGCATAAAAAATTTAAACCATATTGTACACGCAATTTGACAAATTTAAAAGATTTTTATCGTTTTCAATCTTATCAAATTTTACCTTTTATTTATTTTAATTGTATATTGTTTAGTTAGCCAACTTCAAAAAATGAAAAATTTTTTTGAATTTTGAACTTTAGAAAAAGATTTAATACAATTGGTTATGAAAATTAATTCAGATTCCTTAATTGGTTTCGGAATTTGACCATCAATTTAGTCATAACAAATTTAAATCTTATTCAATACGGAATTTGACAAATTTAAAAGATTTTTTATAGTTTCAATCCCAACTATTAATATTAATGTCTTCAATCTCAACAAACTTTTCATCTTTTATATTTGACCAATTTTTAATTAAGTGTAAATGTCAAAATCAGTGTATAAAATTGAAAAAATAAATATATAATGAAATAGATAGTTAAAGAAGGTACTAATTAAATCATATTTGTTGTTAAAGAAGGTAATAATCATCATAATTTATTTTAATCTCAGCAAACATTATTTCACCAATCTCAACGAAAGTTAAAAGATTTTTATAATTTGTAAATCGGTTGTTGTCATTTTTCATATTATTTAATTTATATTATTTTCAAAACAATTTATTATTATTAATACAATTAACATTATATTATGATCATATTATCAAAAATCAAATTATCTAAATATTAATGATTTCCAACATAGTTATAAATCTAATTTTTTTGGCTATTAACGCTTTCCCAAAACACCCGGGTAATTATGAAGATTAAATTAAATTATTTAAACTCAAATTTAACTTAATTCACACTAATAATACTGTTACAAAGATTTATGTATTTTAAGAATGATTTATAATTTTTAAAGACCAAAATAATATAATCATAATTAATGATATTATATTTTGCTAACTTCAAAACCATTTATACTTTATGTATATGTAAATTTGTTTGAATTTAAGTTTTTTCAATATATGTTGACCACTAATTTATTTATTACTTATGACGTTTCTTTAAAACCAATTTTAGAGGGCATTTATGACACGATTAGATGTTTTACTATTTCAATAGTTCTTAAAATGATTTTTTTTTCTTATTTTTCAAACGTTTACGTATTACATATTATAATTTTTCACTTTAAATTATATTTTTCATTCGTAAAGAAAGTTTATGTCTCAAATTTCTATGGTTCAGATATCAGTCGTGTGTTTATCTACGCGTATTTGTTTGAAATTGAAGATTACAAAAACCGGTATCATAAAAAACTCTGTACTCATTTATTATATATGTATATATATATGTACTATACATAATATATGAGTGAGGGACCTCTTAAATTTTAAGAGGTACAACTTTTGTTGCATATTGTACAAGTAGCAATGCATAAAAATTTAAGAATGTAAGGGTAAAATAGTCTTTGCATATTAAAAAATAATATACAATAATGGTCCCTTAACTTCAAACAAGTTTTGTTAATATATTAAATAGTTACACATTACCCCTAATTATAAACCAACTACCCCATGACTTTTAACGACCGTAATTTTATCACAAGTTAATATTTTTTTTAAAATATTACACCATAAAAACGAGCATTTTGTTTTCCTTATTTTGAGTATGATATTGCTATAGTTTATTAGGTTTGGGTCGAGAATGTTAGGCTAATGGTGTTGGAACGGGTTAGGGTTGGAGCAGGTTAATACAAAAAGGGTTAATTTAGTTCATGTCGGGATGAGTTTAGATCGAAAGGGTTCATGTCAAAACGGGCTTAGGGTTAAAACGTTTTCGGGTCAGAATATGTCCGTCAAAATGGATTGGGTTAAAAAGTAGTTTATTTGAAATTACTGTATATTTCATCTTTACTTTTTGTTTGTTGCCACCAGTTACGTGGATGACATTGTTTATACTTGCTCGCGTATAGGCATTATGTGGCGCGTTTACTGGCACCGGTTACACGCCCAATGCAACGTTAAATGCATACCACCGTTGGGTTACGCACATACCCTTGCGAGGTTACAAACGTATTAACACCGGTTGCGTTTACGAGTACACCGCTGCACTGCGCAGGAAACTGGCTAGTATATATATATATATATGTTGTCAAATTAGTTGTGCAAATAAAATATTTGTCTGTGCAGTTTGTTTGGATTACTAAACGACAATGACGTTCACGTTCGGAGGCCAATCATTTCCAAAATGTGTATAAGACAATACATTTTTATGTTGATTTGATTGGAGTATTATGTTTTAATTAACATGTGTTATTTGTATTCATGGTATAATTTATAAACATGTTTTAACTTTTCATTAATCTCTGATTGTCTTTCTATGGTTTTGTATTTGAATTAAAATAACATTGCTACGTCTTGTAATTCATGTAAAGTGATCTTTTTTTTTTAATTTGACATATGCATTTCATTAAATTTATAATATGTACATGTATATGTTGTTATAGTTTCCAATATCATCAAACTTTACATTTTATTTATGTGTAAATGTAAATAATTATGTCTAAATTTCAAGATTCATGCCTTAAATAAAATCCACGTATTTTCTATAACCAATTCTAAATATTCAAAATCGCTTTTAAAATTTCCGTTTTGTATAACATCTCCATACTGGTATATCAACTGATTTTACGGATGTATTACATGTTTTAATATATATATATATATATATATATATATATATTATAATATAGTTATAGTTATATTCATTTTTATAAAATTAACCTTTCCATCTATTTGTATGATTTTTAATATTTAAAATCATGTATTTGTCATGTATTATACCTTCTCAGATTAAGTCACTGTATTTTATGTAATATTAGTTTCACTAATAAACTTCCGTATATATATATATGTATATATTATATATATATATATATATATATATATATATATATATATATATATTTGATCATTCAGAAGTTTTTTTACAGCGAGAAGTGAATGTGTAACTCCATTAATCCCTAATTTCACTCCATTTCTTATGCGTAGGTGTGTTGTGTAGGTGCATATGTATGTGTGTAGGTGCATATGTATGTGTGTAGGTACGTATGTTTGTATATGTGTACGTATGTTTGTATATGTGTATGTATGTTTGTATAGGTGTAAGTACATAGGTTTGAATGTGGCTCGGTACATTTATATGTTTGTAGGTTGGTTTGAATGTGTAATTAAGACATAAATACAACCAACCTACATATATGTATGTAACATCATATGAAAGGGAGTGAAATTAGGGTTTAATGGAGTTATACATTCACTTATCGCACTTCTCGTTGTAATATCACTTCTAGCAAGATCCATCCCCTATATATATATATAGGGGATGGATCATGCGAGAAGTGATATAGTAGAGAAAAGTGCGAGAAGTGAATCTCATCCGTTGATTACACACATCAAGGGTTTAAAATAAAGGATGACTTTTTTGTAATTAACTCAATAATGTAATATGTTGTTTTATATTAAAAAGGGTAAAAGCGTCTAAGTGTCTAGGCTTATAATGTGTAACGTAGGTAGTCCCTATTTTCCTCCCTTGTTTCATTCCCAAATCGGCAGAGTCATAACGTGAATATCGTCCATGAAATTGCAATTGACATATGGAATCGACTAATTTAACTAGACTAATTGCGTTTGCAAAGCCACCATCAGTGATAAGGATTTTGTTCTTCCAAAACATAATTGGGGGTTTTTGTGATGATAATCGATGACAGAGCAAGATCTAGAGATTTGAGGTATGTAAGTTAATTAATTGTTGTTGTGTTTTAATTAAAGTATAATATAAGTTATACAACACCTATAATGTATATAATTGCAATTGTATTTCATCATGAAGTTGGGTAATTAAGAAACAAGGGTTTTTTATTTGTTTTTTTTCAATCGAGGTGTACAACAAGGGTTTTTCTTTATTTGTTTTTTTAACTGATGTGTACATGTGTAGCAATATAAAGTTTAAATACATCAAATTGTGCCTGTTGTTATGTTAGTAACATAGAGGGTGTAGGTTTAATACCACAAGAACATGCTTGTTGTGTAAGCTGAATGGTTGTTGATTCTCTATGAGTAGGTCCCTACATACGTATGACCCTATGTCAGACATCCTTACATGAGTACGTATGTGCGAACGATCCTACGTGCCAACATACATACGTGCAATCATACATACCTACCTACATACAACATACTTACCTATGCACATACATACATACCGGCATACGACATTTATGCATGCATACGTACATACATGAAGTGTACGGCTTATGTATACAGGCACATACGTACATTCGGACATGCGTACCTACATATATACATCATAGACAAATGTGCGTTCAGACACATGTACCTACACAGATACACAGTATGTACCTATATAGATACATCGTATGCACCTACATACACACATACATACAGATATATGTACCAACATATGAATAGTCATACGTGCATGTTGGATTAATCGGTTGGTTAAATGGGTCACAGGTCAGTAGGAAAATGGGTTGTTGAATAGCTAGCGGGTCATGTTCAGGGATTTGGTCCAGATTAACCGACCAGGTCTTATGGGATGTAAATTTGTGGTGTTGGAGTCGTTGCTTTAAATCCGGTAGAAGTTGACTTAGTGTTTTATGCATGTGCTTTATTCTTATTTGTTTAAAATAAATAGATGTATAATTTATTTGTTATGTACCCTTTTGATTTACTGAATACACAAGGTTTTTCATTTGTTTATTTCTTCCCCGCATATAACACATAGTGTTTTTGTGTGTTCATTCAGGCCTGAAACAATTTGATATATTCATAAAGTGTATAGTGTACGTATGTAGGCACATACGTACCTATTTACATATGTTCAGGCATAAGTACCTACATATGCGTATTATATCGTGCTTTGCTTTGAAGAATATTGCAATGCACTTTATGTTTCTCGACTACTAACAATTTGATAAGCAATGTGCTGATGTTATATGAAATATTTGTAACTTTAGAATACATTTGTATCGTTGCTAAAACACATTAATCTATATATTGCAGTTGATTGTAGATGATAATTGGTTTTATATGCTGATTACTACTGTAGGTGGTCATGTTAGTTTGAGATGTTTGTTATTAATTATGAGTTTATGTGTATTAAGCATTTTGATTGATGTTTGATTTTCAATATAGAAACCAGAAAGCTAGTTTTTGATGTGGAAGTATAATGTCTTTGTCTTTAGGTTTTTTTTAGTTAATGTTTTTTAAGCTGTTTTAGAATGCAACTTTATGTTTTAAATAAGTTGTTTGGTAAAGATGTCTATAGAAACTAGAAAGTTGTACGATGTTAGATATTGAAAAAAAGAAAGAAGAAGAAAAACACTAGTTTTAGATTATTATTAATAATTTATTTTTTATTTGGTTTTTTAAATAGGCCGAGAGACATTTGGCTTTTAAAGACTTCACAAGCTCAAGAGTTGAGTTTGATGAAAATCAATATTGAGCACATGGTGGATGGTGAGTTGAGTTTGATGAAAATCAATATTGAGCACATGGTGGATGGTGATTTAATCATCTAACGTAAATACGAAAAGATCACATATTAGAGAGGTTCTAAGTTAGATCTAAGGTTTGGTTTATCAAGGAACAATAGAATAACATGCATACTTGTTATCTATTTATAATGTGAACGAAGGTTATATGTTTTCTAGGTCTCATGTTTAACTTTACGGAACAGTAGGATAACATGCATACTTGTTTTTTTTTTTTTTTTTGTGTAATACATTTAAAAGTTTTAGTGTGTGAAGATTATCATGTTTAACTTTATGGATATAATACTATTGACAAAATCTTGTTTATGTAGGATTAATAGTATATTGTGTAGGGAGTAGTTAATGTTATGATTTAAGTTTCTACATAATGTTAAATTACTGTTATGACAATAATAACCATTTTTCTTTAATATGAATATTATGGTGGATCTAAGTTGCTATGATGATGGTTGAAATTATGGAATTGTCGATAGGATCAGTACATCAATCTGAAAATTTTAATTTGAATTATAAACATATAAACATAAACAAAAATAATAAATAAAAAAATAGATATAGGTTTACTTAACTATTAATTGTAACTTCTCCATACATTATGAGTTACCTAATATGAGATACCTTTTACTATAATACCCTTATAATTAAAATAAATGATTAATGGAAAGAATAAATTTGATTGGTTGGATTCATTTCTCGCACTTCTCACACTAAAAACACTTCTGAAATTTACCTAATATATATATATATATATATATATATATATATATATATATATATATATATTGAGGTTAAAATAAGAAGTGGAGTGTGTCTAAGAAGCGTAAGAAGTACTCTGGTGCGTTAGATTTATTGATCTGATGGTGGATATGGAAAGTATGTGTTATTGTGCGGTGTGTTTCTTTGCTGGTTTTGCAATAGGTTGACCGGTCAAAATATTTAGTTTTTGCACATATTTAGGGGGAGAAAAATCAAAAAGACAAAAACAGTGTGTGTGCGTTATCTTTATTATTAATTTTTTTTTGAGCTTTTCAAAATTCATTTTCGCTTAAAATTATGTCGGTTGCTCAAGTTTGAAGGACATATACTTGTATATTGTTTGTCCGGTATTCTACTTGTAGTTTCAAAGGATAGCCATTTACCTAACGACTGAAAGCACCCGGGGCGATTATGATATGTTTTTGTGTTTCGTGCTCTTTCACTTAAAATTATGTCGGTAACTCTGAGTTGGAAGGACATGTGTTTCATGCATGTTTGGTCCGGTTAACCACTTGTGGTTACAATGGATAGCCATTAACCTGAAGGCTTAAAGTGACCGGGGTGACTGAATGCTTAACACGTGTGTTTTACTTAACTCTCCGGGAAGTGATATTACTATTCAGTTAACAGCCTTTTTAGAAGTTTTAAAATATTTTCAAATGGAAATTGATCCAACCTTTGGAAAGTGATAGATAAATTGTTTCTGTGTGCCTAACGGGTGAAGTTATTAAGCTTAAAAGGCTCTAGAACATTCATTGATGTGTATGGTACTTTCCACGATGCGTAAAAGTTAATGTGATATAAACTAAATTTGCTAAACTTAATGTGGAAGTCATTTTGAAGACAGGTGCATGTCTCCAGATACATCTCTCCGAATGATAGGCAGAAAAGCAATTACCCAGTCATACACGAGCCCGTTAGTATCTTGATCACCAAAATATTGTATAGTCAAGCTATTGCTATTATTATTATTATTTAAAAAAATAATTTTTTTTTGCTTCAAGTTATTTATATTTATTAAAGCAATCTCATTTTCATGGATTAAAGGGTCAAACTAGAACTACAGAGACAGGGGCAAACAAGTAAGTCCTGTTATGTCTCGAATGAAAGGTCTGTCAGTTTACTGGCACTAAGTCCAACGTTCAACCTTAAAACTAAGCCTGCTTTGTATAAAATTATTTTGATCAAACGCTAGGGGGTTGGAGTCAAATTTGGGTGAGCTGGGGAAATCCAAATACGCTTTGAGAAGAGATAGGAGGCATCACAGGTCCATGAGTGATGTCCATCTAAGCTTTATGCCTAACTAAACCTTAATCATATCACTGATGCGATGAAAGATCATGCTAAGTATGGGATACATGCTATCAATCTGTCCTTAAAGTCATAATAATGCTAAACATGAATCCTTGTGACAGCCTCTTAAACAATATGATTCCATGTTCGGATCTTCTCATAAAAGGGCGGCAGCTTTACGAAGAACTGAAATTTGATCCCGACGTTAAAATAAATGGAGTTGTCTTACTTGTGTGTGGATAACTTATTTTTGTTTTATTTGATTTTATCTTATTTTATTTTATTTTATCCTATCTTGGCTAATATTACCTTTCTTCGAAATTACTCTCCTCGAAACGTTTGTGTAAATGGTACTTTTCTTAAACTTGGGTTTTGAAAGATTTGGATCTCTTCTAATGGGTCATGAGTCCAGTTGGGCTAGTTTTTGGTGTTTGGCTTACTTTGAGCCCACAAAGAGTTTTCGGCCCGCTGGGCTTGGCATATATATTTTAAGGGTTTTCCTTTATTCACTTTTATTACTTCACAAAATACACACCCACTAATCATCTTAGCCGAAATCCTCTTCTATAACATTAATTGCCGAGATTAAAATCCTTTCACTAATCAAAGCTTCAAGTTTGTTTTGTGACTAGCAGGTACCGGATTAGGTTACATGAGATTTACATGTCACTGAGGCTTACTGTTGTGTTGTCATAAACTGTTCTTATGGACGGTTTGATGGTCTGACCATTGGTGTTATGAGTATTTGGGTTTTTGATGGACGTATTACCTTCGATTTGAGATTTTGGTTGAGTTTAATACATATGTTGCAGGTTTAATGAAGGTTTGTTTTGGGGATCTCGGTAGGTTGAAGATGATTACATAAATCCCAATGTGGAATCCAAGGGGTTCTCTGCCCCAGCTGGCAAGGAGTTCTCAATTTGACTTTCGTTGACCGAGAACTCCCTCCCCTTGACCTAGATCCCCCTTGCCGTGCCAAATTTTCATAGCTTGGGCCCAGATTTTCACTGTGGCATAATGTTGGGCCATTCCATGTAGCCTGGACTGCCACATAAGTTTACTTGAGCCCACCTATGCTTAATAATCCAAGTGTATCTTAATTTATGGTTAACATGTCCATTATTATTATTATCTAACTTGTTAAGTTTGGTGCAGATATGGCCGATCAAAGCTCGTTAAAGTATGTTGATACTCATAACATAGCTGGTCACTTGTATGATCCACCATTGGCTCACAAAGAGTTCAAGTCGATGATTGTCGGACTCAATACTTGCAGGATTTCTCATGCTCTTCGATAAAATCTTGTCATTTGCAAGAAGATGATTACTGATTTCTGGAACAACGCAAAGATCAATTCTCAAGGGGCAGATGGAGTTATTTCAATCGACTCCAAAATACAGATGAAGCCAGTTACTGTCACTGAAGCCATTATCAGTGAGGTACTTTAGTTTGGGGATCAACCCGACTACCCAACGGAGTACTCTACAGCCGAAGTTACTGAAGTAATTACAAGAATGGGGGTATGAAGGCACTTATCCACCGGCAATCAAGAAACTGTTTCACTCTTACTGGAGATACCTATTGCAAACGTTCTTCACATGTATCTCAGGAAGAAAGGGGGGTTCAGATGAAATCAGTCACACCCAAATGTCTGCCATTGCTTCTCTGATCATGTGCTGGAATTACAACTATTCCAAGTTCGTCTTCAATGAAATGATGAGCAATCTAAGGGCAAAGAAGAAGGAGATGTTCTTGATGTATCCAAGGTTTTTACAGATGATTTTTGACTCTCATTACACCGACTTGGTTAAATCTGTTGAGACTTTGGATATGAAGTCTATGGGACCCAATTCCTTCAGGTTAATGAAGCAGTCAAGAAAAGGAGCCAAGGTAGTTTATAGGGGATTGGGACCCTTGGTAAAGTTCGGTCATTTTGCTGAGACCGAAGCTGAGCCTGTTGTAGCTCAGGTTGCTGACGAACATGTGGCACCCGCTCAACCACGTGTTGCTAAGTTTGAGATATCAGATGATGAGGAAGATGAAGAAGAGCGCCGTCAGCCAAGTACTCTTACAGATGATGAAAAATTAAAGCTCTCGAAGCTGCTAAAGTCTTATTTCATTCAACTGCTCTGAAGCCTCCTCAGACAGTTACTGAAAACATTGAGGAAGACTATGTTGAAGAACCAACTGCTGATCTCATCCATCGTAAACGAAAAACGGATTATTCGAGATCTAGCGGGTTGGATAATGAAGCCGAAACAACCATAGCAACACCAACACCAACACCCACACCAGCACCAGAATCAACCGTCAGCCCTCAACAACACACCGATCAACCAGAATCACATGCTCTAGAATCGCAAGCTGAACCAGTTGCATCTACTACTGAGCCATCATTTATGGAGTTGCTGTCCAGTGATTTCGGTGATGATTTTGATTTTGAAACAGATATTCCACCTGCTGACACTGCAGAAATTCCCTCTGGATCATCCGGTCAATTTTATCAAGGTCAGTCGAGATCAGGTGTTTCAGAAAAGGTTGCTCAAATCCTTTCTATGCAGGAAAATTATTTTCAGAACAAGGGAAAATGAGTGGTTCTTGAGAATGCTCCTGTGGATGTTCAGGCTCTACAAAGTCGTGTATTTGAACTAGAGAAGGATTCAGTAATCAAAGATGTCCGTATTCAGGAACTTGAGGCTAGCAACTCAGATAAAGACTCCAAGATTAAAGAGCCGCAGTCCAGCATGGGAGGTTTGACAGCTATGTATCTCGATCTCCAACAAAAGCTAGTTCAGAATTTGGAGATGAGTTCAAAAGTAATGAAGATGCGGTATATCAAACTTCTGCTGCTGATCAAGATAAAGATTCCAATGCTCATCCAGTCGACAATACTGATATTAGCAGACAAGAGGAGTCAGAGTCTCTAAGGCAATACATGGAAGCACCACCAATCCCAAAAGAGAAATCACAAAGAATTCAGAAGAAGTTGCTTGAAAAGGGTAAGAAGAAGTTGCTAGTAATGAAGAACTCAGATCAGAATGTTGTGTCTTCAGCTCACCCAGAAAGATACATTGCTTCCAAAGGGGTTCTCTGATAAATACGGTGATCGATCTGGAGTTTTATCTTGGGGTTTCGATGCGGATAAGAATATGTGGTGGGTTAAGAGAAACTCAGGAACAATGGAGTACTATAAAAGAATGAAAGACTTTGGTTCTTGGACTAAAGTTGATTTGAGTGACTTAATCAATGCTCCATTTACAAATCCATCAAATGACAAGAGAGGAACAGAATTCTGGAACTTTCTCAAGCGTCAAGTTGATATAGGCTTTCCAAACGTGCCAACTGCCGAGTCCTTCCTAAAGAAAGCCAAAGGTGTTTTGGATCCAAGGACCGGAAAAACCATGGTGAATGTAATGTGGCCTCCCACAAAGAAAGCCACTTACATCCCTGTACCAGATGCTATTCCTGATGGTTCCTTGGAGAATATGAGATTCTGGTTTTATGACTCTTTCATTTCTACGGTAATCATCAAACGGAAAAAGGGGAATGGTCAATACCGGTTCGTTGATCCCAAGGACTTGTTGAAGTTTGGTGAAAGAGATATCAAGACTCTTAGCACTTTTCAGATTACCGCTGATCCACTTTTTGAGACAGCCGCTAAAGAATACACAAGCAAGGTGGCGTCTATTATTAACAACAAGTTCTGGGCTAGAGTGTTGAAGGATGCAGATATTGAGTACATGGAGCAAGATTAGAGTTAAAGCTACAAACCAAGGGGGAGATTGTTGGGCCTAATTTCATGGTTTGAGCTTGATTTGTACTTAGTTCTACTTATTCGGGCTTGGGTTTTGGGTGCATATGTAAACCGAGAACACTTAGGTGTTCTCGGTGGGCTTTTGGTGTTTGGGCCGACTTATTGTTTGTTTTTCCTATATATAGTCTTGTTATGTATAGGGTTAAAGGTTATTCATTCCTAGTATTATTATCAAGTTTTGTAAGTGCTTAAGCACCCGACGTATTCAATAATATATGTGTGTTACTTTACTTGTTATTATCCGTGTTCTTGAATCACCAAGTGTTGGTATTCTGCACCAATTCTCATTTGGTTGATATCATATTGTAGTGATCCAGATTCGGGACTTACATGTGTGTTTTATTAGATCTAATGGTGAAAACACACTCTCTACACTTCTTAGGAAAAATCTACTTCTTATTATAACATTGCTCTATATATATATATATATATATATGTTTGATTTGACATCGCAAGTTATTATCATTATTATGTTTGGTTTGAATTAGAAAGTAACAAATGTAACCACAAAACATTTTTGTTTCTATTCGTTTTCTTTGTATGGTTATAATGAAGTTATTTGCATGGTAACTATTTGCCGTTTAATATTACAGTATGACCAGGTAAAATTATCATTTATTTATAAATGCAACATTTGCGTGGTAACTATTTGTCAGTCTTTGTATTTTGTTTTTCGTATTTGATTGTAACATCCCATTTTCTAATTTTGGTTAATAAATGAAAGTATGAGTTATTATGAGTCGGGCTAGTGTTGGGTTAATTGGAATTGGGTTATGGACTTGGGTTATGAAGAAAAGAGGAAAAGACCATGTGCTTAAGCCCATGATCCATAATTATATAAACCATTAATCACCCATTTAATTCATTTTACACATATTCCATTCACCCCCCAAAACACACACTTAAGCTCTCTCTAGCCGAAATCACCAAGGAAAAACAGATCCCGATCCATTTTAATAATAGTATGATATTGTATTAGCTTAAACCCATTAGATATAGTCACGAAACGACGAGCCGACACCGTTAAACCGTTAACGTCATGAGATCTGGGTAGAATCGGGTATAAGCCGAACCTAAGATGAGCTTAGGGATCACCCTAGCTCAGATCTGGATCGAACGGGACAAAAAACGGTGAAAAACGAGTTAAATTCGTTTTCCCGGCGAATCCGCTGTTTTCCGGCGACGTTGCAGGAAAGGCGGCGCCGGAAAGGCAGTGCCGGAAAAGTTAATATGAGGTAAAGATGTCAGGGAATGTTTTGAAATTCCCTGACCTAACCCTAATTCGCTAAGGGGAAGTTAACGAATTAGAGGTAATTCGTTAACAGGGAGTTAACGAATTAGAAGCATTTCGTCAAGCGATTCGTTAAGGAAAGCATAACGAACTAGCTTCGGTTCATGTCCAATTCATTAAGGGAAAAGATAACGAATTACTGTTAATTCGTTATAGTAATTCGTTAAAGGAGATAACGAATTGGAAGGTCCAATTCGTTTCATGGACTGATTCGCTACATGAACTGATTCGTCAAAGGACCAGTTCGTTATGAACCCAAATCGTTAAGAACCAAGAAACGAACCAGATCATGTTTAGATAACGAACCAGAATAAGGAATCAGCTAACAAACTAGATCATGAAAGATAACAAACTAGTTAACGAATCAGGCTTAAATCGTTAGGGCAAATGAGTTAGCGAATTAGAATATGATGCTAAATTCTATTGGAAAATGTGATAAGACAGTTAATGGAAATAAAATTTTTCCAAGCTGACCTAGCAGCTCGACCCCAACCAGGGGCTCTGCCCCTTGGACCCTACTAGGGACTTCCGCCCCTAGACCATGCTGCCAGGGGCGCTGCCCCTGGACCCCCGTTCGTTGAGGGTTATAACTAGACTAGAAACGCGATGTGAGTGGTGATAGTTAATTGATACGTGTAATTGTTATACAGATAGTCGAGCACAACTAAGGAAAGGAATAACAATTAACGGTGAACGTAATCGATTTCAGGTGAGTTTCTAGTCCCACTTCCTTGTTATGTTTTCGGGGATGTGTGAATACTCGATGTGATAGTTAATACACTTACCTTAGGTGATAAGTGTATGCCTTGGATGATTTATGTATGATGATTGCTTGACGGTGTGTGAACGATCTTCAGATATTGCACGTGCCGTCAAGTGGTAGTTAAAGGTATGATTGATATTTGTGATGTATAAATGATGTATGTATGAATATATATGATGTATGAACAATGTATGTATGATATGTTGATGGTACGTAAACGCTCTTCGGAGATTGCACATATTGTCAAGGAAAGTATGTAAATGACAGGTATGTTATAGTAGTACAAATGTAGGGAACCGACCCTAATAATATCGGCGAATGAAGGGAACCGACCCTAATAGTATCGGCGAATGTAGGGAACCGACTCTAATAATATCGACCAAGGTAGGGAACCGACCCTAATAATATCGGCGAAGGTTATAGGGCGGAATGCTCTTTAAAACGTATATATGTGATTGAAAGTATGTATGTAAGTACGAAAGAAAGAATGAAAGTACGTATGTAAGTAAGTATGTAAGTAAATACGAAGGTATGTACCCTCGGGTGCATATGTTAGTATGTGAATGTATTGTATGTCGTCTGATTAACCAGAACTCACTCAACATAGCTGACTTTTAGTATGCACGTAGGTGAGTAGAATGAGGCAACTTGCTTGAGGGGAAGCACATGGCATGGATTTGAAGGCACTGGCATCTCAATGAAGTGTTATGTTATAATATTTAAAAGACAATGTTTTATGTTTAAACAATTTGAATGCTCGATAAGACAAGGATTCATGGATATGTAATGTAACGGTTTGAATGTTTTAATATTCCGCGAATGTTTTTATTAACTCTGATAGTATGAACTGTGTTTATGAGTAAATCCAACATTAAAGTGAGGCACCGGTAACGGGGCCTTACATTGATTCAAATAAGTTATGATGTTATAATTCATATAAAATTATCATTTATTTATAAACACAACATTCACATTTTATTAAATTTATATGATGTTATGTATATATTATGTTTTTAAATATGTTTCATCCATGTGTAACACGGGTACTATCCTAGTGATTACAATAATGTACTAAAACTAGTTATAATAGTGTATTTAACATTACAATAGTGTGTTCAAGTTGTGTAGCTCTCGCATATTAGCGAACCGTGCAATTACAATGATGTGTACAACCAATTAGGGGTGAACAACTTAACCTTCATAACGGTTGACCGAACCATAATCTATATAACCAAACCGATTTTAACTGATAACCGACATAAACGGTGGATCGGTTTAATGAAGTTTTTAAAAACCACTAAAGACGGGTCGGTTTTGGTTAAATATAATTCCAAACCCGTCATAACCAAACCAACACATTTATTTAACCGATAATATGTTTGAAATTAACTTCCACCAAACATATTGTCGTATTATACGATTTTGATGTTTTCACTTAAACATTTGTTATTAATTTAACTTGAATTTCATTGTTGAATTATAAAATGCCATTTTTTTAATATTTGGTATTAATATTATGGATTGTATATGTCATGTCTTTTTTCTTCTTCTTTATTTTTTTAGTATCCGACACCAAACATTTAGGCCCAATTACATGGTTTTGGTTACGATTAACCAACGCATAAACAGATTCGCTATAATCTTCAAAACCGATTAATCAAAACCGTCATAACGAATCCTTTATGTTTATGACTATCCATTAATCGACATATCATTTATAGTTATGGTTATTGTATGACCCAAAAACAACCCCAAACCGACCCATTCACACACTTTAATCAATTATAACAATGTGTCTAAATCATTTATAATTTAATGAACGCTTTACTTCATCCTAAAACACATCACATCATGGATAATTCGTACACTTTGAACGTATAGTTACTTTATCTAGTAATGGACCCCTAAATATGGGCTAAGTATGGTGGTTTGATAAAAATCTAATTTTATGTAAGGGCGAATCTCATATATACACTTACAAACTTACGAAATACTACCGAATAAAGCTTTAAATATCACATATATACGTTTCAAATATATTTATTTAAAATAATATGAGCCATACCTATAGTCTGATATTGCATACAATATCAACAAACTAAATAATTACACACTTGTTAGGAAAAACACAAGCATGACCAATTGAGCTTGTGTGAATGGAATCTTTCCAAGGTGGTGATATATATATATATATATATATATATATATATATATATATATATATATAGAGAGAGAGAGAGAGAGAGAGAGAGAGAAGATGGAATACGCTAATCCCTATCGTACAAAACCGTACGCGACAACAGCAAGATTCGATCTACACTTATCATTCAGTTGAAAGCGGTTGAGGAGATCCCGTGTATTTTTAAGCGAGAAGGGTACGATTTTCTTTTTGATTCGTCATTTAAATTTGGTAATTTGCGTATAAACGGTTACGATCCTGATATTTAACTTAATCAAAATCAATTTCTTATTTTACGAAACAATTTTTGTACCAAAAACTATCAATTGAGCTCTCTTGAGTACACGAATCAGTTTTTCAAGCGATTTTTGTGATTTTAGGTGTTTGAAATGGAAGACGATAGCGAATGTAAGTTTTTGTTGTGTTTGAATTAACCAACTGTAGATGTATACTATGTTTATAATCGGGAGGGGGGGGGGGGGCAGTAAATCTGTATGCTAGTTCTTCATGAGAATCGCATGATAATTGATTAGTATAGTTTTGTGAGCGTGTTACGAGCGTGTTCATATTAGGACTATCTTTGATTTTTGATGTTTCATAATACGAACGTATCATGAGCGTGTACTATATCTGATTATGAGCTGATTATAATGTTGTATAATATGAGCGTCTTATGAGCGTGTTACTTAGGATTGTTAAAATGGTTTGATTATAATTTTTGAGCGTGTTTGGATTATAATTTTTTTTGATGTATTGTGTAGATGATTCAAGTGTTTTGGTTGAAGGTCAAGGGGTTGATATCATTCCTGAACTTGCTTCTTCATACAGACCTGTTAAAGGAATGATGTTTTCGTCAATTGATCAAGCATTTGATTTTTATTGTGAATATGCTAAAAAAGCTGGATTTGGGGCTTGTAAAGGTGGATTTTAACGTGCATGGTGGTGTACTAAAGAACAAGTACTTTACATGTTGTAAAGAAGGTCACAAGCCAACTAAAATGTATGATTCAGAAGGTGATTGTAATGAATCTAGCAAGCCATATTACAAAAGGAGGAAGAGGCCGACAGTTAGATGTGGTTGTAGAGCACATATACAGTTGAAATCTATTGCGGTGGTTTTTTTGAGGTAGATGATTTTGTTGAAGGCCATAATCATAGAATGGTTGCAGATTCTGATATGCAATTTGTTCGTTCTACGAAGAAGTTAACACATGTCCAAGAGGAAGCTATTTATGAGCTTTCTAATATGAACTTGGGACTTGTTAAAGCGTTTAACCTTATGAGAACTCAGTACGGTGGGTTTGAAAAGGTAGGTGCAACTAAAGATGATTGTAAGAATTTTAAACATGGTTTGAATTGTTATATTGGAGAGTATGATGCTAAGATGATTGTTCAGAGGTGCGAAGAAAACATTTTCATCCGATTATTCTTTTGTATATGATGTCAATGATGATCGTGAGTTAATTCGTATGTTTTTGGCTGATGAGACTTCAAAGAGTAATTATCTTGCATTTGGGGATATTATATCTTTTGATGTTACCTTTAAGAATAACAAGTAAGTTTGTGTGTATGCATAGGCTTGTCTGTATGTATATGTTTTTGTGTGTATTTTATATGATTTTCTATGTACAGGTACACGATTGTTTTTGTCCTGTTTACGGCAATTGATAACCATTGTCATAGTGTTACTGTCGGTGCTGGATTACTAGCTTCTGAAACTATTGAATCGTACACATGGTTATTGCAAATGTTACTTAATTCGTTTGGTCATGCACCGAAGGTTGTTGTTACTGATCAAGACCCTGCTATGAAGCAAGTTATTGCAGCTGTGTTTCCAAATACAAGGCATAGGTTATGTATGTGGCATATCATGAAGAAAGTTGCTGAAAAGGTAACTTTCTTAATGTGTTTTAGGCAGTTTGAATAATGAGCGTTTGACAAGCGTTTAATGGCAATAGTCATTTTCTTTTGATGTTTAATATGTGAGCGTTTTATGAGCATGACATGATTATATATTGTGACAACGAGCGTTTACACAAGCGTTTAAACATGTTTTTTTTTGTATCAGGTGCGGGCTGATTTATGTAACAACGAAGATTTTAAGAGAAGGCTATGTAACATTGAGTGGACCGATTCAATTAGTCCTTTAGAATTTGAGGAAAAATGGCAGGCTATAATGGTTGAGTTTGAGCTTGACAAGAATAAATGGCTTATTGATATGTATGAAATTAGATTTGACTGGATACCTGCTTTTTATAGAGATGAACTTTTGTCAGGATTGATGCGTACAACATCAAGATCAGAGAGCGAAAACCATTTTTTTGAAAAAGCTTCAAATTCTCAATTAACATTAGTTGAGTTTTTCAACCATTTTGAATTTTGTATGGAGATACAGATATACAATGGCAGAAGGTGTGATCATGATAGTAGGTACGCGTACCCGCAGTTAGAAACCAGAAGTTATCTTGAAAGGGAAGCGGTTAGGATATATACAAGAGCTATATTTAATGATCTTCAAGATGAAATGAAGAAAATTTTTGTTGGTGTTTCACAATTTAGTTCTTGTGAAGAAGAAGGAGGGTTTTTGAGGTGTAAAATAATTGATTTTAATGCGTATGTTCCAGGTTTTTTGGATGTAATTATTAGCGTTTATTAAGCATTTAGTTTAAAGTTGTTTAAGTTTAAGTTAATTAACAAGCGTTTAATAAGCGTTTTACTTTTTTTAGGTTGTGTTTAAGAAGGACGGTGATTTTAGAGTCTATTGCAACATGCTCCTGCAAAAGATTCGAACAATATGGTTTGTTGTGTCGGCATAGTTTCTACTTCATGAATATGTATCAAGTCAAGAAATTCCCTAAAAGATATATAAATGATTTGTAAGGCCCCGTTCCCGGTAGCCCTACTTTGGACTTTGGATTTACTTATAAACACAGTTCTTACAAATCAGAGTTTATTAAAACTTTCGCGGAAACGTTAACTTAAATCATTCATTACAAAACATTAAATCTTTTCTTTAAAACCATGATAATAAACATCATATTTAAAACACCATTTCTTTCATCTTCAGATGCCAGCCGCTCAATCCGTGCCATGTGCCAACCTCATGCTAGCTCTTTGATCATATTCATCTGCGTGCATACTAAATGCCAGCTACGCTGAGTGAGTTCTAGTTAATCAGGTGACATACAATACATACACACGTCTTACATACATACATATCTTAACCATGTATAAATATCCATAAGAGGAACGTCACATAATATCTATTAAAAGAACCATGGCTATTGCCCATGCTATATATATATATATATATATATATATATTCCATAGAAGGACGCTCTGTATAAATTCTCCATAGAAGGATGAACTATATACTTCCATAAAAGGAACATCCTATATATATTTCCATAGAAGGAACACTATCATTTCCATTAAAGGAACACTATGCTTTCCATTAAAGGAACGCTATACTTTCCATTAAAGGAACACTATGCTTTCCATTAAAGGAACACTATACTTTCCATTAAAGGAACACTCTATATATTATCTGTAGAAGGAATTTGGTACATAATTTACTTTTTAATATCCATATAAGGAGACAATCACTATTCTTGGCAATACATGCAATATCCGAAGATCGTCCACGTACCGACAAGCAATCATCTTTACATTACATACAGTATTCGAATCTATATTTATAACCTGATAGTACGTGCAATATCCGAAGATCGTTCACGTACCGACAAGCAATCATCTTTACGTTACATACAATATTCGAATCTATATTTATAACCTGATAGTACGTGCAATATCTGAAGATCGTTCACGTACCGACAAGCGGTCATCTTTACATTACATACAATATTCATATCTATTTTATTAACCTGACAGTACGTGCAATATCCGAAGATCGTTCACGTACCGACAAGCTTTCATTCTCATTCAAGACATATATAGATATCATATTATCATACATGGCATACACTTACCAATTAGGGTAAGTGTATTAACTATCACATCGAGTATGCACACAGTCCCGAAAGCATAACAATGAATGGGGCTAGAGACTCACCTGAACTCGGTTGCTTCTTCCGTTAATGGTTACTCCTTTCTTTGGCTGTGCACGACTAACTGTATAACAATTACACGCATCGATTACTATCACTCTCCATATCGCGTTTCTAGTTTAATTATTACCCTCAACGAATGGGGGTCTGGGGGGCAGCGCCCCTGGCAGCGGGGTCTAGGGGCGGCAGCCCCTAGCAGGGTCCAAGGGGCAGAGCCCCTGGCTGGGGTCGAGGGGCCTGATTCGTGGTCTAATTCGCTATTCTGGTTCGTTAACTCATCACAACATGATTAGCCGTTTGGTTCGTTATCCTCACATAATGAATTAGCAAGTAACGAATCACATGATTCGTTACTTGATTCGTTATGCTAATTCGTTATCTGAACATCATCTGATTCGTTACCTTAGTATAGCGAATGAGCATATAACGAATTACCAGATTCGTTATCTTATCTAATGAATGGATATATAACAAAATAAGAGCTCATTCGTTATCAAGTCTCACGAATTGGGTCTCATTCGTTATAAACGCGTAACGAATTGGTCAATCACAACGAATCATCTATGTTTTCATCCAGACTTTGACTCAGAGGTCAAAGTCAAAATTGATAAGAACATAAACAGTCAATCTATCTCTGATCTTCAATTAAATCTTCATTTCTTAACGAAATAGCATGATTTAGGTACCGTCGGAATCTTCTATGCAACACCTACAAACCCCAAGGGTCCAATCATCCAAATATTCATGTTTGTAGGGTGCGATTTAAGCATCTATAGTACGGGTTTATTTAGGTTAACCATTAACCTATTAAACGTTAATCAATTTCAGTAAGTTTAGATTCGTTGGATTCGTTTTTATCATACTAGATCAGATATGAGATTTCCAAACGAATTCGAGTCTAAATGAACGATTTCTAAACATAAACGTACCTTAAACGAGTCGGTTTAATGAACACGGTCTAGTCTTTATGTTGTTTTTGGTTCGTCACAACGATCTAGCATTAACGGGTTTTGGTTTCCACCTTCGAATCTTGGCTCGGGTTATAGGATAATGTTTGTGTGTGTTATCAAGGTGTAGGCTATATGGTGTAGAGATAAAAATGGAAAGGATTAGGGTTTAAGGGGTTTTATACTCCCTTAATACCATGGACCTAAGGCCCATCTTTCCTTTTTGGTCCATCTTTAATTCTATTAACCAAGCGCGCTACCCCTTAAGCTTTATTATCATATTATTATCATTATCCCACTAACTCAAATAATTCACCCGACGCAGGTATAACATTAAATATTATTCTAGAATTTTCGGGATGTTACATGATCGATGAAGGAAAGAGGCTGCGGTGAATATCAGAACAGTTCCAATGTCAGAGTTTGGTAATGATCAGAACATGAAGATAAAAGAAATTTCAAGAGAAATAAAGTATGCTGGTGAATACCTTATCAATAGTTATGTTGCAGATATTGATGAATAAATTAAAGTCAGAGATGAGATGAATTTAATGATTGAAAAAGCAGACCTAACTCGGTATGAAAGGGTACGTCCATCTAAAAGGGATAGATTTGCTGTTGTTTTAGGTTTTGAATAGCCATCAAAAGTTGCCGTTCGTGTACCTACTGGAATAAGAAACAAGGGTCGTGGCTCGCACAAAATAATTAAATCAAAGAAAGAGATAGCCATTAGTCTCTCTGGGAACGGTTATAGGGAGTGTCACCTACCTGGCCACAACAGCAGAACTTGTAAAGCAGCAGCAACCGCAACAATGAATTCGTAGATGATTGTTTTAGATACAAAGAGTTAGTTTTTTGTGTTTTAGATTGTGTGTTATGTAGTTACCTTTTTTTACACAAGCGTTTCACAAACTTATAACAAGCGTATGACAAGCGTATGACAAAAGATAAAAATTTTATTTATTTATTTTTTTAATACATGGGGTTACACCCCATCAGACCCCGTCAACCCCCATCAACCCAAACCCCATTAACCCCCACCGCTCCATGTTTCTTGATCTTCTCACGCCAATCTCCCTTGAACTCCATGTTGGCTGAAAAATTTGAAATCGTGTCAACCAAAGTACCATACACGGAGTCGTAGCATGTAATCTGTTGCTTAAGGAACTCAGCAGTCTGTGCCTTGAACTCACTGTCTGGTAGCTCCATGAGTTCATTGTATGCATCAAGAGTTTTTGATTTCTGTTGAAGCACGTAGGCCTGTGATTGTTTAAGGGCGTTGAGAAACTTCTCGTCCTTTTCTTTCTCAAGATCAAGCTTGGCATTCACCATGCTTTTCACGGCTTTATCACTTGAAAACATTTTTTTGTTTGTTTTTTGAGTTTTTTTGTGTGATATGATTAACAATGGATGTGAAATATATAGACATAATTTGGATGTCTACTAATTGTGGGTAGGTGAGATAGAGTTTATTTATTCAGTGTCATTTAATTTGATGTAGGCTATGATCATCACACAAATTGTATTTACTATTTTTTAAGCATGATACAAGCGTAATATATATATTTTTTAATCTTGTTTGATTGTTGACATAGTATAATTTAATTTAAGTGATTTGATGTAGGCTATCATTACAAAAATCTTTTTCTTTGGACTTAAATTTTGGCAGATGAGTTGTAATAAATGTAATTTTAAGTTTTTGACAAAACTAGATTAGAAATTAGTTTCTTTTTAACGAGATTCGATGGCTTAGCTTGTGAAAGAGTACAAGAGTGTATAATGAGCGTCTCATAACATCGCTTATTATACGTGAGCAAATAGTAATGAACTTACACTGTTCGTATGTTGCATCCGTGAGCATGCATTAATGAGCGTTGTTCAAGCGTTTTGTCTTTTTATTATTTTTTACACTATTTTGGTCCGTGAACCTACAGTTGTTTGTTGTCCTTTTTTTGTACTATTTGGTCTGTGATATTTTTCCTATATATATGCTATATTTTGTCACAGTTATATCCACCCATCTCAAAATCAGTTATAATGGATGCCTTATCATGTTCATCGTATTTCAAGGAAGCATTGAAGATGAAAATTGTTGAGCAGGTAGCCGCCGACAAAGTTTGCCGTGACAAGCTAACACATGAGTTTGTGATGCTTAATAATAACATGGATTACAGGGATGTTATTACGATTGTTCTTGTCAAAATGCATGCTAGTGCTATCCGAGATCTTGCGGTTTTGTTTATGGTTGACATAAGGAAGAATGAGTTAGAACATTTCAAAGAATTATCAAAGGCAATTCTTGAGCTAAACTATTCAATGAAATTGAAGTTGGATTTTCTCAAGTCACTATTAGAGTAGGAGGCAAGTGGGTGATGTTTGAGAGTTTGATGAGCGTTTTGTAATTTTTTTTAATCATGTACTCCGTAGTATTTTGTGTGGTAATAATAATATTCCAATGTTTTTGTTAGCTGATTTTTTCTAACATAAAGCCATTGACTAAAATAGACAAAAAAGTCAAATTAGTTGTTGCCTTCTTTTGAGTTCTTCAACAATCTCCTCCCCGGACATTTCGGTGTCGTTATTTTCACTAAATTGTTGCGCCTTCTCGATTAGATTATCTCTTTTCTTTTTTATATCCGACAGAAGGATTTTGGCCAAATACTTTGTCCTCAACTTTTTTAGCTGATTAACTTTCTTAGGACATTCTCTGTAAAATCTGCATGTCCACGGTTTCTTCCCATCATACTTCTCCATGTGTCTCATAGCAAAAATCCCACAATCTACCCCGTTTTCTGTTGTTCTCCATGACATCCTTAATCTTGTGATTGGAGCCTTTTTGATTTGTTCATCAATGGGGTGATTGATTTTCTTAAGATACATGTAGAAGACGGTTCTCTAAAAATACATTAAAAGCAATTAAGTATTTCCCAAATTCTATAATTGATTTTTGTTGAGAGTTTGTTGAGCGTTTACCAGGATTTGGGGATTCTTGTTGTATCTTTCTTCAAAAAGTCTTTTGATTTCATTTTGTTTGTCAATAGGCGTTTTAAACTTCTTATTAGCCGGTACTTCTTGATGTCCACTGTTGTCAAGCAACTCTATTACTCCGGTTTGAAGGTTGAAAACAACCACATAAAAGTGATCTTTATGTAGTATTGGCACGAAGAAAATAGCAACTTCCTTCATTGTTTTGACATCACACCTCATCATCTCTTTCTCAATGTTGTCCGTAAACGCATTGAGTCTTTGTTCGTTTGTGTGACCAAATGCCTCATTATAATGGTTAGTTTTCTGCATAAGAATTCAAATAAGCGTTTGATAAGCATAGATACATAATACATGTTAAAGAGTTTAACAAGCGTTTTTAAGATAACATGTATAATTAAAGCATACCAGCAGTGTGCTTGTACCAAAGAACCTAAATGGTGATTTTGCAGATTTTTTCTTTTCTTCAAAAGTTCAAGAGTTCACAGAATGCATCCATTGCGTTTTTTGTTATATATAAACCAGGACAAAAACTCTCAAAAATCACCTTAAATGAATCCGTGTAAGTAGTCTTGAAAACCTCTTCCCATATGTCGTCAAGGCAAAAAAAATATATACCCCGCAACTGTTTTTTCATCATCGGTGACTGATGTGTTTAGTTCAACCTCATTAAAACATATGGTGATTTCAATGTAGGAGGTAACTTTCACTTTCTTTCTTCTCTCACCAACTCTTTGTCTTTATTTTCTTGTATTAACGATACAGGAGATGTAATTTTGGGTATCATTTTTGAAGTTGATGTTGGTGTTATGAAATTTTCGCTTGGTGACATACCAGTGTCAGCTTTTGAAATTTTCACTTGGTTTTTCTCTTCAACTTTAGTAACTGAAAAACAACAATTTCAAGTTACTGAAGCAGATTACTAAATTTTTGTTTTTATAAAGCAAATGCATTTTTTTTCTGTCTTACCTATGATATCTTCGAGAGTTGCATTAGTGTTTATGGGATCAACACCATCTTTGGTTTCACCTCCTTGTATCATCTCTGATGCAAGGGCACAAGACTCTTGGGCATTTGTATGAACTTGCACCACATCAACTCCAAGTGAGATAACTGTGAAGCAATAAGTGTGAGCGTGTAGAAAGCGTTTATGTATGAAACTGGTAAAAAATTATAGATAAGCGTTTAAGAAGCGTTTAATACCTTCATCTTATTTTGGAATTTCAGCTTGATCAACACCATCTTTGGTTTCATCTCCTTGGGAATTTGTATGAACATGCACCACATTAGCTCCAAGTGAGATAACTATGAAGCAATAAGTGTGAGCGTGTAGAAAGAATTTATGTATGAAACTGGTAAAAAAATATAGATAAGCGTTTAAGAAGCATTTAATACCTTCAGCTTCTTTTGGAATTTCAACTTCTTTTGGATTTTTGCAACAGTGTGTTCCATCTTGTCGTCTTTCGATCCAACTTGTGTATCTTTCATATGAAATATAAACATATTAACAGAGCGTTTGACAAGCGTTTAAGTTTATTATTTAAGCATATTAATACCTTCTTTTGCCCATGCAAGTACTATAGAAAAAACTGAATCAAGTTTATTAATCCCTTCTAGCTCTGTTACTATAATTTCTTCATCTTTGTTTACTTGAGATTCATTACCAATGACAATTTTTATATATACTTTTATAAATAAAAATATTCTTTTAAGTTGAATAAAAGAAGTTTGTAATTTATTACCTTTTTCGGGCTCCTCAACCTCTGTATTTACCACTGCATCACCAACCCCTGCACCACTAACCCTTGCGTCATCAACAGTTTCCCCATATTTTTTTATTTTCTTCTGATAGATTATAAACTTTAGGAATTGTACAACTTCCTTCTTCACCAACCACAGCATCTGAACCAATAACTTCATCTGAATGAACTGACTCAACTGCGGCAGCCGTATAAGAAGTGGGAACTTTTAAAAACACACACACACACACACACACACATATATATATATATATATATATATATATATATATATATATATATATATATATACTTTTTGATAAAGAATTATATTGCTTTTCTCACCTAAATTAAGGAGTGTGTTGTTTTTCATGGTTTCACTTTCTTGTGTTTTGGTAACCACATTAGGATTGAATATGTCTTCCCAATCACAACACCTAGCAAAGATATGTGGATTTGATAGATGTTTTTCCTTCCCTTCACAAACCAATTTATTGATTTCTTTGCAAAGTATTTCAAATTTCTTCATCTTCTTATCCATTTTCTTATTCCAAGATTGTAAAATGAAAATATTGTTTTTAATTAAATTAAGATATTCTGATTTGATGGATGACTCACCTTTTCTTCCTTTGTTTCTTTTGGTGGTAGGTAAGCAGATATTCCAGAAAGCTGAAGTGGGGTTATAAAAAATCGACCAGCTCTTGCGTGTGTGTTCCCAATGGCATTTGTAAACTCAAATGTGAATACGTATCATCATCATCATCAAATTCTCCTTCGGCATTGTGATTGACATTATCTGATTCTGTTTCACTTCCCCACATCTGTCCCTGACATATGTTAATGTATCATCAAAAGAAATACACATTAGAGAGTTTTTAGATGAAAAATAACAAGTTTTTTGTTACCATGTTTTTGGTTGTCACCATCTGTATTAGGCTTATGTATTGCGTTGTCACCAGCAGGTGCCTCACCAACTGTTTCTGCATGTTTATCAGCAGAAGGAATATCAACTGTATTATCAGCAGCAGCTTCAGGAATTATCTTGTCACCGGTGGCTGCAATCTCACCAGCAGCTGCAACATCATCTTTACCAGCATCAGCAGTATCAATTGTAGGCTCAAGTAATCTTTTGTTTGCAGTTTCAATATTAGCTTCCTCGTTTTCAACATTATTCTCATATGCAGGAGCGTATTCCTTGTTTTTAGAATCATCATCTAAAGGAGGTCCATTATTATACAAGTATTTCTCTATCCTTGCAAGAGTTGTTGTTATGTAGTTGATTGCAGGTGTTGTGACCGGAGACCCAGATAGACCATATTTCTTCTGGTACTCATGTGTGTAAAGCATCGTAAGAAAGGTGATTGGACCGTTGTATTGTTCATTGACATCTTTCCATTCTTCCTTTGTCATATTTAGGTTTTCATTTACATAGCTGCACCAGTCCATATTTGGAATATCTGAGATTTTATCGATTGCGGTGATGAATCGTTGGTTGACTGTAGTTGATTTTGTTATAAATCCTATACATGTGTTTAACAACACAAGAAAATTAATTCTAAACATGTCACCAACTCCTTGATCAGCCATCAATTTCTCTCTCACATGCTTTATAGTTATTCTTGGAGTTGGGAATTGGTTCTTGAACAGATCTGTAGTTGCATCATCCCCCAACCTTGGTCTACTCCTGTCTAAAACAGGTATCTTACCCAGTGGTATACCCAACACGTCATGAACTTTTGTTGCTGTTATCTTAATAACACCACTGCCGATGTTCAATTCATTAAACCGGTGATCATAGTTCATTAGCAACCAATGCCCTAACATTGATGGAGTTTGGTTAATTTGCGGGTTTAATATTGAACCAAATCCCATTTCTTTTAAACAATCTTTTTGGTCAGAGCTCATTGCACTCACTGCATCGACAATGTAAAATGGTGCACATCTGAGCCGCAACTTTCTGTCTATAAATTCAACAAAAGATTTCCTTTGTACCCTCTCAGCTGGCTTCTTTTCTTTAACAACCTTCTTCCCTGGTTTTTGGAAGTATGAGTCTGAACTACTCTCTTCCACCTCTTTCCTCTTATTTGATAAAAATTTGTTGATTGGAACTTCAAAGTCCGAATCAGAGTTTGCTTCAACATGTTTTGTCTTAAGCTTTTTGACTCCGGTATCAACTTGTTTTGTTTTAACTTTTCTCTTAACTGATCACACATAAAACTCAGATGTTAAATAACTTCAAAAAAAATCATCAAACGCCTAATACTATATGCAGAACCAGTTGTTAAGTTATCACAAACAAGCTTACCAAGCGCTCATCAAACGCACAAACAAGCTTTCCAAACACTTGGTATACCAATATGGTGAAATCAACCCAAATGCTTTCCAAACGCTTGGTATACCAATATGGTGAAATCAACCCAAACTCTCATCAAAAGCACAAGGTTAATTAGACAGATGCAGTTGTATGGTCATCACAAACAAGGTTAATAAACGCTAGTCAAATGCTCATCAAACGCACAAGGTTAATTAGACAGAGCCAGTTGTTCAGCCATCACAAACAAGGTTACTAAACGATAGTCAAACGCTCATCAAACACACAAGGTTAATTAGACAGATGCCATTGTATAGTCATCACAAACATGCTTATTAAACGCTCATAGTTACATTCACATTAATTAGACAGAGCCGTATGTTGCTAGTATCCCAAACGCTTATCAAACGCTTGCAATCACAAATTAATTGACATTGTAATAACCAGTAATAAAAAATAAATCACACAAGAAAACCTAAAATTAAAACCTAAAACTATTACAGTTACAAATTTTTGTCAAACGCACATGAAAACAACGGTTAAAATCTCTCTAGAACTAATTGACGATTACAACAATGATAAACAAACACCTGATTTTTCAGTAATATGAACTTTATCTTGTTTGTGCTTTGTTCTTAGTTCCTTCATCAAAGCAAATGACTTAGCTAGGGTTCTTCTGTTTATCCATCTTCGACACGATTGAATGTAGTATAGTTCAGTTGATTATAGGTTGATTATTGCGAATAAGATTTCGTCGCCTGTATCAGTTTGATTTAGAGGTTGATTATTGCCTATACGCTTTTGTCGCCGGTATTTTGGGATTGATTTTAGGGAGATTAATGGAGACTAATTGACGATCTTACCCTTTTTGAAGAATAGAGGCGCGTGTTTTAAATTTTGATCGGACGCTTGGATTAGTCGCGTACGGTTTGTACAATAAGGGATTATTATACAGTAACCGCTCTCTCTCTCTCTCTCTATATATATATATATTATGTGAATGGAATCTTTCCTAGATTATATATATAGGCAATGTATAGAATGTAAACTCATTTGAGTTGAGAAAACCCATGAAAACCATATATAACATCTTTCCTAGATTATATATATAGGCAATGTAAAGAATGAAAACTCATTTGAGTTGAGAAAACCCATGAAAACCATATATAACATCTTTTTTTTTTGTTTTATTTACATATATAATATATGTTGTTGCATTTAACATAAAACATCAATAAATAAAAAACAAAAATTGTTTTCCTGTTTTTTTTTTACATTTTTTTACTAACTTTTACGTACATTTTCAGAAGAGAGAAAAATATTTTTTTACCTTTACATTTTTTATTAAACTTAATTGTGGATCAAAATATTCAACTTCAACTAAAATCATGTGGTTGAGAATGAGTTTAAAGTTTTCTCACCTCAATTAGGTTTTTATTTTTTCATAACCCTATATATATATATATACATAACCCTATATATATATATATATATATATATATATGTTATATATATATAGTATTTGGATCAAATACAAATTAAATTAAAGTGATTTGTATTTTTTGGAGTTCCTCAATGAACTCTCTCTCCCTTTCTCTCTCTCTCTCTATATATATATATATATTGGGCTAGGATCCGGTAAAAATAAGATTAACATACTAAACATACAAATAACTAGAGTAATTATAGTTTTATACTAGAGTAATATATATATATATATATATATATATATATATATATATATATATATATATATATAGGATTTGGATCAAATATAAATTAAATTAAAGTGATTTGTATTTTTGGAGTTCCTCAATGAACTCTCTCTCTCACTCTATATATATATATATATATATATATATATATATATAGGGCTAGGATCCGGTAAAAATAAGATTAACATACTAAACATACAAATAACTAGAGTAATTACAGTTTTATACTAGAGTAATTATATTATAAAAAATAAAATAGTATAAATCGTGAGAAGTGTACAAATAGCTAGAGTAATTATATTAACATTATGGTAATTATTATTACACTATTTTATTTTTTATAACATAATTACCCTAGTTCAAAACTATAAGTACTCTAATTATTTGTATGTTTAGTATGTTAAACTTATTTGTACCGGATCTCAACCCAATATATATATGTAGAGAGAGAGAGAGAGAAAGAAAGAGAGAGAGAGAGAGAGAGAGAGAGTTCATTGAGGAACTCCAAAAAAAGTAGATTATAAATCCAAAACAAAAACGAAAAAATAAAAAAAGTATGAAAACGAAAATGTTTATCTAGCATCCATGTTCCAAAAAAAAAATCTCGGTTTAGCCTTCGTGTTTAATTTAGCTTTTAGGGATAGGTTTTTAAGACGGCTTAGGTTTTCGGGTTCTGGGTTAGATTTGTTTACGTTGGGGGGGGGGGGGGGGCTTTTCTTGTACACGTGACGATAGAAAGACCATAGGAAAAGAAAAAAGAATAAATAAATTATAACCACCACATTGAAACTCGTATTGTTTTTTACACGCGTAAGAACATAAGTTGTTAATGTTGACGAACATTAAATTCCGTGAGATAAACGTAGATTGGTTTTAATATGTATGGGGTGGGATTTTAATAAGAATTGGAGTGTGTCTAAAAAGTGTAAGAAGTAATTTGGTGCGTTAGATATGTTGATCTGAATGTGGATATGAAAAGTGTGGAATGTGTGTTTATTGTGCGGTGTGTTTTATTAGATCTAATGGTGAAAACACACTTTCTACAGTTATTAGAAAAAATCTACTTCTTATTATAACCTTGCTCTCTCTCTACACATACACACACACACACACACACATAATTATTGAATTTACATTACAATTATAACGAACCGTATTGTTTTACATGTTAAGTTATAGAGAATTGTTGTTTTACATGTAAAATATTAATGAGATTTGTTGTTTTTACGTGTAAAATAGTAATGAAAAGTGCTATTTTACATGTAAAATCTTAATAAGATTTGTTGTTTTACGTGTAAAGCGTTTATAAAAGTGTTATTTTACATGTAAAGTCTTAAAATAACTGTTATTTTACATGTAAAAATGTTAGTGAAATTTATTGTTTTACGATCAAAGTGTTAATTAAAAGTGTTATTTTACATATAAATATTAATTTTTACATGTAAAATCTTAAAAAACCTTTGTTTTACATAGGGATGTGCTCGGGATGGTACCGGTACCGATCCCGAAAATCCCAAATATTTGGTACCGATACCGAAATGTTACCGGTATTTCGTGTAAAATTCTGGAAATATCGATACCGTACTGATATCGAAAACTTAAAACTTGGTACTGATCGGGTCCCGATGGTACTAAATTGGTACCGAAAACGCTCATCTCTAGTTTTACATGTAAAATATTAATGAGATTTGTTGTTTTACGTGTAAAATGTTAAGGAAAAGTGTTATTTTGCCCCCCCCCCCCCCCCAAAGCTAACAAAAACCTAAACGTCTTAAAAGCTAAAATAAACCCGAAGGCTAAAATGAGTTTTTTTTTAACGGGGGATGCTAGATAAACAATTTTTTTTTTGTTTTTTTTCTTATTTTTTGTTTTTATAATTTTTATAATTATTTTTTTGGGTTTTTTTTTTACAAAAATGATGCGATGTTGGTGATTGAGGATGTATCATAAGGATGTGAGGAAATAATTAAGGGTTCAGAAGGGTGTTCCCCAGTTTCCCACTAATAGCAAAGCTATTGGTAGGGTTTAGAGAGAGTAAGATCTAGGCAAACCATACCTTTATCCAGAAGGATAAAGATGTGCTTCCAATGAGACCACCAGCTCTCATCAAGACTTGTATAAAAAAGCATAGCATACAAATATATAGCTGTCGTATGTTAGTAGTGATGGTTTTATAAAGCACATGATTGAAAGACTACCATACACCCAAGATGTGTGAGTGTGTGTGTATGTGTAGAATAACAAACAAAGTCTAGCAAAAAATATAACCCTGCCTAAAGTTCATCAACTCTAATTCTATGTCTCCACGAGCTCCTATCCAGGACCATGTGCTCAGAGATGTGTAATTCTACTAAATCCTATAAAATCCTATCATCCCAAGTGAGTTTAGGTATTCTTCTACTCCTCCTTTCCTCTGTAGTGAGGGTTTATACTACTCTAACTGTTGTTGTCTCCTCCCTCCTCTTCGCATGCCCAAACCATCCCAATTTCCTCTCTTTTATCTTATCTGATATTCTACCTACCCCTAACCTTTCTCTAAAAACCTCATTTCTTATTCGGTCTAACTTGTGTGTCCACACATCCACCTTAGCATCCTCATCTTTGCTACATGTAAAACAACTCCGTAATACGAGGATAAAAACTAGTGTATATATATATATATATATATATATGAATATAAAATTGTCAAAAGTTTAAAAAATCATTCAAAAAGGGTACATGCACGTGTGTGTGACATTTAATAAGTTTGTAAGAGTATATATATGAAATTATGTCTTATGCATAAATATATGTATTGAGCGTGCATATGAATAAATATAAATGAGAACCAATAAGTAATTAGGCAATTAGCAGTGAGGTCAAGTGATTATAAATCGACCTTGTTTTTGACAAGTAGATTTTAAAGGTGCCATGCACATCTCTCTCCTTGTAAGTTGTAACACGGTTAATTATAAACAGGTTAAATGGGTTAAGCTAGCTTAAACATCTTTTTAATCATGTCATTAATATGTCCACCCATTTATAGCTTAAACATTTTTAGCTTTGTGTCGAGTCATGACAAGTTAACAAGTCGTGTCATAAATTTCAGCCTTGCCCTCTACATGTATTTATACATATATAAGTAACTAATCAATATTTATCGTCTTTTTAACTCTTAAGTAACATATCTACCGAATCAATCATCGTTGATGGTTGTCATTGAATAATATTATTTTTGATAATTTTTTTAATGAAACAAAACCAAAGGAATAGTAGAAGGTGGGGGTTAGTTTTAATGGGGTTATCTTTTTCAAGAAAGTGACACCATTGTTTGATTGGGTTCACGAGTGTTTGTGGTTCCTTTATGCCTAAACCATATGATATGAGTGTACCACACCCTCTCGATTTTCAATAGGTCCCCTACCTCTCATTTTTGCACCCATCATCATTGTTCACCATCAAGGTGACATAACACACATTCATTTCATCTCAATGGTGAAGGGAAAAAAATACAGAAAAATATATATTGGTTGGACTATAATCATTGCTAAGAATTAGTAACTTAAACTAAATAATACATATTACAGAGCCAATCATTTATCAATATAATGTTTAAGAATAAATATATGGATATATATATTTATGAATGGCCTATATAATCATTTATATTATATAATAAGATCAAAGTTAATTAATTACACCTTAATTATTATATTAGTTAGGTAATTGTTGATGGACCAAATTACCATTTCTTGCTAATCAAAGGTTTCCCCTTGGGTGTATATAAATATATAGAGAGACTAATTAACATAATTGAACATAACCTAAACCTCACAAATAAAGAAATAGTCAATACATGAAAGTTGAGACTATAATTCATTATTATATCCATGTGGTTAGAGGTGCAGTGGGGCGTAGCCCCCCATGTGATACTCAAAAACGTTGCAACATCATTACGTTTATAGGAGGGGAGTTGCCCATGTTGTTGTCATTGGGAGAACGACGTTTCTTATGAACATTTCTTTTTCAAGCTTTTTATTTAATTTAAGAACCAATCATATCTTTTCTTTATTTTTAGTTTTTATTTGGTTATTGAACTATTTAAAAAAATATATAATCATTACAATGGGCTTTAAATAAACTACTAGGAGTAAAATTAGACAAAGTCCAAATACTTACATGCAAAGATGTGACATGAAAAAGAAAAGACATAATGAAGTCAACCAATACTAATGGCCTTATAAGTAAGTGAAAATTCTTAGAATGGTTCATTTCTAGAATGTGTTTTCAAGTTTATCCCTTCTAATTTAAGTTTTCAACTTTGTCTCTTTGGTATCTCGTCGCCGAAGACATGATAGCGAATACCGACGATGCGTTACCGAAACAAAAAGGATAACGACACATGGCCAGAATCTGGCCGGAATAGGTCGTCGACGATGTGTTCTTCGGCCAATTTAATCATAGACGATTTGTTCTTGTTAACGACGTAAACGGCGGGCTTCCGTACCTGACACCCGTGTTCACATTGCCGGCGACGACCTGCCGGATCTCATGACCGGCGGCTTGTTGGGTATAATATAGGGTTGACGAGGCGTTATGTAGCTATCGTGGGTAGCAGCGATGAGTTATCTACTAACGCATCGTGGAACCCCTACTTTAAACATTAACGTGTCGTCAACCCTACGTAGGGTGGCAGCGATGCGTTATCCACTAACGCATCGTGGAACCCATGCTTTAAATATTAGCGTAGGGTAGCAACGATGCGTTATCCGCTAAAGCACGGGCTCCATGATGCGTTAGTGATAACGCATCGTTGCTACCATACGTTAGCAACTTAACGCATCTTCAACCCTATGTTATACCCAACAAGTCGCCGACCATGAGATCCGGCAGGTCGTCACCTGCGATGTGAACACGGGTGTCAGGTATGGCAGCCTGTCGTTAACAAGATCACATCGTCTATGATTAAATGGGCCGAATAACACATCGTCGACGACCTATTCCGGCCACGTGTCGTTATCCTATTTGTTTCAGTAACGCATCGTTGGTGTTCGCTATCATGTCGTCGGCGGTGAGATACCAAAGGGACAAAGTTAGAAATAGAATTAGAGGAGATAAACTTGGAAACACATTCTATAAATGAGTTATTTAGGAATTTTCCCTATAAGTAATTATTTGCAATTGAGTGAGCTCTATAGCATTCTCTTACTCTTTTCCTTTTTTGAATAACTAATTGTGAGTTCACTTATTTCATCACGTGTTTTAAGTAAGACTATAATCCATAACTTTGTGGTTGTTAGGTATACAACTTTATCGCTAGAACAAAATTCATTTTATAAAGTTTTAAGTGAGTTTAAGAATTTAATAGTTGATATTTAAAATAATTTAATGTTTAAGGTATCTAGGTTAGACAAATCATATAAGTGATTTGAACTTGTTAGTTAACTTTGACTCTACCTTAACCAAGAGTTTGGACACGTAGATTCTCGGTGGATTTTAATGTATAGAGGAATCTTGTGTGACATGTAACAATCATTAATAGTTGGTAGAATTGATATAATAATAACCAATAAGGAATTAAGCTTGCACTTCGTGAGCGGCTCATTGTATTTTGGATGTTCTTATTTTTTTCTTTTTTTTGGTCTATTTTGTTGCTTTATTAACATGTCATTGTTAGGAGTCATTTTGCTTGATAGTGATTTTTATTATAAATTTTCTGGTAAATGGAATTTCTGTCATTTTAGTGTCCTGAACAAACCGACTCTAAGTTGTATTTATTTTTATTTGCAGGCTACTCAAGTCTATAATAGTTTACAACGGCTAGAATGACTATTTCTCACCTAAATTTTGGAGAACCAGTTGAAGAACACGTTGATAGAAGAATAAGTATTATTACGATTACAAGTAACTAGGGTTTCCGGATTTATAGGACTTAGATATTTTTTCCCTATATAATGAGGCCTTTGCAAACGATATAGGACACACTGTATTCGCCCACTACACTACTCTATGTACCATAGACGTCGTTTGCAACCAGTTCTCAAGCTGCAATCACCTTTTCGCTATTAATAAATGAGGCAGGGGATAATTTTCCCTTCTCGAGGTTTTTTCCGAGGACCCTCACCAGGATCTAAGGCTTTTCCTCGCTGCATCGCTTGTCACCCTTTTACTTTTACCTAATTTACTTATAGTATATTTGAAGAACACGCTACCTCACTTAACGAATTTGTTCAATTATTGCTTCGGTAATTTTTGACCAAACCTTTTGATGCCCACCGTGTGTCAAGTGGTGTTTTTCATCTTCACATCCACCCTTAATTTCGTTTTAAATCATTACCTTACAAACTCTACTAAAAAATGGCTTCTCAATCCAACGTTGTTTCTTACTCCATGTCGTTCGTAGTTTATGGAGTCTCTCAACTACTTCCTCCTCCACATGTTGTTCAGAGGAAGACGACCAACACCGACATCTACATCTCGGGAGTCGGAGGCTCAAGTGGCATGCCTCATTCTACAAGGCTTCTATCGGCGTGTCGACTCTAGGATCAGGGTCTTCCAACACAAGACATATTGATCATGTTTAAGAATGATGTACTTGATTTTTAATGTAGAAGAAGGAGCACATGGAGACTTAGAGGGAAACCAACAATTACGTTATGAGGGAGCTCCAGGATATTCAAGCACAAGAAAAGAAGCCGGCGGAGGAATCCTTCACTCCATTGCAGCCAATTGCCACAATCAATTTTGTTGGTTTCCTCCGCCGGATTGGCAGAGAGGATTGGGAAGAGGAAATAGAGAAAGAATGATGGTAGTCACAACACCACAACCAGAACCACATTCAAAATCCCAATCATTTCAACCGCAGACGACTTTAGAGATACCATTTGGGGACAGGCTAAGTAGAGTCTTAGACGATTGTGAAATATTTCAACCCATAGTTGTCGATAACAATGCAGGAACCTTGATCAACCCGACCATACCACCTCAAACACAGGAAAACACCCCCCCCCCCCACTGATGAACTCATAAACCAAGCCCAACTAGGGAAATGGTGGATGAACAATTGGCAGATTTCACACAATGATGACCAATCCGTACACACCATTTCAAGTCAGAACATCCAACTACCCACCATGACACCGTAGAACACAACAAAGAGACATTGAGGAGAATCTTACCTGGAAGTACTATGATCGAGATACCTCTGACGGCCTGAACCCATAATATGATATATATCTATGTTCATTATCGTAATTTCTTTCTTGTAAAATACTTTGTGTAGTGTATATTAGATGTAAATTACAGTGATGCATATATATATATATATATATATATATATATAAAGAGTAAATGTCGCAATGATCGACGATTTTGACATATTATGTGCCTATGGGTTATTAATAGCTTGCTTACTCTAGTAATTAATTACAATATTATTATTTCCCTTCTTGTTTGCAATTCAGATGTCGAATGCAATTCCCTCTAACCAAAACAATCGTGAAAATGACCACAAACATGAAAATTCCAGTCAAGTAAATTCTCTGAATATGAACACCATTGAAAATATGATATCATGTAAAAATCTATTACACATAAAGTCGAAAGTTTATGGTTGTACTTACAAGTATTTCTTGGCCTGTAAGCCAACAAAATTCTCTAGAAAGGAATGATCTATTTCAGCACTGCGTTAGTTAGAAAAGACAAAAGTTGTCATATGAATCAGTAAATGTGCTGAAGAAGATAAGATATTGTATGCTTCTAACCTCTTTAGCAATGAAGCATTAGAATGGTGGAGCACGATTCTTCAAGCGAAGGGAAGTGACATAGTTCGTACTATGACCTGGAGAGAATTCAAAGAAATAGTAGAATGAAATTTTGTCCTCCCCATCAATGAGAAAAAATTGCCACTATGTTCTTAAACCACAATATGGATGGTGTGAATTGTTGTGAGTATAAGACAAAATTCTTCGAATATGCAAGAATGGTACTGGCTCTGGCTTCGCCAAAATCAGTTTTAATTTCTCGCTATATTTGGGGATTAGTAAGTGAAATTCGTGATCTAGTAAAGTCGGCTAGACCTCTGATTATTGAAGAAATCGTTGAGCTAGCCAATACCATGACAACCGGATTAGTCCGAACAAAGGAAGTGAAAAATAACAAGGATCTAGTTCTAGAAAATTACCCAAGAGTTTCGAAAGAAAGGACTAGGTCAATCTTATCTCAGCCTTTTTGTAAAATCTGCAGAAAGAGGCATTCAGAGAGATGTGCTTTTAAGAAAACTAAGTATTGCAATTATTGAAAAATGGCTGGTCATACGAATGAAGAATGTAGAAGAAAATAAACCCATGTTTGCTACAACTGCAGAGAATCTACCCACATCCGTCTAGAATGCCCAAAGCTGATAAAGGTTCCTAACAATAAAGCAAAGAATGAAGATGGACCTAAGAAGAATGCACGAGCCTTTTCAGCTTACTGCGCAAGAAGAAGTAATAATTTCGGACGTCATTGCGGGTACGTTTCTAATTAACGACCTTTATGCAAAAGTACTATATGATTCCGGAGTAAATCGGATTTTTATAAATGCAACCTTTTTCCAAGCCCTAAATCAACCTTTAAACAAATTTAATCAGGTCTGCACAGTAGAAACAACTGATGGGAATTTCACTCATATTTGAGAAGTATATTTCAAGGAGAAAATATAGAATTACGAAGCCACAAGTATAAAGCAAATTTACTTCACATGAATCTGGCTGGATTCTATTTCACATTAGGAATGAACTTGTTAGCAACCAATCATGCTAGAATCCTATTTAATAAGAATTCTATTGAAATTCGAATGCCAACATGAGAGATTATTACAATTTAAGGAGACAACGCTTCTAACCGACAAAGTTCATATCAGTAGTGAAAGCGACAAAGTACCTAAGAAAGCAAGTCGTAGTGTATATGATTTTTGTAATCATTAGTACCAAAGAAAAAGAGCTAAAGGAAATTTCGGTAGCATCGGAATATTCTGACGTCTTTCTAGAAGATCTACCTGGACAACTGCTTGATCGTGAAGTAGAATTTAGAATTCATGTGACACCTGGAACAATGCTAGTTGCTAAGGCTCCATATCGATTAGAGCCAACAGAAATGTTAGATTTGAAAAGGCAATTAGACGAATTGTTAGAAAAAGGCTTCATGCGACCAAGTTCATCACCCTGGGAGCACCAGTGTTGTTTGTTAAAAAGAAATATGGGTCGATGCATATGTGTATTGATTATGGAGAATTGAATGAGGTCACAATTAAGAATCAATATCCGTTAACGAGAATTAATGATCTATTTGATCAATTTCAATGAGCTCGATATTTTTTTATAAAATAGATTTATGCTCAGGATACCATCAATTAAAGGTACATGATGAAGACCTTCCTAAGGCTGCTTTCAGAACTAGATATAGTAACTATGAGTTTACAGTTATGCCATTTGGTCTAATGATTGCGCCAGCTGCATTCATGGATATGATGAATCGGATTTTTAAACCGTATTTGTATAAATTATTGATCGTTTTTATAGACGATATACTTATTTATTCCAAAAGTAGTGATGTATGTAAAACATCATCATATGCTCTCAAAACTATCGAGAAAAGAGAAGTTGTATACTAAATTCTCAAAGTGTGAATTTTGGTTATAAGAAGAACAATTTCTAGGCCAACTAATTAAGCATGAAGGTATTCATGTGGATCCTATCAAAATAGAATCTATCACTATGTAACATCCCTAAAATTTCAATCCAAATATGACAAGTTAGTAAAAGTAAAAGGATTTAAAAATAAAAATACTGACTTATTAACCCATCGCGATACGCGATGAACATGGCCAAGGAGGCGTCGCGTTAAATGATGGTCTGTGATGACGCATCAACACGTGTCACATCCGGATGACACGTGGAAGACGTGGCAGGACACGTGGAAACATGTGGCAGATGTGTCAGTCCATGTGGCGACACGTGGCAGTTTCTGAGTAACATGAGACATCGCGATACGCGATGACCATGAAAAAGGGTCCATCGCGTATCGCGATGGGACCGATTTTCAGCTATAAATAGGTGGTTCATGGCTCATTTCTCTTCACATCAAAAACCTCTATATATATATATATAGAATCACTTTTTCTCTCTACCTCGGTTTCCGTGCCCTCGATCCGATAATCATCACCTCGTAGACCGTGCCATATACCGACGACACCTCAAAGTTCGTGCCAACAAATCCCGACGACCGGCGCACCTCATTTTGCGTGACGACCTCATAATGTGTGACGAACTCGTAATGCATGCCAAGCTTCGAAGTTCTGCCAATTAAAGTCTTAGTACGCGACATAGAGTAGGAGTGCTGCTCGTACAAGATTAGGCATATAAACTCCTTATACCCGCGTATGGTAGGGGTTCTGCCTAAGTTATTATTATATTATTATATGGCTAAAACCCTAGTCAGGGGTATATCCTAGACCTTGATCAAAGAATTATAAATACAAAGATTAAGTTAAAATAAAATTTCTTTAAAAAGAAAGAAAAATGGAATTTCTAATAAATGAGAATATAGTTAGCATATTATTTCTTCATTATTAAGAAACATAAGATATTATACAAAGGATAGAGATAATTGACGTTTCTTCTTGAAGAAGAAACATAGCACATGATTAGCAAATAAAAAAAAAGATTTCAAATCTAGTATCTTATTCCAACAAAATAACAATCAAGGTTTAAAGCTATCAAAACCAAAATAAAGGTCTCTTCCCGGATTAAAAGACGATTCGAGTATTTATATAAACCTTTTTTATTGTAGGTCAATCATTCATACATTCACAAAGGTTTTCAAACGAGATCGCCACATCATTCAGAACAGACAATAACAGGTGAATATGTTAACCTTTTTTCAGTCAAGATAAACGGGTGTTTATCTTAAACAAAGTCAGTCAAATAAAGATTTATGAGATTACGTGATCCATATTCAAGATAGAAAATAAAAGTGTAACAACTCGGGTTTTCGATATTTAATTTTAATTTTATTTTTTTACTAAATTCCCGACTCGGTTCGATGTTCGGGTTTCTTATTTAAATATTATAAAATATATTTATAACTTTCTTAATGTTACAATTTTAACCCAAACTTAAACTTTTATTAAATAATATACCCACTTTCAAACTCCAAGGTCCCCTTTGTAACTTGTGTTATAACCCATTTGTAAAACCGGGTTACCAAGACCCATACCTTGATCTAACCCCAAATCCAAAGCCAAATAATTAACCCGAATTATACTCGAGGATACTTGGACCTCAATTCTTGTTGTGTGTATGGAAATTTAATCATAATCACGTTGTATATACAAATTTTGGCCTAACCGACAATATAATTTAGTTAATGCAATCAATTTGATCTTGTTTCTCGTAATATAGATGCGGACCTTAATACGAACTTGTTAATCAAGTTATTGTTTATAAAAACTTAATTAACTTTGCAGTAATCATCACAAACCCGTAGCCGTCCCTTACCCCTTAATCAATTGATTTACAATAACTGTTTGTTTGGTGTTCTTGACCTCGACCACCGGCGCTGAAGACGGACTATTTAACCCACTTTTAATCATCATAAGAGGTAATTGTTCATAGGGTTTTGAACGCGAGATGATGTTCTTTATTACCCCTATGGTTAATTTGATCAAATATAACCGACTTGATCAAATTGATTTTCTAGGGTTTGAATATTCAACTGGTTGCTTCTATCTTGTATATAATTAATGGAAACCAAATCTTAATTCCACGTCGCTGTAGCACAGCTGGTTAAACACTTGGTTAACAGGTCGGAGGTCGCGTGTTCGGCCCCCTGCACCCGATATTTTTGGAAAAAATTATGATTATTATTCTTTTTAAATAATTTATAATCATATTATTAATACTAATAACTAATTAAGATTATTTTAATAAAAACCAACTTTGTAATACTCTTTTAACTCTCGTTTTTGTTCGTTGCATATACATAAAGGTATATATATATGTTTGTATATATATATAAAGTTTATTACCACTTAAAAATAATATTTTAATAAATATAGAAATCAAGTAATTTTATTTGTAAAACTACAAATAATATTTATTAAGTTACGTTTTCATAAATAATAATAATTATTTTATATACTAAATCCTTATATTAATATAATATTATAATATTATAATATTGTTTAACTAGTGATCATAATAAATTCCTTACTTAGGTATCTGTTTGCTCTCGTTTCTCTCTAAGGCTTTAACGTTTGCGTGTGATTCTTTTCCTCATTCTCATCATCTTAATTATCCTCGTTCATCTTTGAGGTGAGTACCACATTCCTCCCATTTTAATTCCTTTTCCACGTTTTGGGGACATATGCGTAAATTATATTTTTCATATATACTTACTTATACTCAAAACTGCAACTATTGTCTTATGTGTTAACAACTTATACCTTACTTGTTTATGTGCTTATTTGCTTTATATACTTCCGCATTTGGAGAGGTCCAACATAATCTCAGTCTAGTATGACCATACACCATTCGTTATAGCCTTTGTGCTTCTCGACATCTCAGTTATACTTGCTCATTTGCTTAATTTGTTATTCTCATATGACTTGTTGCAATTACTTAATTTTATATATACTATATGTACATTTAAAATGGTGTGTTTCTCACTCAACATGTGTTGTTGGCAAACTTCTATTTTCTACGCGTATGCAGGTTATCGTAGAAATTTAATGCTGATTGGTGAATACTTAGTGAAGAATTTAAGTTAGAAAATAATTAATTAAGATAATTTATGATATAAGTTGTATTGTTGTATGTGTATGGATTTTGTATTTGTTTGTATTTGATTTATTTAAAAACTTAATTTAATTAAAAGATATTGTCATTTAAATAATGTTGCATGATAGTAACCTTTGAAAAGCTGTGAGCAATTAGTTCGCGCCCCGACATTTCCGCCGTAGGTTGGGGTGTTACAGATTGGTATCAAAGCCGAAGGTTTAAGATAGGTCCTTAGAAATTGCCTTAGACACATGTTTAGGAGCCCTATACGTGCCTATTTGTTTACCTTTATGTGTTCAAACTAAATTGTTTACAGCTTTCTTAGATAATTATTTATTTATTATCTATTGTATTGTTTTGCACACACACAAGCTCCGAGGCTATGCATCAACATTCAAAGAAAACTTTTCGAAAGTAGATTGCTTTTATTTTCGGGAAATTCCATAAGAATTCCCATCTGTTGTTTTCGCTCGTTCACCTTAGGGCTAGGTTATGTGGCATGTCCCTATCACAATGAAAAGGGGAGAGAAACTGTGAGTTGGACACTAGCAAAACGGTTCCAAGAACCAAAGGTAAGACGCTATTCCTTACCTGGGTGATAACCTGACCATAGTACTCAAACCTATGGACCCGAGTGAGACCTAAAAATGTCATATGACCGACACCCTAGGCTATCAACCGTGACCACATAGTGGTTGCATCCCTATAATATTTTTAAACAGAATTCACGGTGGCTCGTGGCTAAACTCAGTTTTCCCGATTATTGTGTTTCGTTATTTAAATGGTTAGTTGGGTGAAAAAACCATGGAACCCATGGGCACTCTTACTATCCATTTCTTTGCTTGTTTTCGTATTTTTTTTGGAGTAATCAAACGAGGTGATTCACAAGATACTCCAACTACTCATATTTATTTTGACAGTTCGTTATTTAGTTGGTCGGTTAAAACGCCGTGTAACGCTCATTGGGCCGACAAACTTCATTGCATTGATAATTTGTTAATTATTTGGGACAATCAAATTGCCATGTAACGCTCATGGGCTGTTCAACTCAGTTGTTTTTCGTTCGTTGGGACATTCAAATTGCCATGAAAAGCTCATGGGAGGCCAACATCCACAATTTATATTTCGTTAGTTTATTGTAAACTTAATAATCTAAATTTTAAACTGACTTAACTCCTCATGTAGTCATCACACATTAATCTTATTGACTACATCATTTAACAACTATATACGCTATGTACCCCCCTCATCTTATAATCTTTTACTTTTAATCCTCATGACGCAATTTCTCTTAATTCTTAAGGCAACATTATTATAAGTTATCTACATACTTAAACATTTTATTATTCTAATGTTTTCCTCAACTTATCCTTCATCTTATAAATCTTTATTTTTTGTCCTCGTAGAATATCTCATCTAAGAAACCACCGTCATCCTCGACATCAATCGTTTGATTCTCACGACCACCGCATAGTTGCTTGTATAGCCAAAGAGTTTACTATTGCGATCCTAGGATAATAACCCAAATTTGAAACATCAATGCAACCGACTCAACTTTTCCCACTAATTCCTCTACTAGTGACTAAAAACCATCTACCTCCAATCATCCTCATGACAAGAAAAGTAAGAACCTTGCTGCGACAAATCCTACCCGCCTGCAAGTCTCCTCAAACAAGAAACCTTAACCAGGTCCTTTTCCGTCATGCTCCACTTGTAATCATTATCACTCGGTTAAATCCCTATGTCATCGCTGCATCCAATGTAACCGTTATGGCCATCTTGCTAATACCTGCCGTGTCCCGCCTACTGCCCAAGCTGTCCCGCAACGACCTACTCCTCATGCTCAACCTGATGTTCCTAATGCCCGTGCTTGCTATCAATGTAGATACCCAAATCATCTTCGTAATATGTGCACTCAACTTATCTATGCCCATCAAGCCCAAACCATGACTACACCCTACTACTTGACCCATGCTAACCAAGTTCAAACCAAACCACCCTATATCCTTCAAGCTCCACCCATCAATCAAGGTCAACCTTACCTACCCCAGCTTTATCAGACCCCGCATCCACAAGCTCAAGTGTACCAAGCCTACTCTACTCAAGCCCCTGTTTTGCAAGCTCAACCTATTCAAGCTATCCCAAGTCAATCTACCTAGACTACTCCCACTCCAATGAAGGTGCTTTAAGTCACGTCAATTAAGCTACTCAAGGACCCCGAAGACTTCTACCGTTTTCTTTATCTATTTTAATTTTCTCGTCTTTTCTTAATTACGTTTCGTAACGCCTCGTTATGGCATTGGATTATTACCAATTTAAACTATTTACCTTCTATCTTATAAATAAAGTTTCTTTTGATTAAATAGATTATTTATTGAAGCCTACATTTATCTTATGTCTTTACCTTCATTAACCTTAACTATTTATAAGCTACCCTTTCTTCAACTTTAAATACTTATATCTTTACGTTAAAAAGTCGTCTTAAAATTTCTTTGCTTTATTAAAATTTACTGCAACGTTTGAAATTATTTTATACACTGGTGACTTTCTAGTGAACTAAATTAAAACTCCCTAACACTTTTGTTTCCTCAAAGTCATGGTTTTAATCAAACGTTTTGTAAATCCACACGATGGGACAAATCATGTGGACCATCCGACGATGAAAATAATTATGGTCCGGAACATAATTATCGAAGTCCTCGCATGGAAATCATGGTGCGAAAGATTGTGTGTCATAATCTAGAATCGAAAGTAGTTGGGATAACGATACAAATGTGAAGATGATAAGGACATGGTGGATACGCCGCTGGTACATCCTATACATAAGTGCCCATATCGGATTTTTGTTTGAAGCGTTGTTTTAACTATTCAAAGTTTTGTATTATGATTAATTTTAATATTTATATTTAAAATTTTCCCTTTCTTAAAATCTAATGGTGTTGTTATAGTATTCCTTAATTTCGGGACGGAATTTCCTAAAGTAGGGGAGACTGTAACAACTCGGGTTTTCGATATTTAATTTTATTTTTATTTATTTACTAAAAACTCCCGACTCGGTTCGATGTTCGGGTTTCTTATTTAAATATTTCGTTTATCGAGAAGATTAATGATTAATATATTATTATTATAAAATATATTTATAACTTTTTTAATGTTACAATTTTAACCCAAACTTAAACTTTTCTCTTATATATTATACCCACCTTCAAACTCCAGGGTCCCTTTTGTAACTTGTGTTATAAGCCATTTGTCAAACCGGGATACCAAGACCAGTACCCTTGATCCAACCCAAAATCCAAAGCCAAATCATTAACCTGAATTATAATCGAAGTTACTTGGACCTCAATTCTCGTTGTGTATATGGAAATTTAATCATAATCACGTTGTACATACCAATTTGGCCTAACAAACAATATATTTTAGTTAAAGTGATCAATTTGATCTTGTTTCTCGTAATATACATGCCGACCCGAACTTGTTAATCAAGTTATCGTTCATAAAAACATAATTAACATTGCACTAAACATCACAAAC